>NW_027205949.1:600000-935242 GCF_024711535.1 Dipodomys merriami
AACCCTAACTCTCACCCTCACCTAAGCCTTACCCTCAACCTAACCCTAACCCTAACCCTACCCCTCATCCTAACCCTCATGCTAACCCTAACCTTAACAGTAATCCTCACCTTGACCATAATCCTAAACCTAAACCTAACTCTAAACTGCACCCTCACCCTAACACCCTAACCCTCACCCTACCTTAATCCTCACCGACACCCTAACCCTCACCCTCACCCTCACATTAACCCTCACCCTCACCCTAGCCATCAGCCTAACTCTAACCCTAACCCTAACACTCACCCTAATCCTAAACTTCACCCTAACCTTCACCTTCATCCTAACCTTCACAATAACCCTAAGGTTAGGGTGAGGGCTATTGTGAGGGTGAGGGTTAGGGTGAGGGTGAGGGTGAGGGTTTCTTTTAGGTAAGGGTTAGGTTTAGGGTTAAGGTGAGGATTAGGGTTAGGGTGAGGATTTGGGTTAGGGTGAGGTTTAGGGTTAGAGTTAGGGTGAGGGTTAGGGTTAGGTTGATGTTTAGGATGAGGGTGAGGTTTAGGGTGAGGGTGAGTGTTCGGGTGCGGGTTAGGATTAGGTTGAGCGTTAGGGTGAGGGCTATGTTGAGGGGAATGGTTAGAGTTAGGGTGAGGTTTAGGTTTGGTCTGAGTGTTAGTGTTAGGGTTAAGGTTAGGGTAAGTGTGAGGTTAACGGTTAGGGTGAGGGTTAGGGTTAGGGTGAGGGTTAGGGTTAGGGTTAGTCTTAGGCTGTGAGTGAGGGTGTGGGTGAAGGTGAGGGTTAGGTTTAGGGTCAGGGTTATGTTTAGGGTGATGTTTAGCATGAGGGTCAGTGTCAGGGAGAGAGTGAGGGTTAGGGTGTGGGTGAGGGTTAGGGTTATGGTGAGGATTAGGGTGATGGTGAGGGTTAGGGTGAGTGTGAGGATTAGGGTTAGGTTCAGGGTGAGGGTTTTGTTTAGGATGATGTTTAGCTTGAGGGTGAGGGTCAGGGTGAGAATGAGGGTTAGGGTTGGATGAGGGTTAGAGTTAGAGTGAAGGTTAGGGTGGGATTAGGGTGAGGGTGAGGGTTAGGCTTAGGATTAGGAATAGTGTTAGAGTTAGATTGAGGGTGAGGGTGAGGGTGAGGGTTTGGGTTAGGTTGAAGGTTAGGGTTAGGGTTAGGGTGAGGGTACCATGAGGGTTAGTCTTAGGGGTAGTATGAGGGTTAGGTGGAGGGGTACGGTTATGGTGAGGGTGTGGGTTAGGGTTACTTTGAGGGTTAGGGTTAACGTTAGGGTTAGGGAGACGGTAAGGTGAGGGTTAGGTTGAGGCTGAGGGTTAGTGTTAGGGTTAGGGTGATGGTTAAGGTGAGGGTTAAGGTTAATGTTAGGGTTAGGGTTAGGGTGAGGTTTTGGGTGAGGGTAAAGGTTAGGGTGAGGATTAGGGAGAGTGAGGGTTAGTGATAGGGTTAAGGTTAGGGTTAAGATGAGGGTTAGAGTGAGGGATTGGTTTAGGGTTAGGGTTAGTGTAAGGGTGAGGATTAGGGTCAGGGTGAGGGTTAGGTTTAGGTGAGCGTTAGGGTTAGGGTGAGGGTTAGGATTAGGGTTAGGGTAAGTGTTAGGGTGAGTGTTAGGCTGAGGGTGTGTTAGGGTTAGGGTGAGTGTTAGGTTTCGTGTGAGGTTTAGGGTTAGAGTTAAGGTTAGGGTTAGGGTAAGGGTGAGGGTTGGTGTTAGGGTTAGGATTAGGATTAGGGTGAAGTTGAGGGTGAGGGTGTGAGTGAGGATTAGGGTTAAAGTTAGGTTTAGGGTGAGGGTGAGAGTGTGCTTTATGTTTAGGATTAGATTTAGGCTCAGATTTAGTGTGAGAGTAAGAGGGAGGGTTAGGGTTAGGGTTCGGTTTAGGATTAGGGTGAGGGTGAGGGTTAGGGTTATGGTCAGGTTTAGGGTTAGGTTGAGGGTTAGGGTTAGATTTAAGGTTAGGGTGAGGGTGTGGGTGAGGTTGAGGTTTAGGTTTATGGTTAGGGTTAGGGTTAGGGTGAAGGTGATTGTTAGGTTTAGGATTAGGTTTAGGATTAGGGTTAGGATGAGGTTTATTGAGTGGTTGATCGTTAGAGTTATTGTTAAGTTTAGGGCGAGGACTAGGGTGAGGTTCAGTATGAGGGTGAGGGTGTGGTTGAGGCTTTCGCTTATGTAAGGGTTAGTTTTTGCGTTAGGTTGTGAATTAGGGTGAGGGTGAGATTTAGGTTGAGTGTTAGGGATAGATTGAGGGTTGGGGTTAGGGTTGGGGTTAGGGTTAGGGTGAGGGTGAGGGTTAGGCTTAGGGTGATATTTAGGATGAGGGTGAGGGTTAGGCTGAGGGTGAGGGTTAGGATTAGGGTTATGGATAGGGTTAGAATTAGGGTGAGGGCTAGGGTGAGGTTGAGGGTTAGGGTTAGGGTAAGGGATAGGTTGAGAATTATAGTTAGGGTTAAGTTTAGGGTGAGGGTTAGGCTGAGGGGTAGGATTAGGGTTAGGTTGAGGGTTAGGGTTAGGGTTGGGTTAGGGTTAGGGTTAGGGTAAGGGTTAGGGTGAGGGTTAGGGTGAGTTTGAGGTTTAGTTTTAGCATGACGGTTAGGGTGAGGGATAAAGTGAGGGTTAGGGTTAGGGTTATGGTTAATATGAGGGTGAGGGTTAGGGTTAGGGTTAGGGTTAGGGTGAGGATGAAGGTGAGGGTGAGGGTTAGGGTGAGGGTGAGGGTAAGGGTGAGGTTTAGGGTTAGGGTTAGGATGCGGGTGAGGCTGAGGGTTAGGGTTAGGATTAGGGTTACGTTTAGTGTTAGGCTGAGGGTGAGGGTGAGGGTGAGGGTTAGGGTTAGGGTTAGGGTGAGGGATAGGGTCATTGTGATTCTTAGGGTGAGGGTGAGGGTAAGGATTACATTGAGATTTAGGGTGAGGGGGAGGGTTAGAGTTAGGTTTAGGATTAGGGTTAGGCTGAAGGTTAGGGTTAATGATAGGGTTAGGGTTAGGGTAAGGGTTAGGGTGAGGGTTAGGGTTAATGTCAGGGTTAGGGTGAGGGTGAGGATAAGTGTTAGGCTGAGGTTTAGGATGAGTGGGAGGTTTAGGGTTAGGGTTAGAGTTAGGGTTAGTGTGAGAGTTAGGGTTAATGTTAGGTTAGGGTTATGGTGAGGATTAGGGTTATTGTTAAGTTTCCCTTTAGGGAAACTTTTAGGGTGAATGTTAGGGTTAGGGTGAGGTTTAGGTATAGGGTGTGGGTTAGGGTTTGAATGAAGGTTAGGGTTAGGGTGAGGTTTAGGGTTAGGATTATTGTTAGGGTTAGGGCTAGGGTGAGGGTGAGTGTTAGGGTTAGGCTTAGGGTTAGGGTGAGCATTAGGGTTAGGGTTAAGGTTAGGGTTAGCATGAGGGGTAGTTTTAGGGTTAGGGTGAGTATTAGGTTTAGTGTGAGGTTTAGGGTTAGTGTAAGGGTTAGTGTGAGTGTTAGGGTGAGGGTTATTTTTAGGATTAGTGTTAGTGTTAGGGTTAGTGTTAGGGTTAGGGTGAGCGTGAGGGTGACGGTGAGGGTGAGGTTTAGGGATAGGGTTAGGTTTAGAGTGAGGGTGAGAGTGATGGTTAGGGTTAGTATTAGGATTAGGGTTAGGGTTAGGCTGAGGATCAGAGGGAATGAGAGGGGGAGGCTTAGGGTTAGGGGTACGGTTAGGGTTACAGTGAGAGTTATGTTAAAGTTATTGTTAGGATTAGTGTGAGGGTGATGGTGAGTGTGAGGGTTCGGGTGAAGGTTAGGGTTTGGGATAGAGTTAGGGTGAGGGCTAGGATGAGAGTGTGGGTTAGGGTTATGAAGAGGGGTTGGGTGAGAATTAGGGTTAGGGTTAGGTTTAGGGTGAGGGTTAATCTCAGGTGTAGGGTTAGGGTTAGTGTGAGGGTTAAATCTGAGGGTTACGGTTAGGTTTTGGGTTAGATTAGGCTTAGGGTGAGAGTAAGGGTTAGGGTGAGGGATAGGTTTAGGGTTAGGGTTAGGGTGAGGGTGAGGGTTATTGTTAGGGTTAGAGTTAGGGTGACTGTGAGAGTGAGGCTAAGGGTTAGGGTGAGGGTGAGGGTGAGTTTGAAGGTTAGGGTTAAGGTGAGGGTAAGTGTGAGGATTATGGTTAGGATTTGGTTTAAGATTAGTGTTAGGTTGAGGGTGAGCTTGAGGGTGAGGGTGAGGTTTAGGGGTAGGTTTAGGGTGAGCATTACGGTTAGGTTTAGGGTTAGTGTTAGGGTGAGTGTGAGGGTTAGGTTCAGGGTTAGGGTTAGGGTTAGGGTTAGGGTTAGGGTGATGGCTAGGGTGAGGGTGAGGGTTAGGCTGAGGGTGAAGGTGAGGGTGAGGGTTAGGGTTAGCATAAGGTTTAACTTTAGGTTTAGGGTGAGGATTAAGGTGAATTGTGGATTACGGTGACAGTAAGTGTTAGTGTGAGGGTTAGTGCTAGGGTTAGGGTAAGGGTGAGGTTTAGTGTGAGCATGAGGGTTAGGGTGAGGTTGACGGTTCTGGTTCGGGTTAGGGGTAGGGTTAGGGTGAGGGTGAGGGTTAGGATTAGGTTAGCATTAGGGTTGGGGTGATGGTGAAGGTGAGTATTAGTGTGTGGGTTAGGGTTAGGGTTAGCATTAGGGTAAGGATTAGAGTGAGAGGTAGGTTTAGGATTAGTGTTAGGTTTTGAGTTAGCCTTAGGGTTATGGTGAGGGTGAGGTTTAGGGTTAGGGATAGGGTTAGGGTAAGGGTGAGGGTTAGGGTTAGGGTGATGTTTACGGTTAGTGTTAGGGTTAGGGTGAGTTTTAGGGTTAGGGGGAGGGTTACGTTTGGGGTTAGGGTTAAGTTGAAGGATGGGTTAGGGCTAGGCTTAGGCTGTGAATGAGGGTGAGGTTGAGGGTTAGGTTTAGGGTGAGGCTTAGGGTTAGGGTTAGGGTGAGGGTTATGTTTTGGGTGATGTTTATGGAGAGGGTGAGGTTCATGGTGAGAGTGAGGGTTAGGGTGTGGGTGAGTTTTAGGGTTAGGGGGAGGGTTAGAGTTAGTTTTAGGGTTAGGGTGAGGGTCAGGGTTAGGGTTAGCATTAGGATTAGTGAGAGGGTTAGGGTTAGGGTTAGGGTGAGGGTAAGGGTTAGGTCTAGGTATAGGATGAGGGTTAGAGTGAAGGTTAGGGTTAATGCTAGGGATAGGGTTAGGGTTAGGGTGAGGTTGAAGGTTAGGGTTAGTGTTAGGATGAGGGTAAGGATTAGTGTGAGGGTTAGTGTTAGGGTTAGGTTTAGGGTGAGGGTTAGGGTGAGTGTTAAGTTTAGGATTAGTGTTAGGATTAAGGTTAGGCCTAGGGTGAGAGTGAGGGAGAATGTGAGGGTTAGGGTGAGTATGAGGCTTAGGTTTAGGATTAGGGTTAGGCTAAGGTTTAGGGTTAGTGTTAGGGTTAGTGTGAGGTTTAGGGTGAGGTTTAGTGTTAGGGTTAGGCTTAGGATTAGTTTGAGGGTTAGGGGGAGGGTAAGGTTTAGGGTCCTGGTTAGGGATCGGGTTAGGGTTATGGTTAGGTTTAGTGTGCAGTTTAGAGTCAGGGTTAGGGTGAGGATTAGGCTTAGGTGTAGGGTAAGTGTTAGGGTGAGGGTTAGATTTCTTGTAAGAGTTAGGGTTAGGGTTAGTGGTAGGGTGAAGTTTAGGGTTAGGGTTAGGGTGAGGGTGAGGGTTAGTCTGAGATGTAGGGTAAGGGTTCGGGTGAGGGTTAGCATTAGGGTTAGGGTTAGAGTTATTGTTTGGGTTAGGGTGAGAGTGAGGGTGACGTTTAGGGTGAGGGTGAGGTTGAGGCTGAGGGTTAGGTTGCGGGTGATGGTTAGGGTGAAGTTTAGGGTTAGGGTTAGGGTTAGGCTTAGGATTAGTGTGAGGGTTAGGGTGAGGGTAAGGGTTAGGGCTAGTGTTAGGGTGAGGCTTAGGAATATGGTTAGGTTTAGGGTGCATGTTAGTGTCAGGGTTAGTGTGAGGTTATGCTGAGGGGTAGGGTAAGGGTTAGGGTGAGTGTTAGATTTAGTGTGAGGCTTAGGGTTATGGTTAGGGTTAGTGTTAGGGTGAAGGTTAGGGTTAGGGTGAGGGTGAGGGTTAGGCTGAGTGATAGCGAAAGGTTGGGGTGAGGGTTATTTTGAGGTTAAGCGTTAGGGTGAGGGTTAGGGTGAGGGTGAGGGCTAGGTTTAGGGTGAGGGTTAGCTTTAGGGTTAAGGTTAGGGTGAGAGTTAGGGTTAGGGTGAGGTTTAGGTTTAGGGTTAAGGTGAGGGTGAGGGTTATGTTTAGGATGATGTTTAGAATGAGGGTGAGGGTAAGGGTGAGAATGAGTGTTAGACTGTGGGTGAGGGTTAGGGTTAGGGTTAAGGTGACAGTGAAGTTTAGGGTGAGGGTGAAAATTAGGGTTCGGGTTAGGGTGATGGTTAGCGTTAGTTTTAGGGTTAGGTTGAGGGTCAGTTTGAGGGTTAGGGTTAGGGTTAGCATTAGGATTATTGTGAGGGTTAGGGTTAGGGTTAGGGTGAGGGTAAGGGTTAGGGTGAGGGTTAGGGTTAGTGTGAGAGTTAGGGTTAAGGTTAGGGTTAGATTGAGGTTGAGGTTGAGGGTTAGGTTTGGGTGAGGTTTAGAGTTAGAATGAGGTTTATGGTTGGATTAGGGTTAGAGTTAGGGTGAGGCTGAGGGTGAGGGTTAGGGTTAAGATTAGGGTTAGGGTTAGGGTTACACTGAGGGTGAGGGTGAGGGTGAGGGTGACGGTTTTTTTTAAGGTGAGTGTTCGGGTTAGGGTGAGGGTGAGGGTAAGCGCAAGGGTTAGGTTTAGGGGTAGGATGAGGGTTAGATTGAGGGGTAGGTTTATGGTTAGGGTGAGGGTTAGGGTTACTGTGAGAGTTAGGGTTAGTGTTAAAGTTAGGGTTAGGGAGAGGGTAAGGCTTAGGTTAGTGTGAGGGTTAGGCTTAGGGTTAGGTTTAGGGTGAGGGTAAATGTTAGGATGAGGTTTAGGGTTAGGGTGAGATTTAGGCTTAGGGGTAGTGTTAGGATTAGTGTGGGGGTGAGGGTGAGGGTGAGAGTTAGTGTGAGGTTTAGGGTTAGGTTTAGGGTTAGGGTTAGTGTGAAGGTTTGAATGAGAGTGAGGGTTATGGTTAGGCTGAGGATGAGGGTGAGTTTTTGGGTTAGGGTTAGGGTTGGTTTAAGGTAAGGGTGAGGGCTATTGTGATGGTGAGGTTTAGGGTGATTGTGAGGGTGCGGATGAGGGTTTCGGTTAGGTAAGTGTTAGGGTTAGGGTTAGGGTGAGGATTTGGTTGAGGGTGATGGTTATGGTGAGGGTTAGGATTAGGGTGAGGGTTAGGGTCAGGGTTAGGGTTAGGGATAGGGTTAGGTTGATATTAAGGATGAGGGTGAGGGTTAGGGTGAGGGTTCGGGTTCGGGTGCGGGTTAGGGTTACGGTTAGAGTTAGGTTGAAGGCTAGGGAGAGGGTGAGTGTTAGGGTTACGGTTAGGGATAGGGTGAGAATTAGGGTTAGGGTTAGGGTTAGGCTGAGAGGAATGGTTAGGGTTAGGGTGAGGGTTAGGTTTAGTCTGAGGTTTAGAGTTAGGGTTAGGGTTAGTGTGAGGTTAAGGGTTAGGGTGAGGGTCAGGGTGAGAGGGAGGTTTATGGTGTGTGTGAGAGTTAGGGTTGTGGTGAGGGTTAGGTTGATGGTGAGGGTTAGGGTGAGTGTGAGGATTAGGGTTAGGTTTAGGGTGAGGGTTATGTTTAGGGTGCTGTTTAGCGTGTGGGTGAGGGTCAGGGTGAGAGTGAGGGTTAGGGTGTGGGTAAGGGTTAGGGTTATGGTGAGGATTTGGTTGATGGTGAGGGTTAGGGTGAGGGTAAGGGTTAAGGTTAGGTTTAGGGTGAGGGTTAGGTTTAGGGTGAGGGTTAGGGTGAGGGTGAGGTTTAGGTTTATGTTTAGGGTGAGGGTTATGTTTAGGGTAATGTTTAGCATGGGGTGAGGGTCAGGGTGAGAGTGAGGGTAAGGGTGTGGGTGAGGGTTAGGGTTATGGTTAGGATAAGGGTGATGGTGAGGGATTGTGTGAGGGTGAGGGTTAGGGTTATGTTTAGGGTGAGGGTTAGGTTTAGGGTGAGGGTTAGGGTGAGGGTAAGTGTTAGGGTGAGGGTTAGGGTTAGGGTGAGAGTTAGAAGTAAGATTAGGTTTAGAATGAGGTTGAGGGTGAGGGTTAGGGTTGCGTGAGGATTAGAATTAGAGTGAGGGTTATTGTTGTATTAGGTTTAGAGTTAGGCTTAGGGTGAGGGTGAGGGTTAGGGTTAGGTTTAGGTTTAGGGTGAGGGTTAGACTGAGGGTCAGGGTGAGGGTGAGAGTGATGGATTTTTTTTAAGGTGAGGGTTAGGGTTAGGGTTAACGAAAGGGTTAGGGTTAGGTGTAGACTGAGGGTTAGATTGAGGGGTAGGGTTATGGTTAGGGTGAGGGTTAGGGTTACTGTGAGGGTTAGGGTTAGGGTTAAGGTTATGGTTAGGGAGAGGGGAAGGGTTAGGTTAGTTTGAGGGTTAGGGTTAGGGTTAGGTTTAGGGTGAGGGTAAGGTTTAGGGTGAGTTTTAGGGTGAGGGTGAGAGTTAGGCTTAGGGTTAGTGTTAGGGTTAGTGTGTGGGTGAGGGTGAGGGTGAGAGTTAGTGTTCGGTTTAGGGTTAGGGTTAGGGTTAGGGTGAGGGTTTGAGGGAGGTTGAGGGTTAGGGTTAGGGTTAGGGTTAATGTGAGGGTGAGGGTTAGGGTTGGGATTAGGGTTAGGGTTAGGGTTACGCTGAGAGTTTGGGTGAGTTTGAGGTTGAGGGTGAGGGTGTGGGTTAGGGTATCGTTTAGAGTTAGGTTGAGGGATAGGGTGAGTGTGAGGGTTAGGGTTAGTGTTAGGGATCGGTGAGAATTAGGGTTACAGTTAGGGTTAGGGTGAAGATTAGGCTGAGGGGAATGGTTAGGGTTAGGGTGAGGGTTAGTCTTAGTCTGAGGTTTAGGGTTTAGGGTTAGGGTTAGGCTTAGTGTGAGGTTAAGGGTTAGGGTGAGGGTCAGTGTGGGAGTGAGGGTTAGGGTGTGGGTTAGAGTTAGAGTTATGGTGAGGGTTAGGGTGATGGTGAGGGTTAGGGTGAGTGTGAGGATTAAAGTTAAGTTTAGGGTGAGGGTTATGTTTAGGGTGATGTTTAGCGTGAGGCTGAGGGTCAGGGTGAGAGTGAGGGTTAGGTTGTGTGTGAGGGTTAGGGATATGGTGAGGGTTAGGGTGATGGTGAGTGTTAGGGTGAGGGTGAGGGTTAAGGTTAGGTTTAGGGTGAGGGTTAAGTTTAGGGTGAGGGTTAGGGTGAGGTTTAAGGTTAGGGTGAGGGTTAGGTTTAGGTTTAGAGTGGTGGTTATGTTTAGGGTGATGTTTAGCATGAGTGTGAGGGTCAGGGTGAGAGTGAGGGTTAAGTTATGGGTGAGGGTTAGGGTTATGGTGAGGGTTAGGGAGATGTTGAGGGTTTGGGTGAGGGTGAGGGTTAGGTTAAGGTTTAGGATGAGGGTTAGGTTTAGGGTGAGGTTTAGGGTGAGGGTAAGTGTTAGGGTGAGGGTTGGGGTTAGGGTGAGAGTTAGAGTTAAGGTTAGGTTTAGATTGAGATTGAGGGTGAAGGTTAGGGTTGGTTGAAGATTAGAGCTAGAGTGAGGGTTATGGTTTAATTAGGGTTAGAGTTAGGGTGAGGGTGAGGGTGAGGGTTTGGGTTAGAGTTAGGGTTAGGGTTAGGGTTAGGCTGAGGGTGACAATGAGTGTGAGGGTAAGGTTTATGCTTATGGTTAGGGTGAGGGTTAGGGTTAATGTGAGGGTTAGGGTGAGGGTTAGGATAAGGGTTAGGTTGAGGTTTAGGGTGATTGGGAGGTTTAGGGTTAGGGTTAGGTTTAGGGTGAGGGTTAGGGTGAGGGTTAGGTTTAAGGTTAGGTTAGGGTTAGGGTGAGGGTTAAGGTGAGAGTGACAGTTTTAGGATTAGTGTTAGGTTGAGGGTTAGGCTTAGGGTGAGGGTGAGGTTGAGGTTTAGGTTTAGGGATAGCGTTAGGGTTAGGGTGAGGATTAGGGTTAGGGTGAGGGTTACGTTTAGGGTTACGGTGAGGGTGAGGGTGAGGGTTAGGGTTAGGATTAGGATGTGAGTGAGGTTGAGGGTGAGGGTGAGGGTTAGGTTTAGGGTGAGTCTTAGCGTTAGGGTTAGGGTGAGGATTATATTTATGGTGATGTTTAGCGTGAGGGTGAAGGTCAGGGTGAGAGTGAGGGTTATGATGTGGGTTAGGGTTAGGGTCAGGGTGACGGTGAGGGTTAGGGTGAGTGTGAGTATTAGGGTTAGGGTTAGGGTGAGGGTTAGGGTTAGTTTTACGGTTTGGGTGAGGGTTAGTGTTAGGGTTAGCATTAGGATTAGTGTGAGGGTTAGGGTTAGGTTTAGGTTTAGGTTTAGGGTAAGGGTTAGGGTGAGGGTATGTTTTAGGATGAGACCTAGGGTTAAGTTTAGGGTTAGATTGAGGTTGAGGGTGAGGGTTAGGGTTGGGTGAGGGTTAGAGTTAGAGTGAGAGTTAGGGTTGCATTAGGGTTATATTTAGGGTGAGGGTGAGGGTTGGGGTGAGGATTAGGGTTAGTGTTAGGGATAGACTGAGGATGAGGGTGAGGGTGAGGGTGGCGGTTTGGATTAGGTTGAGGGTTAGTTTTAGGGTGAGGGTGAGGTTAAGCGTGAGGGTTAGTGTTAGGGGTAGGATGACGGTAGGTTGAGGGGTAGGGTTATGGTTAGAGTGAGGGTTAGTGTTACTATGAGGTTTAGGGTTAGGGTTAAGGTTAGGGTTAGGGAGGGAGTACAGGTTAGCATGTGGGTTAGGTTGAGGGTGAGGGTTATTTTTAGGGTTAGCGTGAGGGTTACTGTGAAGTTTAAGATTAGTTTTAGGGTTAGGGTAAGGGTGAGGATTAGGGAGATTGTAAGGGTTAGGGTGAGCGTTAGGGAGAGTGAGGGTTAGTGTTAGGGTTAGGGTTAGGGTGAAGCATAGGGTGAGGGTTAGGGTTACGGTAGGGTTAGGATGAGGGTTAGGGTGAGGGTTAGGGTTAGAGTTAGGGTTAGGGTGAGGGCTAGGGTCACGGTCAGGGTTAGATTTAGGGTGAGGGTTTGGGTTAGGGTGAAGGTTAGTATTAGGGTTAGGCTAAGGGTTAGGGTGAGAGTTAGGGTTAAGGTTAGGGTTAGATTGAGGTTGAGAGTGAGGGTTAGGTTTGGGTCAGGGTTAGAGTTAGCGTGAGGGTTAGGGTTGGATTAGGGTTAGAGTTAGGGTGAGGATGAGGGTGAGGTTTAGGGTTAGGATTAGGGTTAGGGTTAGGGTTAGACTGAGGGTCAGGGTGAGGGTGAGGTTTAGTGTTAGAGTTAGGTTTAGGGTGAGGGTGAGAGTGAATTTTAGGGTTAGGATTAGGAGTAGGGTTAGGCTTAGGGTAAGGTTGAGTGTGAGAATAAGAGGGAGGGTTAGGGTGAGGGTTTGGTTTCGGGTTAGGTTTAGGGTGTGGTTGAGGGTTAGAGTTAGGTTCAGGTTTATGGTTAGGGTGAGGGTTAGGGTTAGGTTTAGAGTGAGGGTGAGGGTGTGGGTGAGGGTGAACTTTGGGTGAAGGTTAGGGTTAGGATTAGGCTGAAGGTGAGGTTTAGGTTTAGGATTAGTGATAGGGTTAGGGTTAGGCTGAGGGTGAGGGTGTGGTTGAGGGTTTGGGATTAGTGTGAAGGTTAGGGTTAGGGCTAGGCTGAGGGTCAGGGTTAGGGTGAGGGTGCGGGTGAGGGTTTCGGTTAGGTAAGGGTTAGTTTTAGGGTTAGGTTGAGGATTAGGGTGAGGGTAAGTGTAAGGGTGAGGTTTAGGGTTGGGGTTAGGGTTAGGGTGAGGGCTAGGGTTAGGTTTAGGGTGACGTTTAGGATGAGGTTGAGTGTTAGGGTGAGGCTGATGGTTCGGGTGAGGTTTAGGGATAGGGTTAGAATTAGGGTGAGGGCTAGGGTGAGGTTGAGGTTTTGGGTTAGGGTTAGGGATAGGGTGAGAGTTAGGCTGAAGGGTAGGGTTAGGGTTAGGGTGAGGGTTACGTTTAATCTGAGGGTTAGGGTTAGGGTAAGGTTAGGGTTAGGTTTAGGGTAAGGGTTAGGGTGAGGTTTAGGGTCCAGATGAGGGTTAGTTTTAGCATTAGGGTTAGGGTGAGGGATAAGGTTAGGGTTAGGGTTAGGGTTATGGTTAATGTGAGGGTGAGCGTTAGGGTTAGGGTGAAGTTTAGGGTTAGGGTTAGGCTTAGGGTGAGGGTAAGGTTTAGGTTTAGGGTTCGGTTTAGGGTTAGGGTGAGGGGTAGGTTTAGGGTTAGTGTGAGGTTTAGTTTTAGTGTGAGTGGTAGGCTTAGGGTTAGGGTTTGTTTTAGGATGAGGGTAAGGATTAGGGTGAGTGTTAGTGTTTGGGTTAGGATTAGGGTTAGGGTGAAATTGAGGGTTAGGGTTAGGGTTAGGATTAGTGTGAGGGTTAGGGTTAGGGTTAGGATCAGCGTTAGGGTGAGGATAATGGTTAGGGTGAGGTTTAGGGTGAGGGTGAGGGTTAGGGTTAGGTTTTGGGTGAGTGTTAGGTTTAGGGTTAGGGTTTGGTTTAGGGTTATGGTAAGGGTATGGAGAGGGTAAGGTTTAGGGTGAGGGTTAAGTTTAGGCTGAGGATGAGGGTGTGGGTGAGTGTTAGGGTTAGGGTTAGGGTTAGGATGAGGGTTAGGGTGAGGTGTAGGATTAGTTTTATGGTGAGGGTGAGGGTGAGGGTTAGGCTTAGGGTGAGGGTTAGGTTAGTGTCAGGGATAGGGTGTGGGTTAGCGTGACGGGTAGGGTTAGGTGTAGGGTGAGGGTTAGTGTTAGTGTGAGGGTTAGGTTTAGGGATAGGATTAGGGTAAGGTTTAGTGTGAGGGTTACCGTTAGGGTTAGGATTAGGGTTAGTGTAATGTTTAGGGTGAGGCTTAGGGTGAGGGTGAGGGTTAGGTTTAGGGTTAGGTTAAGGATTAGAATTTGGTTTATGGTGAGGGTTAGGGTAAGGGTTAGGTTTAGGATGAGGGTTTTGGTGAGGGGTATGTTTAGGATTAGCGTGAGGGTGAGGGTGAGGGTTATGGTTAATATTATGATTAGGGTTAGTGTGAGGGATAGGGTTAGGATTAGGGTTATTGTTAGATTTAGGGTTAGGGTTATGGTAGGATTAGGGTTAGGGTTAGGGTTAGGCTGAGCGTGAGGCTGAAGTTGAGGGTGGGGGAAAGGTTTTGGGTTAGGGTGAGGTTAACGGTGAGGGTTATGGTTATGGTTATGGTTAGGGTTAGGGTTATGGAGAGGGTTCGGCTGAAGTTGAGGGTTACGGTGAGGGTTAGGGTTAGGGTGAGGGATATGTTTAGGGTTAAGGTGATGGTTATGGTTAGGATGATGTATAGGATGAGGTTGAGGATTAGTGTGAGGGTGAGGGTGAGTGTGAGGGTGAGAGTTAGTTTGTGGGTGAAAGTTAGGATTAGGGTGAGGGTTAGGGTGACAATGAGGGTTAGGGTGAGGGTGAGGATTAGGGTTAGGGTTACGGTAATGGTTAGGTTTACGGTTAGTGTTAGGGTGAGGGTTAGGGTGAGGTGTAGGATTAGGGTTACGTTGAGGGTTAGGATTAGTGTGAGGGTTAGGGTTAGGTTAAGGTTCGGGGTAGGGTTCAAGTAAAGGATTGGGTGAGGTTTAGGGTTAGGGTGAGGGTTAGGGTTAGCATTAGGGTTAGGGTGAGGTTTAGGTTTAGGCTTAAGGTTAGAGTTAGATTGAGGGTGAGGGTGAGGGTTTGGGTTAGGATTAGTGTTACGATTATATTTAGGCTGAAGGTGAGGGTGAGGGTGAGGGTGAGGGTTATGGTTAGAGCGAGGGTGAGGGTTACGTTCAGGGTGAGGGTAAGGGTTAGGGTTAGGATCAGTGAAAGGGTGAGGGCTAGGGTGAGGTTGAGGGTTAGTGTTAGGGTTAGGGATAGGGTGAGGTTTAAGGTTAAGTTTAGTGTTAGGGTGAGGATTAGGCTGAGGTATAGGGTTAGGGTTATCATGAGGGTTACGTTTAGTGTGAGTGTTGGAGTTAGAGTTAGGGTTAAGATTAGTATTAGGGTGAGGTTTAGGTTTAGTGTGAGTGTTAGGGTTAGGGTTAGGGTTAGGGTTAGGATTAGGCTGAGGGTGAAGGTGAGGGTGAGGGTTAGGGTTAGGGTTAGATTAAGGGTGAGGGTTAAGGTTAGGGTTAGGGTGAGGGTTAGTGTGAGTGTAAGGGTTAGGGTGAGGTTTAGCGTTAGGGTGAGGTTTAGGGTTAGAGTTAGGGTTAGGGTTAGGCTGAGGGTGAGGGTGATGGTGAGGGTTAGGGTTAGGTTTAGGTTGTGGTTTAGGGTTAGTTTGAGGGTAAATTTGAGGGTGACGGTAAGGTTTAGAGTGAGGATTAGTGTGATGGTGAGAGTTAGGGTTTCGGTGTGGTTTAGGGTAAGGGTGAGGGTAAGGTTTAGTGTGAGGGTTAGTGGTAGGTTTAGATTAAGGGTGAGGGTGAGGATTAAGCTTAGGGTTAGGGTGAGGGTTAGGGTTAGGGTTGGGTTTAGGATGAGGGTTAGGGTTAGGGTTAGTGTGAGGTTCAGGGTTAGGATTAGGTATAAGCTTATTTTTAGCTTTAGAGTTAGGGTGTGGGATAGGTTTAGGGATAGGTTTAGGGTGAGCCTGAGGGTGAGGGTTACGTTAGGATTAGTGTTAGGGTTTGGGTTAGGCTGAAGGTAAGGGTTAGGGTTAGGGTTATGTTTAGGGTGAGGGATAGGTTTAGTGTGAGGGTTAGTGTTAGGGTTAGAGTTAGTGTTAGGCTGAGGGTAAGGGATAGGTTGAGGGTTAGGGTGAGGGTGAGTTTTAGGGTTAGGGTTAGGGTGAGGGTTAGGTTTAGCGTGAAGTTTTGGCTTAGTGTTAGAATTAGGGTTAGGGTGGTGATAAGGATTAGGGTTAGGGATAGTGTGAGTGTTAGGGTTAGGGTTAGGGAGAGGGTGAGGATTTGTGTTAGGGTGAGGGTGAGGGTTAGGAGGAAATTTAGGGTTAGGGTTATGGTTAGGATTAGTGTGTGGGTTAGGGTTAGTGTTAGGCTCAGGGTTATGGTGAGGATAAGTGTTAGGGTGAGGTTTAGGGTGAGGGTGAGGGTTAGGGTTAGCTTTAGGGTTAGAGTGAGGGTTACGTTGAGGGTTAGGTAGAGGGTCAGGGTTAGGGTTAAGTCTCTGGTGAGGGTAAGGGTTAGCGTAAGGTTTAGTGTTAGGTTTAGAGTTAGGGGAGGGTTAGGTTTGTGTTAGGGTTAGAGTTAGGGTGAGGGTTACGGTTGTGTTACGTTTAGAGTTCTGGTAAGGGTGAGGGTGAGGATTAGGGTTAGGGTTAGGTTTAGTGTTAGGCTGAGGGTTCAGGTGAGGGTTAGGGTTAGTGTTAGGCTGAGGGTGAGGGTAAGGGTGAGGGTCAGGTTTAGGAATAGGCTGAGGGTGAGGGTTAGGGTTAGGGTAAGGGTTAGACTTAGGGTGAGGGTTAGGGTTAGTGTTAGGTTTAGGGTTAGGGTGAGGTATATGGTTAGGTAAGGGTGAGGATTAAGGTGAAAGTTAGGGTTAGGGTTAGGGTTCGGCTTAGGGTGAGGGTTAGGTTTAGTGTGTGGTGAGGATAAGGGATAGGGTTAGGGTGAGTTTGAGGTTTAGGGTTAGGGTTAGGGTGAGGGTTAGGGTTAGGGTTAGGGTGAAGGTTAAGATTAGGGTGATGTTTAGGGTGAGGGTGTGGGTTAGTGTGAGGGTGAGTGTTCCGGTGAGGGTGAGGGTTAGGGTGTGGGTGAGGGTTAAGTTAGGGTTAGGGTTAGGGTGACGGTGAGGGTTAGGGTTAGGGTGACGGTGAGTGTTAGGGTGAGGGTTCGTGTTAGGGTAAGGTTTATTGTTTGGGTTAGGGTCAGGGTGAAGGTGAGGGATAGGGTTAGGTTTAGGGTGAGGGTAAGGCTTAGGGTGAGGGTGAGGGTAAGTGTGAGGGTGCAGGTTAGGTTTAGGGTGAGAATTAGGGTTAGGGTTAACGTTCGGTTTAGGGTGATGTTTAGGGTTAGGATGAGGGTGAGGGTTCGTGTGAGGTTGAGGTTTAAGTTGTGGTTGAGGCTTAGGGTTAGGGTGAGGTTTAGGGTGACAGTGAGGGTGAGAGTTCGGGTTAGTGTTAGCTGAGGGCTAGGGTGAGGTTGAGGTTTAGGGTTAGGGATAGGGATAGTGTGAGGTGCAGTGTTAGGGTTAGGGTTAGGGTGATGGTTAGGGTGCCGGTGAGGGTTAGGAGTAGTGTGAGGGTTACGGTAATGGTTAGGGTCAGCGTTAGGGTGAAGATAATGGTTAGCGTGAGGTTTAGGTTGAGGGTGAGGTTTAGGGTTAGCGTTTGTTTTAGGGTGAGGTTTAGGGTGAGAGTTGGGTTAGGTTTCGGGTTAGGGTGAAGATTAGCGTAAGGTTTTGCGTAATGGTTAGGGTTAGGGTGAGAGTTAGGGTTGCGTTAGGGTTAGAGTTAGGGTGAGGGTTAGGGTTCAGTTAGGGTTAGAGTTAGGGTGAAGTTTAGGGTTGTGTTAGGGTTAGAGTTTGGGTGAGGGTGAGGGTTAGGTTTATGGTTAGGGTGAGGGTTAGGGTTAGACTGAGGGTGAGGGTGTGGGTGAGGTGAGGGTTACGGTGAGAGTGAGGGTGAGGGTTACGTTTAGGGTGAGGGTGAGGGTTAGGGTGAGTGTTAGGGTTAGGGTCAGTGTTAGGATGACGGCTAGGGTGAGGTTGATGGTTAGGGTTAAGGATAGGGATAGGGTGAGGTTTAAGGTTAAGGTTAGTGTTAGGGTGAGGGTTAGGCTGAGGTATCTTGTTAGGGTTATCATGAGGGTTACGTTTAGTGTGAGGGTTAGGGTTAGGGTTAGCATTAGGTTTAGTGTTAGGGTGAGGGTTGGGTTTAGTGTGAGGGTTAGGGTTAGGGTTAGGGTTTGGGTTAGGGTTAGGTTTTGGCTGAGGGTGAAGGTGAGGGTGAGGGTTAGGTTTAGGGTTAGATTAAGGGTGAGGGTTAAGGTGAGGGTTAAGGTTAGGGTTAGGTGAGGGTTAGTGTGAGTGTAAGTGTTAGGGTGAGGTTTAGCGTTAGGGTGAGTTTTAGGGTTAGATTTAGGGTTATTGTGAGGGTTAGGGTTAGGGTTAGGGTTAGGTGAAGTTTAGGGTGAGGGTAAGGTTTAGTGTTAGGCTTAGGGTTTGGGTGAGTGTTAGGGTTAGGGTGAGGGTTAGGTTTAGGGTTAGGGTTAGAGTAGGGTGAGGATAAGGATGAGGGTTAGATTTAGGGTGACAGTGAAGGTTAGGTTTAGCTTTAGGGTTAGGGTGAGTGGTAGGATGAGGGTTAGGGTTAGGGTTAGGGTTAGGGTGAGTGGTAGGTTGAGGGTTAGGGTTAGGGTTAGGGTTAGGTTGAGGTTTAGGATTAGTTTGAGGGTTACGGTTAGGGTGAGGTTAGGGTTAGGGTTAGTGTGAAGTCTAGGGTGAGGGTGAGGGTTAGAGTTAGGGTTAGGGATAGGGTGAGGATTAGGCTTAGGTTTAGGGTTAGGGTGAGTTTTAGGCTGAGTAGTAGAGTTAGGGTTAGGGTGAGGGTGAGGTTTAATGTGAGGGTTAGGGTTAGGCTTAGGGTGAATGTGAGGGTTCGGGTGAGGGTTAGGTTGAGGGTGAGTCTTTGGGTTATCATTAGGGTTAGGGTGAGTGTTAGGGTGATGATTAGGGTTAGCGTTAGTGTTAGCGTGAGGGTGAGAGTTAGGGTGAGGGTAAGGGTGAGAGTTAAGACTAGGATTAGGTTGAGAATTAGGGTCAGGGTTAGGGTAAGGTTTAGGTTTAGGGATAGGGTAAGGGTGATGGTTAGGGTTAATGTTAGGGTTAGTTTTAGGGTGAGGGTTAGCGTGGGGGTGAGGGTGAAGGTTACGGTGAGGTTTAGGTTTAGTGTTAGGGTTAGGGTGAGGATTAGTTTTAGGGTTAGAGTGAGGGTTAGGGTGAGGGGTAGGATTAGGGTGAGGGTTAGGGTGAGGGGTAGGTTTAAGGATAGGTTGAGGTTAGGTTTAGTGTGAGGTTTAGGGTTAGGGTTAGTGTTAGGGTGAGGGTTATGCCTAGGGTTTAGGTCAGGGTTAAGGTTCGGGTGAAGGTTAGGTTTAGTGTGAGGGTTAAAGTTAGGGTTAGGTTTAGGGTTATTGTGAGGGTTAGGGTTAGGTTTAGGGTTACGTGAAGTTTAGGGTGAGGGTTAGGGTTAGTGTTAGGCTTAGGGTTTGGGTGAGTGTTAGGGTGAGGGTGAGGGTTAGGGTTAGGGTTAGGGTTAGAGTAGGGTGAGGATAAGTGTTAGGGTGAGGTTTAGGGTGACGATGAGGGTTAGGTTTAGGGTTAGGATTAGGGTGAGTGGTAGGTTGAGGGTTAGGATTAGGGTTAAGGTTAGGGTGAGTGGTAGGGTGAGGGTTAGGGTTAGGGTTTGGGTTAGGGTTATGGTTTGGGTGAGGGTTAGGTTGAGGTTTAGTTTTAATTTTATGGTTAGGGTTAGGGTGAGTGTTAGGGTTAGTGTGAGAGTTAGGGTTAGGGTTAGATTTGGGGTTAGGGTGAGGGTAAGGGTTAGGATGAGGGTTAGGGTGTGGGTGAGGGTTAGGCTAAGGGTTAGGGTTAGGATTTGGATCAGGTTGAGAGTGAGGGTTAGGGTTAGGCTTAGGGTTAGGCTGAGGGGTAGGGGTAGGGATAGAGTTAGCGTTAGGCTGAGGGTGAGGTTTTGGGTTAAGTAAGGGTTAGGTTTAGTGTTAGCCAGACGATTATGGTGAGGGTGAGGATTGGGGTGAGGGTTAGGTTTAGGTTGAGGGTTAGGGTTAGGGTTAGGGTGAGGATTAGGGTTAGGGTTCGGGATAGGTTGAGATTTAGCGAGAGGGGTAGTGTTAGGTTAAGGTTGTGTGTTAGGTTTAGGGTTAGGGTTACGGTTCGGTTGAGGATTAGGGTGAGGGTTAGGGTTAGTGTTAGGGTTAGGATTTGGGTGAGAGTTAGGGTTAGTGTTAGGATGAAGGTTCCGTTTAGGTTAATGTTTAGGGTGAGAGTTCGTGTGAGGGTTCGGGTGAGGGTTCGGGTTAGAGTGTGGTTGAGGGTTAGGGTTAGGGGTAGAGTGAGGGTTAGGGTTAGTGTGAGGGTTAGGTTTAGGGTTAGGTTTAGGGTTCAGGTTAGGATTAAGGTTATTGTTAGTGTTAGGGTGAAGGTGAGTTTGAGGGTGAGGGTGTGGGTGAGCCTTTGTGTTAGTGTTTGGTTTAGGTTGAGGGTGAGTGTGAGGGTTAGGGTTAGGATTAGGATTAGGTTTAGGGTTAGTCTGAGGGTGAGGGTGAGGTTGAGGATGATGGTTAGGATTAGGGTTAGGATTAGAGTTAGGATGAGGCTTATGGTTAAGTTTAGGGTTAGGGTGAGGGTGAGGCTTAGGGTTAGGGTTAGGGTGAGGGTTAAGATTAGGGTGAGGGTGAGCGTTAGGTTTAGGATTAGGATTAATGTTAGGTTTAGGGTTAGGCTTAGGGTGAGGGTGAGGATGAGGGTGAGATTTAGGGTTTGGTGAGGGTTAGTGTTAATATTATGGTGAGAGTTAGGGTTAAGTTGATGATTAGGGCTAAGGTGAGGGTTAGTGTGAGGCTGATTATTCGGGTGAGTGTGAGGGTTAGGATGAGGGTCAGGGTTAGGTATAGGGTGAGGGTTAGGGTGAGGGTTTATGTTAGGATTAGGGTGAGGGTTATGGTTAGGATTAAGGTTAGGGTGAGGTTGAGGTTTAGGGTTAGGGTTAGGGTGAGGCGTAGCGTTAGGGTGATTGTTAGGGTTAAATTAAGTTTTGGGTGATCGTTAGGGTTAGGGTTAGGGTTGGGGTGAGTTTTCGGCTTAGGGTGAGGTTGAGGGTGAGGGTGAGTGTTCGGTTTAGGGTGATGTTTAAGGTGAGGGTGAGAGTGAAGTCTCGCATGAGTGTTTAGGGTTAGGATCCGGTTGTGTGTTAGGGTTAGGCTGAGGTTTCTGTTGACTGTGAGGTTTGTGGTTGGGTTAGGGTTAGAGTTAGGGTGAGGGTTAAGGTTGTGTTAGTGTTACAGTTAGGGTGAGGGTGAGGGTTAAGTTTAGGATTAAGGTTAGGTTTAGGTTTAGACTGAGGGTGAATGTGAGGATGAGTGTGAAGGTTTGGGTTAGGATAACGGTGAGGTTTAGGCTTTGGGTGAGGGTGAGGGTTAGTCTTAGGGTTAGGGTTAGGATGAGGGCTAGGGTGAGGGGTAGGGTGAGGAGTAGGATGAGGGTTAGAGTTAGTGTGAGGGTTAGTTTTAGGGTTAGGGTTAGGGTTAGGTTTAGGTTTAGGGTGAGGGTAAGGGTTATCGTGAGGTTTAGGGTGAGGGTGAGTGTTAGAGTTAGGATTAGGGTGAGGGTAATGGTGAGGGTTAGGTTTAGGGTTAAGGTTAGGCTGAGGGTTAGTGTGAGGTTTAGTTTTAGGGTTAGGGTGAGCGTGAGGGTTAGGGTGAGGATAAGGATTAGGGTGAGAAGTACGGTGAGGGTGAGGGTCAGGATGAGTGTTAGGGATAGGGTGAGGATTAGGTTAAGGGTTAGGGTTAGACTGAGGGTAAGGTTAGGGTTAGGGTTAGGGTTATGATGACGGTTAGGGTGAGGGGTAGGGTGAGGGTTATGGTTAGGCTGAAGGTTAGTGTTAGGGTTTGGGTGAGTGTTAGGGTTAGGGTGAGGGTTAGGGTCATGGTTTCTGTTAGGGTTAGGGTGAGGGTTATGTTTAGGGTAAGGGTTAGGGTGAGGGTTAGGTTGAGGGTGAGGGTTAGAGTTAGGGTTACTATTAGGGTGAGGCGTAGGTTGAGGGTTTGGGTTAGGGTGAGGGTTAAGGTTAGGGTTAAGGTTAGGTGAGGGTTAAGGTCAGGTTGAGTGTTAGGGTTAGGGTGAGGGTTAGGGTTAGGGTGAGGGTTAGGTTTAGGGTTAGGGTTAGGGTGAGGACTATGGTGAGGGTGAGGGTTAGGGTTAGGGTTACGGAGAGGGAGAGTATTAGGGTTAGGGTTAGGGTTAGGATGAGGGTTAGGCTGAGGGGTAGGTTTAGGGATAGGTTGAGTTTAGGTTTAGTGTGAGGTTTAGGGTTAGGGTTAGTGTTAGGGTGAGGGTTATGCCTAGGGTTTAGGTCAGGGTTAAGGTTATTATTAGAGTGAGGGTGAGGGTAAGGATGAGGGTAAGGTTGAGGATTAAGGTTAGGTTTAAGTTTAGGTTGAGAGTGAGAGTGAGGCTTAGGATTAGGGTTAGGTTTAGGGTTAGGATTACGGAGGGTTATTTTTAGGTTTGGGAAAAGGGGAAGGGAGGGGGAGGTTTAGGGTTAGGGTTAGGTTAAGGGTGAGGGTGAGAGTGAGTTTTAGGGTTAGGATTAGGATTAGGGTTAGGATTAGCCTGAGGGCGAGGGTGAGTGGGAGGGGAAGGGTTAGGTTTAGCATTAGGGTTAGGGAGAGGGTAAGGGTTAGAGTTAGTATGAGAGTTAGGTTAAGGGTTAGGGTTAGGGTTAGGGTGAGGGTGAGGATGAGGTTTAGGGTTAAGGTTATGGTGAGGGTTAGGGTTAGGGTGAGGGTTATGTTTAGTGTTAAGGATAGCGTGAGGGTGAGGGTGATGGTGAGCATAAGGGTTAGGGTGATGGTGAGGGTGAGGGTTAGGTTTAGGATTAGGGTTAGGTTTAGGGATAGCCTGAGGTTGAGGTTGAGGGTTATGTTAAGGGTTAGGTTTAGGGTTAGCTTGAGGGTAAGGGTTAATGTGAGGTTTAAGGTGAGGTGAGGGTTACAGTTAGGGTGAAGTTTAGGTTTAGTGTGAGGGTTAGCGTTAGGATTAGAGTTAGGGTTAGGGTGAGGTTAATGGTTCAGGTGAGGGTTAGAGTGAGGTTGAGTGTTAAGGTTAGCATTAGAGTTCGGGTGAGGGTTATGCTTAGGGTTAGGATGAGGTTTAGGCTTAAGTTTAGGGTGAGGGTTAGGGTTGAGGTGAGGGTTAGGTTTAGGGTTATGGTTAGGGTGAGCGTGAGGGTGAGTGTGAGGTTTAGGCTGAATGTAAGGGTAAGGGTTAGGGTTAGGATTAGGGTTAGGTTTAGGGTTAGGCTGAGGGTGAGGTTGAGAGTGATGGTGAGTGTGGTGGGTTAGAGTTAGGTTGAGGGTAGGGTTAGTGTGAGGGTTAGGTTGAGGGTAAGGGTTAGGGTGAGGGTTAGGGTGAGGGTGAGGTTTAGGGTTAGGGTTAGCGTTAGGATTAGGGTGGGGGTGAGTTTGGGGGTGAGGGTGAGGGTGAGGGTGAGGGTTAGGGTGAGGGTTAGAGTCAGGTCTAACAGTGAGGGTGAGGGTGATGGTTAGGGTTTAGGTTAGGGATAGGGTGAGGGCTAGGGTGGGGGTGAGGGTTAGTGTGAGTGTGAGGATGAGGTTGCGTTTTTCTGTTAGGTAAGGGTTAGGGTTAGGGTGAAGATTTGGGTTAGCGTGAGTGTTAGGGTGAGGGTTAGGGTTAGCGTGAGTGTTAGGGTTAGGGTTAGGGTGAGGGTTGGGTTTAGGGTGATGATTAGTGTTTGAGCGATGGTTACGTAAGGGTGAGGGTTTGGTCGACGGTGAGGGTTAGGATGAAGGAGAGGGTTAGGGTTATGGTTAGGGTGAGGGTTAGTGTTACGTTTAGGGACAGTGTGAGTGTTAGGGTGAGGGGTAGGTTTAGGTTTATGGTGATGGTTAAGTTAGTGTGAGGATTAGGGTTAGGGTTAGGGTTAGGGTGAGGGTAATGGTTAGGGTGAGGGTTAGGGTGAGGGTTAGAGTTAGGGTGAGGCTTAGTGTTAGGGTTAGGGTGAGGGTTAGGGTTAGGGTTAGGGTTAGGTTTAGTGTGAGGGTGAGGGTTAGGGTTAGGGTTATAGTGAGGGTTAGTGTTAGGGTGAGGGAGTGGGTCAGGGTTAAGATTAGGATTAACATTAGGTTTAGGTTTAAGCTTAGGATGAGTGTGAGGGTGAGGGTGAGGTTTAGGGTTACGGTGAGGGTTAGGGTTAATGTTAGGGTGAGGGTTGGGGTTAAGGTGATATTTAGGGCGAGGGTGAGGGTTAGTGTGACGGTGAGTGTTCGGGTGAGGGTGTGTATTAGGGAGTGGGTAAGGATTAGGTTCAGGGTGAGGGTTAATGTGAACGTGAGTTTTAGTGTGAGTGTGAGGGTTTGGGTTAGGATTTGGTGAGGGATAGTGTTAGGATTAGGGTTAGGGTGAGTTTGAGGGTTAGCATTAGGGTTATGGTGAGGGTTAGGTTTAGGGTGAGATTTAGGGTTAAGGTAACGGTTAGGATAAGTTTTACGTGTATGGTTAGGTTTAGGGTGATTGGTCTGCTTAGGGTTCGGGTGAGGGTTCAGGTGAGGGTTAGAGTGTGGTTGAGGGTTAGTGTTAGCCTTAGGGTTAGGGTGATGGTGAGGTTTGGGGTTGGGTTAGTGTCAGAGTTAGGGTGAGGATTACCGTTGGGTTAGGGTTATTGTTAGGGTGAGGGTGAGAGTTGGGTTTAGGATTAGGGTTATGGTTAGTGTTAGACTGAGGGTGAAGGTGAGGGTGAGGATTGGCGTGAGGATTGTTAAGGTTAGGGTTACAGTGAAGTTTATGGTTAGGGTTAGGGTGATAGTGTGTGTTCGGATTAGGTTGAGGGTGAGGGTGGGGGTGAGGTTTTCGGTGAGGGTTGTGGGTTAGGGTATGTTTGAGGGTTAGGGTTAGGGTTAGGGTCAGGGTGAAGCTGAGTGTTTTGGTTGGGTTAAGTTTACGGTTAGCATGAGGTTTAGGGTTAAGTTTAGGTGTAGGGTGAGGTTTAGGGTTAGGGTTAGGGTTAGGGTTTGGGTGATTGTGAGGGTTATGGTTAGGGTTAGGTTTAGGGTTAGGGTGAGGTGTACGGTGAGGGGTAGTGTGATGGTTAGGGTTAGTGTGAGGGTGAGGGTTAAGGTTAGGGTTAGAGTGAGGGTTATGCTGAGGGTTAGGTTTATGGTTAGGGTTATGGTGAGGTTTGGGGTGAGGGTTAGGGTTATGGTGAGGATTAGGGTGAGGGTAAGTGTTAGGGTGAGGGTTAGGGTGAGGGAGAAGGTTAGGGTGAGTGTCAGGGAGATGGTGAGTGTTTGGGTTAGGATTAGGGTGAGGATTAGGGTTAGGGTTAGGGTGAAGTTTAGGGTTAGGGTGAGGGTGAGGGTTCCCTTTAGGGTGATGTTTAGGGTGAGGGTAAGGGTGAGGGTTCTGGTGAGGGTGAGGGTTAGGGTGTGGTTGAGGGTTAGGGTTAAGCATAGGGTGAGGTGTAGGGTGAGGGTTAGGGTTAGTGTGAGGGTTAGGTTTAGGGTTAAGGTTAGGATTAAGGTTATTGTTAGGGTTAGGGTGAAGGTGAGGGTGAGGGTGAGGGTGTGGGTGAGGTTTAGGGTTAGGGTTAGGTTTAGGGTGAGGGTGAGTATGAGGGTTAGGGTTAGGATTATGGTTAGTGTTAGCGTTGGACTGAGGGCGAGTGTGAGGGTGAGGATTTGCGTGAGGTTTAGGGTTAAATTTAGGGTTAGGGTGAGGTTTAGGTTTATGGTTAGGGTTAGGGTTAGGGTTAGGATTAGGGTGACTGTGAGGGTTAGGTTGAGGGTGAGGATTTGGGTTAGGATTAGGCTGAGGGTTAGCATGAGGTTTAGGTTTAGTGTGAGGGTTAGGGTGAGGGTAAGGCTTAGGGTGAGAGGTAAGGTGAGGGTGAGGGTCAGGGTGAGTGTTAGGGATAGGGTGAGGATTAGGTTTATGGTTAGGGTTAGACTGAGGGTGAGGGTTAGTGTTAGGGTTAGGGTTAGGGTTAGGATGATGGTTAGGGTGAGGGGTCAGGTGAGGGGCAGGGTGATTGGTAGGGTTAGACTGAGGATTAGTGTTAGGGTCTGGGTGAGTGTTAGGGTTAGTGTTAGGGTTAGGGATAGGATGAGGGTGAGGGTAACAGTGAGGGTTAGGGTGAGGGGGAGGGTTAGGTTTAGTTTTAGAGTTAAGGTGAGGGTTACTAAGGTTAGGGTCAGGGTTACGGTGAGGGTTAGTTTGAGGTTAAGGGTTAGGATGAGCGTTAGTTTGAGGGTGAGGTTTAGAGTTAGGGTTAGTATTAGGTTGAAGCGTAGGGTGAGTGTTTGGTTTAGGGTGAGGGTTAGGATTAGGGTTAAGGTTAGGTTAGGGTTAGGGTCACGGT
Organism: Dipodomys merriami; assembly: GCF_024711535.1. Taxonomy (NCBI): domain Eukaryota; kingdom Metazoa; phylum Chordata; class Mammalia; order Rodentia; family Heteromyidae; genus Dipodomys; species Dipodomys merriami. The sequence continues at coordinate 625,174 of NW_027205949.1, forward strand.
GAGTGTTAGTGTTAGGGTGAGGGTTAGGGTTAGGGTGAGGATTAGGTTTAGGGTTAGGTTTAGGGTGAGGACAATGGTGAGGGTGAGGGTTAGGGTTACGGTTACAGATAGAAAGAGGATTATGTTTAGGGTTAGGGTTAGCATGAGGGTTAGGCTGAGGGGAAGGTTTAGGGTTAGGTTGAGGGTTAGGTTTAGTGTGAGGTTTAGGGTAAGGGTTAGCCTTAGGTTGAGGGTAATGCTTAGGGTTAAGGTCATAGTTATAGTTATTATTAGGCTTAGGGTGAGGGTGAGGGTGAGGATGAGGGTAAGGGTGAGGATTATGGTTAGGTTTAGGTTTAGGGTGAGGGTGAGAGTGAGGGTTAGGATTAGGATTAGGATTAGGGTGAGGGTTAGGCTGAGGGTGTGGGTGATCTGGAGGGTGAGGGTTAGGATTAGGGTTAGGATTAGGATTAGGATGATGGTTAGGGTTAGGGTTATTTTTAGGTTTAAGGGGAGGGCGAGGAGGAGGGGGAGGTTTAGGGTTAGGGTTAGGTTTAGGGTGAGGGTGAGGGTTAGATTTAGTATGAGGGTTAGGTTTAGGTTTAGGGTTAGGGTGAGGGTGAGGGTGAGGGTGAGGATTAGGGTAAAGGTTACCGTGAGGGTTAGGGCTAAGGTGAGTGTTATGATTAGGGTTAGGTTTAGAGTGAGGGTGAGGGTGATGGTGAGGGTGAGGGTAAGGGTGAGGTTGAGGTTGAGGGTTAGGTTTAGGATTAAGGTTAGGTTTAGGGTTCGGCTGACGGTGACGTTGAGGGTTATGTTAAGTATTAGCTTTAGGGTTAGCTTGAGGGCTAGGGTTAGTGTGAGGTTTAGAGTGAGGTTGAGGGTTACAGTTAGGGTGAGGTTTAGGTTTAGTGTGAGTGTTATGGTTAGGATTAGAGTTAACGTTGGGGTGAGGTTAATGGTTTGGGTGAGGGTTAGGGTGAGGGTGAGTGTTAGTGTTATCATTAGAGTTAGGGTGAGGGTTAGGGTTAGGGTTAGCGTTAGGGAGAGGGTGAGGATGAAGGTTAGGGTTAAGTTTAGGGTGAGGGTTAGGCTTAGGGTGAGGGTTAAGTTTAGGGTTAGGGTTATGGTGAGTGTGAGGGTGAGGGTGAGGTTTAGGGTGAGCATGAGGGTGAGGGTTAGGGTTAGGTTGAGGGTTAGGGTTAGTGTGAGGGTTAGGGTGAGTGTAAGGGTGAGGGTGAGGGTTAGAGTGAAGGTGAGGTTTAGGGTCAAGGTTAGCTTTAGGCTTAGGTTGTGGGTGAGTGTGAGGGTCAGGGTGAGGTTGAGGGTGAGTGTTGGGGTGAGGGTTACGGTTATGTTTAGGGTTAGAGTGAGGGTGAGGTTGTTGGTTTGGGTTAATGTTAGGGTTAGGGTTAGGGTTAGGGTGGGGGTGATGATTAGTGTGAGGGTGAGGATTAGGGTGAGTTTTTCTGTTAGGTAAGGGTTAGGGTTAGGGTGAGAATTGGGGTGAGAGTGAGGGTTAGGGTGAGGGTAAGGGTTAGCGTGAGTGTTAGGTTTAGGGTTAGGGTGAGGCTTAGGTTGACGGTGAGGGTTAGAATGAGGGTGAGGGTTAGGGTTTTGTTTAGGGTGAGGGTTAGGGATAGGTTTAGGGACAATGTGAATGTTATGGTGAGGGGTAGGTTTAGGTTTAGGGTGATGGTTTGGTTAGTGTGAGGTTTAGGGTTAGGGTTAGGGTGAGGGTTAAGGTCAGGGTTAGAGTTAGGGTGAGGTTTAGTGTTAGGGTTAGGGTGAGTGTTAGGGTGAGGGTGAGGGTTAGGGTTAGGGTTAGAGTGAGGGTTACGGTTAGGGTGAGGGTGTGAATTAGTGTTAGGATTAGGATTAATGTTATGTTTAGCGTTAAGCTTAGGATGAGACTGAACGTGAGGATGAGGTTTAGGGTTACAGTGAGGGTTAGGGTTAATGTTAGGGTCAGGGTTGGTGTTAAGGTGATGTTTAGGGCGAGGGTGAGGTTTAGTGTAAGGGTGAGTGTTTGGGTGAGGGTGAGTGTTAGGGAGCGGGTAAGGCTTAGGTTTAGGGTGAGGGTTAATGTGACAGTGATGGTTAGGGTGAGCGTGAGGGTTTGGGTTAGGATTTCGGTGAGGGTTAGTGTTAGGGTTAGGGTTAGGGTGAGTTTGAGGGTTAGCATTAGGGTTATGGTGAGGGTTAGGTTTAGGGTGAGGTTTAGGGTTAAGTTTGGGTTAAGGTAAGGGTTAGGTATATGGTTAGGTTTAGGGTGAGTGTTCTACTTAGGGTGAGTGTTCGGGTGAGGGTTCGGGTGAAGGTGAGTGTTAGGGTGTTGTTGAGGGTTAGTGTTAGGGTTAAGGTTAGATTGACGGTGAGGGTTGCGGTTGGGTTAGGGTTAGAGTTAGGGTGAGGTTTAGGGTTAATATTAGGGTTATGGTGAGGTTTAGGGTTAGGGTTAGGGTTAGGGTGCGTGTTCGGCTTAGGTTGAGTGTGAGGGTCCGTCCGGGTGAGGGTTTCGGTGAGGGTGAGGGTTAGTGTGTGGTTGAGGGTTAGGGTTAGTGTTAGCTTTAGGGTGACGCTGAGTGTTTTTGTTGGGTTAAGGTTAGGGTTAGCATGAGGTTTAAGGTTAAGCTTAGGGTGACGGTGAAGGTGATGGTTAGGTTTAGGATTAGAGTTAAGGTGAGGGTTAGAGTTAGGGTTTGGGTTAGGGTGAGGGTAAGGTTTAGGGTGAGGATTAGGTTTAGGGTGAGGGTGAGGGTTAGGGTTAGGGTAATGGTTAGGATTGAGGCGTAGGGTGAGGGTTGGTGTTAGGGTTATGGTTAGGGTGATTTTTAGGGTTAAGATTAAGGTTAGGATGAGAGTTAGGTTCAGGGTGAGTATTAGGGATAGGGTGAGGGTTAGGTTTAAGGTGAGGGATAGCGTTAGGGTTAAGGATACGGAAAGGATTAAGATTAGGCTTAGGGTTAGCGTGAGGTTTAGGCTGAGGGGTAGGTTTAGGGTTAGTTTGAGGGTTAGGTTTAGTGTGAGGGTTAGGGTTAGGGTTAAAGTTAGGGTGAGGGTTAGGCTTAGAGTTAAGGTTAGGGTTAAGATTATTGTTAGGTTTAGTGTGAGGTTGAGGGTGAGGAAGAAGGTAAGGGTGAGGTTTAGGGTTAGGGTTAGGTTTAGGGTGAGGGAGAGTGAGGATTAGGGTTAGGATTATTATTAGGATTAGTGTTAGGCTGAGGTTGAGGGTGAGGGGGAAGGGGGGGTTAGGATTAGGGTTATGTTTAGGGTTAGGATGAGGGTTAGGGTTAGGGTTAGGGTTATTTTTAGGGTTAGGGTGAGGGGGAGGGGGAGGGGGAGGGGGAGTGTGAGTTTTAGTGTTAGTTTTAGAGTGAAGGTGAGAGTGAGGTTTAGGGTTAGGATAAGGATTAGGGTTAGGGTTAGGCTAAGGGCAAGGGTGAGGTTGAGGGGTAGGGGGAGTGTTAGGGTTAGGGTTAGGGTTAGGAAGAGGGCGAGGGTTAGAGTTAGTGTGAGTGTTAGGTTTAGGGTTAGGGTTAGGTTTAGGGTGAGGGTTAGGGTTACGATTAGTTTGAGCGTTAGGGTGAGGGTGAAGGTGAGGCTGAGTGTGAGGGTTAGAGTTAGTGTGACGGTTAGGTTTAGGGTGAGGGCTAGTGCTATGTTCAGGGTTATGGTTAGAGTTAGGGATAGGGTGAGGGTGAGGGTGATGGTGAGGGAGAGGGTTAGTGTGAGGGTGGGGGTGAGGTTTAGGATTAGTTAGGGTTAGGGTTAGGGTGAGGTTGAGGGTGAGGGTTATGTTAAGTGTTAGGTTTTGGGTTAGATTGAGGGTTAGGGTTAGTGTCAGGTTTAGGGTGAGGGTTAGGATTAGAGTGAGGGTTAGTGTTAGAGTTGGAGTTAGGGTTAGCGTGAGGTTTAGGGTTAAGGTTAGTGTCATTGTTAGGGTGAGGGTGAGGGTAAGGGTTAGGGTGAGGATTAGGGTGGAGGTGAGGGTTATTGTTAGGGATAGGGTGATGTTTAGGGTAAGGGTGAGGTTTAGGTTTAGTGCGAGGTTTAGGTTTAGGGTTAGGGTTAGTGTGAGGGTGAGGTTTATGTTTAGGGTTAGGGTGAGGGTTAGGGATAGGGTTTGGGTAAGGTGGGGTTTAGGCTTAGGATTAGGTTTACAGTTAGGATTAGCGTTAGCTTTATTGTTAGGTTTCAGGTGAGGGTGAGGGTGAGGGTGAGGATTAGGGTTAGGTTTAGTTTTAGGGTGAGCCTGAGTGTGAGGGTTAGGGTTAGGGTTAGGTTGAGGTTGAGGGTGAGGGTGAGGGTTAGGGTTAGGGTTAGGTATAGGGTTAGGGTGAGGGTGAGGGTGAGGGTAGGGTTAGGGTTAGGCTGAGGCAGAGGGTGAGGTTGAGGGTTAGGGTCAGGTTTAGAGTGAGGGTGACCGTGAGGATGAGCGTGAAGGTGAGGTTTATGGTTATGTTGAGGCGTAGGTTGAGGATAAGGTTTAGGTTGAGGGTGAGGGTTAGTGTGAGCGTTTCGGTTAGGGTTATGGTTAGGTTTAGCCTAAGGACTAGTGTGAGGGTGGGGGTTAGAGTGAGGGTGAGTGTGAAGGTGAGGGTGAGTGTTAGGGTATAGGTGAAGCTTAGGGTTAGGCTGAGGGTTAGCGTGACGGTGAGTGTTAGGGTGAGGGTGAGGGTTAGGGTTAGGATTAGGATTAGGGTGAGTGTTAGGGCTAAGTTTAGGGTTAGGATGAGGGTTAAGGTGAGGAGTAATGTTATGGTTAGCGTGAGAGTTAGGGTTAGTGTGAGAGTTATGGTTAGGTTTAGGGTTAGGGATAGGGTGAGGTTTAGGGAGTGGTTTAGTATGAGGGTTAATGTTAGTGTTAGGTGAGGGTTAGGGTGATGTTTAAGGTTAAGGTTAGGGTTAGAGTGAGGGTTAGGGTGAGGGTAAGGGTTAGGGTGAAGTTTAGGGTGAGGGAGAGGGTTAAAGTTAGTGTTAGGGTGAGGGGTAGGGTGAGGGGTAGGTTTAGCGTGAGGGTTATGGTTAGGGTTAGGGTTAGGTTGAGGGTGAGGGTGAGGGTTCTGATTAGGATTAGGTGTAGGTTTAGGGTTAGGCTGATGGTGAGGGTGAGTTTGAGGGTGAGGTTTAGGGTTAGGGTTAGGGTGAGGGCTACTGTGAGGGTAAGGGTTAGGGTGAGGGTGAGCGTGAGGGTGAGGTTTTGGGTTAGGTAAAGTTTAGGGTTAGGGTTAGGGTGCTGATTAGTTTGAGGTTGAGGGTTACAGTGAGGGTTAGGGTCACGGTGAGGGTTAGGGGAAGGGTTAGATTTAGGGTTACGGTTAGGGTGATCTTGAGGGTGAGGGTGAGTGTTAGTGTGAGGGTGAGGGTTCAGATGAGGGTGAGGGCTAGGGTGAGGGTGAGGGTTAGAATTATGGTTAGGTTGAGGGTTAGGGTTAAGGTTAGGGTGAGTGTTAGGTTGAAGGGTAGGGTTAGGGTTAGGGTAAGGGTTAGGTTTAGTCTGAGGGTTAGGTTGACGGTAAGGGTTAGCGTAAGGGTTAGGGTGAGGTTTAGGGTTAGGGTTAGGTTTAGGGTGAGTGTTCAGCTTAGGGTGAGGGTGAGGGTGAGTGTGAGGGTTTGGGTGAGTGCGAGGTTTAGGGTGTGTTTGAGGGTTAGTGTTACGGTTAGGGTTAGGTTGATCTTGGGGTTGGGTTAGGGTTAGAGTTAGGCTGGTTTAGGGTTAGTGTTAGGGTGAGGGTGAGGGTTAGGGTGTGGTTGAGGGTTAGGGTTAGGGTGAGGGTTAGGGTGATGCTGAGGGTTTTGGTTGGGTTAGGGTTAGAGTTAGGGTGAGGGTTAGAGTTGGGTTAGGGTGAGTGTTAAGGTCAGGGTGAGGGTTAGGTTTAGGATTAGGGTTAGGGTTACTGTTAGACTGAGGGTGATGGTGAGTGTGAGGGTTAGAGTGTGTTTGAGGGTTAGTGTTAGGGTTAGGGTTAGGTTGAGGGTGAGGGTTAGGTTTAGGGTTAGGGTTAGGGATAGGATGAGGTTTAGGATTAGGGTAAGGGTTAGGGTGAGGTTTAGGGGGAGGGGGAGGGTTAGGGTGAGAGTAAGTGTTAGGGTGAGTGTTTGGGTGAGGTTGAGGGTTAGGGTGAGTGTTAGGGATAGGGTGAGGATTAGGTTCAGTGTTAGGGTTAGAATGAGGGTGAGGGTTAGTGTTAGGGTTAGGGTTAGTGTTAGGAAGATGGTTAGGGTGAGGGGTAGGGTGAGGGGTAAGGTGAGTGTTAGGGTTAGTGTGAGGGTTAGGGTTAGGGTCAGGATTAGTGTTAGTGTTAGTGTGAGGGTTAGGTTTAGGGTTAGGGATAGGGTGAGGCTGAGGGTGAGTGTAGAGGGTGAGGGTTAGGGTGAGGGTGAGGGTGAAGGTTAGGTTTAGGATTAGAGTTTATTTGAGGGTCAGCGTGATGGTTAGGGTTAGGGTTAGGGTGAGGGTTAGTGTGAGTGTTAGGTTTAGGGTTAGGGTTAGGGTTAGGTTGAGGTTTAGGGTGAGGGGTATGTTGAGGGTTAGTGTTAGGGTTAAGGTTAGGATGAGTTGTAGGGTCAGGGCGAGTGTTAGGATTAGGGTGAGTGCTACGGATAGGGAGAGGATAAAGGTTAGGGTGAGGATTAGGGTGAGGGTTAGGCTGAGGGGTAGGTTTAGGGTTAGGTTGAGAGTTAGGTTTAATGTGAGGGTAAGTGTTAGGGTTAGTGTTAGGGTGAGGGTTAGGCTTAGGATTAAGGTTATTGTTAGGGTTAGGGTGAGGGTGATAGTGAGGTTTAGGTATAGGGTTAGATTTAAGGTGAGGTTGAGAGTGAGGTTAGGGTTTGTATTAGGATTAGGGTTGAGGGTTAGGTTTTGGGTTAGGGTGAGTGTGAGGGATCGGGTGAGGGCTAGGGTTCGGGTTAGCATTAGGGTTATGATGAGGGTGAGGGTGAGGTTTAGCATTAGGGTTAGGGTGAGGTTTAGGGTGATGGTGATGGTTAGGCTGAGGGTGAGCGTTAGGCTTAGGGTTAGGGTGAGGTTGAGCGTGAGAGTGAGGGCTAGTGTGAGGTTTAGGATTAGGGTTAAAGTTATGGTTAGGGTGAGGATAAGGGTTAGGGTGAGTGTTAGGGTGAGGGTTAGGTTTAGGGTGAGGGTTAGTGTGAGGGTGATGTTTTGGGGGTAGTGTGAGGGTGAGGGTTAGGGGGAGGGTGAGAGTTAGGGTGAGGGTGAGGGTTAGGGTTAGGTTAGGTGTAGGATGATGTTGAGGGTGAGTTTGAGGTTTAGAGTAAGGGTTAGGGTAATTGTTAGTGTATGTGGGAGGGTTAGGGTGAGGGTGAGGGTAAGGGATTGGGTGAGAGTTAAGGTGAGGGTGAGGGTTAGGGCTAGGCTTAGGGGGAGGGTGAGGGTTAGGGTATTGTTTAGGGTGACGGTGAGGGCTCAGGTGAGGTTGAAGCATAGGGTGTGGGTGAGGGTTAGGGTTTTGGTGAGGGTTAGGGTGACAGTGAATGTTTGGGTTAGGGTTAGGGTTAGGGTGAGGGTTAGGGTTAGGGTGAGGGTTAGGGTGAGTTGAGATTTAGCCTTAGCATTAGGGTTAGACTGATGGTAGGGTTAGGTTTAGAGTGAGGGTTAGGGTGAGAGTGAGAGTTAGGGTTAGGGTGAGGGTAAGAGTTAGGGTTAGGTTTAGGGTGAGGGTTAGGGGTAGGGGTAGGGTGAGGGTAAGTATTAGTGTGAGGGTTAGGGTGAGGGTTAGGGTGAGGATTATGGTGAGGGATAGGTTTAGGGTTAGGGTTAGTGTTAGGGTTAGTGTTAGTGTGAGGGAGGGTGATAGTCTTAGTTAGATAAGGGTTATGGTAAGGCTTAGGGTTAGGGTTAGGGTTAGGGTGTGGGTTAGGCTGAGGGATAGGGTTAGGTTTAATGTGAGGGATAGGGTGAAGGTGAGGGTTAGGGTTAGGGTTAGGGTGAGGGTTAGCGTGAGGGTGAGTGTTAGGGTTAGGGTTAGGGTGAGGGTTAGGGTGAAGTTGAGGGTTAGAGTGAGGGTGAGTTTAAGGGTTAGGGTAAGAATGAGGATAGGGTGACGGTTTGGTTTAGGGTTAGGGTGAGGAGCAGGGATAGGGTTAGGGTGAGTGTTAGGTTTAGTGTGAGGATTAAAATTGGGCTTTAGTTTAGGGTTAGGGTGACGATAAGTTTTAGGGTGAGGGTTAGGGTGAGGTTGAGTGTTAGGGTTAGCGTTTGGGTTACAGTAACGGATTGGTTGAGGGTAAGGTTTAGGGTTAGGGTTAGGGTTAGGGTTTGGGTTAGGGTGAGGTTGAGGGATAGGGTGATGGTTAGGGTTAGAGTTAGCATTAGGGGTAGGGTGAGGGTGAGTGTTAGTGTTAGGGTTAGGGTGAGGGCTAGGGTGAGGGTTAGGGTTAGGGTTAGGGTTAGGTTTTGGCTTAGGTTGAGGGTGAGGGTGAGTGTTAGGGTTAGAGTTAGGGTGAGGGTTAGGGTCTAGGTGAAGTTTAGGATTAGGGTGAGCTTTAGGGTTAGGTTTAGGGTGAGGGTGAGGGTGAGGATGAGGGTTAATGTGAGGGTAAGGATTAGGGTTAAAGTTAGGGTTAGTGTGAGGATAAGGGTTAGTTTGAGGTTTATGGTGTGCTTGAGGGTTAAGTTTACCGTTAGGATCAGGGTGAGTGTTAGGGTGAGGATTAGGGTTAGGGTTAGGTTGACGTTGAGGTTTAGGTTGTGGGTTAGGGTTAGTGCGAGGGTTATTGTAAGGGTGAGGTTTAGCGTTAGGTTTAGGGTTAGGGTGAGGGTGAGGTTGAGGGTTAGATTTAGGATTAGGGTTAGGTTTAGGGTTAGGCTTAGGGTGAGGGTGAGAGTGAGGGTGAGGGTCATGGTTAGTGTTAGAGTTAGGGTTAGGGTGAGGGGAGGGTGAGAGTTTTCATTAGATAAGGGTTATGGTAAGGGATTTGGTTAGTGTTAGGGTTAGGGTGCGGGTTAGGCTGAGGGATATGTTTAGGTTTAGGGTGATGGATAGGGTCAGGGTTAGGGTTAGGATTAGGGTGAAGGTGAGGGTGAGGGTGAGTGTTAGGGATAGGTTTAGGTTGAGGGTTAGGGTGACAGTGCGGGTTAGATTGAGCGTGAGGTTTAGGGTTTTAGTGAATATTCAGGTGAGGGTTAGGGTTAGGATTAGGGTGAGGAGCAGGGTTAGGGTTAGGGTGAGGGTTAGGGTTAGTGTGAGGGTTAGAATTAGGGTTAAGGTTAGGGTTAAGTGAGGGTAACGGTCAGGGTGAGGGTTAGGGTGAGGGTGAGTGTTAGGGTTAGCGTTTTGGTTACCTTAACGATTAGGTTGAGGGTTAGGCTGATGGTTAGGGTTAGGGTTAGGGTGAGGTTTAGGGTTTCGGTTAGGGTGAGGTGAGGGATACGGTGAGGGTTAGGGTTAGGGTTAGCATTAGGGTTAGGTTGAGGGTGAGGGTTAGGTTAGGATTAGGGTGAGAACTAGCGTTAAGGTGTGGGATAGGGTTATGGTTAGGTTTAGGGTTAGGGTGATGTTGAGGGTGAGTGTTAGGTTTAGGGTTAGGATGAGGGTTAGGGTGACGAAGATGTTTAGGGTGAGAGTGAGGGTTAGGGTTAGGGTGAGGGTAAGGCTGAGTTTGAGGGTTAGGGTTAGTGTGACAGTTACAATTAGAGTTCAATTTAGGGTTAGGTTGAGGATAAGGGTTACGGTGAGTATTAGGGTGCGGGTGAGGGTTAAGGTTACAGTTAGGATCAGGGTGAGGGTTAGGCTGAGTTTTAGGGTGAGAGTTAGTGTTAGCTTTAGGGTTACAGTGAGGCTGAGGAATAGGATTAGGGTTAGGGTGAGGGTAAGTGTTAGGGTTAGGGTTATGGTGAGGGTTAGGTTTAGGGTGAGGGTTATGGTGAGGGTGAGTGTTGGGTTGAGGGTTAGGGTGAGTTTGTGGGTGAGTGTGAGGGTTAGAGTTAGAGTTAGGGTGATCGTTAGTGTTAGTGGGAGGGTTAGGGTGAGGGTTAGGTTTAGGATGAAGCTGATGGTAAGGGTTAGGGTGAGGGTTAGGGTGAGAGTTAGGTTTAGGGTTAGAGTTAGGGTTAGGTTTGAGTTTGAGGGTTAGGGTTAGGGTTATGGTTAGGACGAGGGTTAGGGTTAGGATGAAGTTTATTGTTAGGTTTAGGTTTAGGGTGAGGGTGAGCGTTAGATTTAGTATTAGGTTAGTGTTAGGGTTAGGCTTAAAATGAGGGCTAGGGTGAGGGTGAGGGTTAGGGTTAGTGTTAGGGTTAGGGTTAGGATGAGTGTAGGGTTAGATTTTCCATTAGATAAGGGCTATGGTAAGGGTTAGGTTTAGATTAAGGGTTAGGGTAAGGGTTAGGCTGAAGGATAGGGTTAGGTTTAGGGTGAGGGGTAGGGTGAGGGCGAGGGTTAGGGTTAGTGTGAGGGTAAGAGTTAGGCTGAGGATCAGGGTGAGGGTTAGCATTAGGTTTAGGGTGAGGGTAAGGATTATTTGGAGGTTTAAGGTGAGGGTAAGGATTATTTGTAGGTTTAAGGTGAGGGTTAGGTTAATGGTTATGGTGAGGGATAGGGTTAGGTTTAGGGTGAGAGTAAGGTTTAGTTTGAGGATTAGAGTGAGTGTTGGTGTGAGGGTTACGGTCAGGTTTAGTGTTAGAGTTAGTGTTAGGGTGAGGGTTAGGGTTAGGGTTAGGGTGAGGGTTCGGATGAAGGTTAGGTTGAGGTGTAGGGTTAGGGTTAGGGTGAGGGTTAGGGTTAGTGTGAGGGTTATGGTTAGGGTTAGGGTGAGTGTAAGGCTTAGGGTAAAGGTTAGGGTGTGAGTGAGTGTTAGGAGTAACGTGAGAGTTAGGGCGAGGGTTAGGGTGAGAGTGAGGGTAAGGATCATGTTGAGTGAAAGTGTGAGGTTGAGGGTTATGGTTAGGGTTAGGGTTATGATTAGGTGAGGGTGAAGGTGAAGGTTAGGGTTAGGCTGAGGGTTAGGGTTAGGGTTAGCGTGAGGGAGAGGGTGAGGGTGAGGGTTAGGGTTATGGTTAGGGTTCGGGTGATGAGATGGCGAGATTTTCCGTTAGGTAACGGTTAGGGTTAGGGTGAGGGTGAGGATTAGGGTGAGGGTGAGGTTTTGGGTGAGGGTTAAAGTTAGGGTGAGGGTTAGGGTTACGTTTAGTTTTAGGGTGATGTTTAGACTGAGGGTGAGGGTTAGAGTGAAGGTGAGGATTCGGGTGAGAGTGAGGGTTAGGCTGTGGGTGAGTGTTAGGGTTAGGATGAGGGTTAGGTTGACGGTGATGGTTAGGGTGAGGGTTAGGTTTAGGGGTAGGTTTAGGTTTAGGGTGTGGGTTAGGCTTAGGGTTAAGGTTAGGGTGAGGTTTAGGGTGAAGGGTAGAGTTAGGGTTAGGGGAGGGTTAGGTTTAGTGTGAGGGGTAGGGTGAGGGTTAGGGTTGAGATTAGGCTGAGGGTAATTGTCAGGGTGAGGGTTAGGGTGAGTGTTAGGGTTAAGGTTAGGTTGAGTTTGAGGGTTAGGGTCAGAGTTAGGGTTAGGTTTAGGGCGAGGGTTAGGGTTAGGGTGAGTTTTAGCGTTAGGTTTAGGGTTAGGGTGAGGCTGAGGGTGAGGGTGAGGGTTAAGGTTATTGTTAGGGTTAGGGTTAGGCTGAGTGGAGGGTTAGTGTTTACGTTAGATAAGGGTTATGGAAAGTATTAGGTTTAGAGTAAGGGTTAGGATGAGGGCTATGCTGAGGGATAGGGTTAGGGTTAGTGTGAGGAATAGGGTGAGGGTGAGGGTTAGGTTTAGGTTGAGGGTGAGGGTTAGGGTGAGGGTGAGTGTTAGGATTAGGTATAGGGTGAGGGTGAGGGTAACGGTGAGTGTGAGTGTTAGGATTAGGTATAGGTTGAGGGTGTGGGTGACGGTGAGGGTTAGAGTGAAGGTGAGAGTTAGGGTTCCGGGAATTTTTAGGTTGAGGGTTAGGGTGAGGGTGAGAGAGTTAGGGTTAGAGTTAGGGTCAGGTTGAAGGTTAGTGATTAGGTTAGGGTGAAGGTGAGGGATAGGGTGAGGTTTAGGGTTAGCATTAGGGTTAGGGTTCGGGTTCGGTTTTAGGTGAGTGTTAGGGTGAGAGTTAGGGTGAGTGTGAGGGTTAGGGTTAGGATTAGGTTTAGGGTTAGGGTGAGGGTGAGGCTGAGGGTTACGGTTAAGGTGAGGGTGAGGTTTAGGGTGATGGTGAGGGTTAGGGTGAGGATGAGGCTTAGGGTTATGGTGAGGGTGAGGGTAGGGTTGAGGGTTAGTTTGAAGGTTAGGATTAGGGTTAAAGTTAGGGTTAGGGTGAGGAAAAGGGTTAGGGTGAGTGTTACGGTGTGGGTGAGGCTTAAGGTTACCGTTAGGATCAGGGTGACCGTTAGGGTGAGGGTTAGGGTTGGGTTTAGGTTGAGCGTGAGGGTTAGGGTTTGAGTTACGGTTAGTGCGAGGGTTAGTGCAAGGGTGAAATTTAGCATTAGGTTTAGGGTTAGGGTTAGGGTTAGGGTTAGGGTTAGGATTAAATTTAGTGTGTGGGGAGGGTGAGAGTGTCCGTTAGATAAGGGTTATGGTAAGGGTTAGGGTTACGGTTAGGTTTAGGGGGAGGGTTAGGCTAAGGCATAGGGTTAGGGTTAAGGTTAGCATTAGGTTTAGGGTGAGGATGACTGTTAGGATTAGAGTTACGGTTAGGGTGAGGGTGAGGGTGAGGGCTAGGTTTACGCTGAGGGTTAGGGTGACGGTGAGGGTTAGGGTGAGGGTGAGGGTTAGGGTGAGGGTGAGGGTGAGGTTTAGGTTTAGGGTGAGGGTTAGGGTGAGGGGACGGGTTAGGGTTAGTGTGAGGGTTAGGGTTAGTGTGAGGGTTAAGGTCAGGGTTAGGGTGAGGATAAGGTTTAGGGTGAGGGTTAGGGTGAGGGTGAGGGTTAGGGTTAGCGTTAGGTTTAGGGTGAGGGTTAGGGTTACGGTTAGGGTTACGGTTACAATTAGGTTGAGGGTGAAGGTGAGGGATAGGGTTAGGTTTGGGTGAGGGTTAGGGTTAGTGTTAGGTTGGGGTGAGAGTTAGGGTTGGGGTGAGGGTTAGCATTAGGTTTAGGGTCAAGGTGAGTTTGGCGGTGAGCGTTAAATTTAGGGTTAGGTTTTGGGTGAGTGTGAGGGTTAGGATTAGGAATAGGGTTAGGTTTAGGCTGAGGGTGAGGGTGAGGGTGATTGTTAGGGTTAATGTTAGGGTTAGGTTTAGGGTCAGGGTTCGGGTTTGGGTTAGTGTGAGGGTGAGGGATAAGGTGAGGTTTAGATTTAGCGTTAGCATTAGGGTTAGGGTGAGAGTTAGGGTTAGGGTTAGGGGGAGGGCTAGGGTGAGGGTAAGGGTTAGGTTTAGGGTGAGGGTTAGGGTGATGTTGAGCATTAGGGTGAGGGTAAGCGTTAGGGTTAGGGTGATGGTGAGGGTTAGGTTTAGGGTGAGGGTAAGATTTAGGGTGAGGTTTAGGGTTAGGGTGAGGGTTAGGCTGAGGGACAGGGTGACGGTGAGGGTTAGGGTTAGTGTTAGGGTGAGGGTTATGGTGAGGGTTAGTGTTAGAGTTAGGTTTAGGGTGAGGTTTAGGGTGACGGTGAGCATTAGAGTGAGGGTGAGTGTTAGGGTTCCAGGAACGGTTTTGTTGAGGGTTAGGTTGAGGGGGAGATTTAGTGTTAGGGTTAGGCTTAGGGTGAGGGTTAGTGTTTGGGTTAGGGGAGGGTGAGGAATAGAGTGAGGGTTAGGGTTAGCATTAGGGTTAGGGTGAGGGTGATGGTTAGGCTTAGGGTTTGGGTAAGGGCTAGGGTGAGGGTGAGGTTTAGGGTTAGGGTTAGGTTTAGGGTTAGGGTGAGGGTGAGGGTGAGGGTTAGGGTTAGGGTGAGTGTGTAGTTTAGGGTGATGGTGGGGGTTAGGGTGAGGGTGAGGGTTATGGTTAGGTTAAGGGTGAGGGTGAGGGTGAGGTTTAGGATTAGGGTTAAACTTAGGGTTAGGGTGTGGATAAATGTTAGGGTGAGGGTTAGTGTGTGGGTGAGGGTTAAGTTTACTGTTAGGATCAGGGTGAGTGTTAGGGTGAGGGTTATGGTTAGGTTTAGGTTTAGGTTGAGGGTTAGGTTTAGGGTTAGGGTTAGGGTGAGAGTTAGGGTTAGGGTGAGGTTTAGCGGTAGGTTTAGGGTTAGGGTGAGGTTTTGGGTGAGGTTTAGATTTAGGATTAGGGTTAGGGTTAGGATTAGGCTTAGGCTTAGGGAGAGGGTGAGGGTGAGAATGAGGGTGAGCGTTAGTGTTAGAGTTAGTGATAACTTTAGGTTTAGGGTGAGGGGATGGTGAGAATTTCCGTTACATAAGGGTTATGGTAAGGGTTAGGGTTAGGGTTAGGTTTAGGGTGAGGGTTAGGCTGAGAGATAGGGTTAAGGATAGGGTTAGTGATAGGGTGAGGGTGAGGGTTATGGTTAGGTTTAGGGTGAGGGTTAGGGTGAGGGTGAGTGTTAGGTTTAGGGTTAGATTGAGGGTTAGGGTGACAGAGAGGGTTAGAGTAAGTGTGAGGTTTAGGGTTAGGGTTATGTTGAGGATTAGGGTGAGGGTTAAGGTAAGGTTTAGGTTTGGGGTATGGGTTCGGGTGAGGGTAAGGTCTAGGGTGAGTTTTAGGGTGATGGTCAGGGTTAGGGTTAGCATTAGGGTTAGGGTGAGGGTGAGGGTTAGGGTTAGGGTAAGTGTGAGGGTGAGGTTTAGTATTAGGGTTCGGGTTCGGGTGAGGGATAGGGTTAGGGATAGTGTGAGGGTTAGGTTTAGTGTGTGGGTTAAGTTTAGGGTTAGTTTTAGGCTGAGGGTGAAGGTGTGGGTGAGGGTTAGAGTGAGGTTTAGGGACAGGTTTCACGTTAGTGTGAGGGTTAGGGTGAGGGTAAGGGTTAGGGTTATGGTGACGGTGAGGGTTATTGTGAGGGTTAGTGTTAGGGTTAGGCTGAGGTTGAGGGTTAGGGTGAGGATTGGGTTTAGTGTACGTATTAGGAATAGGGTGAGGGCTAGGTGAGAGTGCGGGTTAGGGTGAGGGTGAGGGTGAGAGTGATTATTTCGGTTAGGTATGGGTCCGGCTTAGGGTTAGGGTGAGGATTAGGGTGAGGGTGAGGGTTACGGGAGCTTTAGGTTCAGGGTGAGGAAGGGATAGGGTTTGGTTGAGGTTTAGGGTTAGGTTGATGTTCAGGGTGAGGGTGAGGGTTAGGGCAAGTGTGAGGTTTCGGGTGAGATTGAGGCGTAAGGTATGGTTGAGGGTTAGCGGTAGGGTTAGGGTTAGTCTGACAGTGAGGGTTTGGGCTAGGGTTAGGGTTAGGGTTAAAGTTAGGGTGAGGGTTATGGTGAGGGTTAGGGTTAGGGTTAGAATGAGGGTTAGGTTTCGTGTGAGGGTTATGGTTATTGTTAGATTGAGGTTTAGGGTGAAGGTAAGGGTTAGGGTGAAGGTTAGGGTGAGAATGAAGGTAGGAGTATCTTGAGTGTTAGGGTGAGGGTTCGGGTGAGGGTGAGGGTTAGGTTTAGGATTAGGGTTAGGTTGAGGGAAAGGGTTAGGGTGAGTGATAGGTTGAGTGTGAGGATTAGGGTGAGGGTTAGGGTTAGGATTAGGTGAGGGTGGGGGTGAAGGTTAGGGTTAGGCTGAGGGTTATAGTTAGGGTTAGGGTGAGGGTTAGCGTTAGGGTAAGGGCTAGGGTGAGATTGAGGATTAGGGTTAGGGTTAGGGTTAGGGTGAGGGGATGATGAGAGTTTCCGTTTTTTAAGGGTTAGGGTTGGGTTAGGGTGAGGGTGAGGTTTCAGGTGAGCGTGAGGGTTAGGGTGTGGGTGAGGGTTAGTGTGAGGGTGAGGGTGAGGGTGAGGTTTAGATTTAGGCTGAGGCTTAGGGTGAGTGTTATGGTTAGTGTGAGGGTTATGGTTAGGTTAGGGTGAGGGTAAGGTTTAGGGTGAGGGTTAGGGTGAGGGTGAGCGTTAGGGTTAGCATTAGGGTTAGGGTGAGGCTGAGGGTTAGGGTCGGGGTTAGTGTTAGGGGGAGGTTTAGGGTGAGGGTGAGCGTTAGGGTTAGGGTGAGGGTTAGGGTGATGGTGAGCATTAGGGTTAGGGTGAGCATTAGGGTTAGGGTGAGGGTGAGGTTTAGGTTTAGGGTGAGGGTTAGGTTTAGGGTGAGGGTAAGGGTTAGGGTGAGGGTTAAGGTGAGGGTGAGGGTTAAGGTTAGCACTAGGGTTATGGTGAGCGTGAGGTTTAGGGTTAGGATGAGGGTTAGGCTGAGGGCTAGCGTTAGGGTTAGGGTGAGGGATAGGGTGAGGATGAGGGTTAGGGTTAGGTTTAGGGTGAGGGTTAGGGTGAGGGTGAGTTTTCGAGTTAGGTTTAGGGTGAGGGTTAGGGTTACTGTGAGCGTTAGAATGAGGATGAGTGTTAGTGTTCCGGGAATGGTTAGGTTGAGGGTTAGGTTTAGGGTGAGAGATAGGGTTAGGTTTAGGTCTAGAATGAGGGTTACTGTTTGGTGAGGGTGAGGGATAGGGTGAGTGTTAGGGTTAGCATTAGGGTTATAGTGAGGGTGATGGTTAGGATTAGGTTTAGGTTGAGGGCTAGGGTGAGGGTTAGGATTAGGGTTAGGGTTAGGTTTAGGTTTAGGGTCAGGGTGTGGGTGAGGGTTAGGGTTAGGTTGTGTGTGAAATTTAGGGTGAAGCTGAGGGTTAGGGTGAGGGTGTAGTTTAGGGTGAGGGTGAGGGTTAATTTGAAGGTTAGGATGAAAGTGAGGTTTGGTGTAGCGTTAGGGTTAGGGTGAGGTTTAGGGTGAGGTTGAGGGTTAAGTATAGAGTCAGGGTTAGGGTGAGGTTAAGGCTTAGGGTGAAGGATAGGGTGAGGGTGATGGACAACGTTAGGCTGAGGGTGAGGGTGAGGGTGTGGATTAGGTTTAGAGTGAGGGTTAGAGTTAGGCTTAGGGTTAGGGTTAGGGTTAGGGTTATGTTTAGGGTGAGCGTTTGGGTGAGTGGTAGGGTTAGGGTTAGGGTGAGGTTTAGGGTTAGTGTGTGCGTTAGGGTTAGGGTAAGGATTAGGCTGAGGGTGAGGGTGAGGGTGAGGGTGAGAGTTACGTTTCTGGTTAGGGTTAGGGTTAGGGTTAGGGTGAGGGTGAAGCGTAAGGTGAAGGTTAGGAATAGGGTTAGGTTAAGGGTTAGCGGAGGCTTAGAGTTTGGTTTAGGTTGAGGTTTAGGGTTAGGGTTATGGTTAGGGTGAGTGTGAGGGTGAGGGTTAGGGTGAGGGTTTGGGTTAGGGTTAGGGTGAGTGTTAGGGTGAGGGTGAGGTTTAGGTTTAGTGTGAGTGTTAGGGTTAGGGTGAGGGTGATGATTAGGTTTAGGGTTAAGGCTACGGTTAGGGTGATGATTAGGGTGAGGGTGATGGGTAGGGTGTGGGTGAGGGTTAGGTTTAGTTTGAGGGTTATGATAATTGTTAGGGTTTGGGTTAGGATGAGGTTTAATGTGACGTTGAGGTTTAGGGTTAGGGTTAGGGTTTGGGAGAGGGTAAGGATTAGGGTGAGGGTTAGGGTGAGGTAAGGGTTAGGGTTAGCATTAGGGTTAGGGTGAGTGTTAGGGTGAGGTTGAGGGTTAAAGTTAGGGTTAGGATAACGGTGAGGGTATGGGTTGGGTATAGGGTTAAGAGGTTTAGTGTTAGGGTGAGGGTAAGGGTGAGTGTTAGGTTTAGGGTGAAGGTGAGGTTAAGAGTGAGGATTACTGTTAGGATTATAGTTTGGGTTAAGGTTAGGCTGAGTTTTGGGTGACAGTGAAGGTGAGGGTGAGGGTTATGGTTAGGGTGATTGTTTGGGTTAGTGTGAGGTTTAGGATGAGGACGAGGGTAAGCGTTAAGGTGAGGGTGAGTGTTAGGGTCAGGGTTAGGGTGACTGTGAGGGTTAGGGTGAGGGTAGGGTTAGGTTTAGGTTTAGGGTGATGGTTAGGCTGAGGGTTAGAGTTAGGGTTAGGGTTATGGTGAGGGTTAGGGTGAGTGTGAGGGTTAGGGTTAGGGTGAGGTTTAGGGTTAGAGTTAGGGTTGCGGTGAGGGCTAATGTGAGGGTGAGGTTTAGGGTTAGGGTAAGGTTTAGGGTGAAGGTAAGGGTAGCTGGTAGGGTTAGGATTCGGGTTATGGTTAGGTTTAGAGTGAGGCTTACAGTTAGCGTTAGGGTTATGGTTAGCATGAGAGTAAGTGTTAGGGTGAGGTTTAGGGTGTGAGTGAGGGTTACGGTGAGAGGAAGTGTTAGGCTTAGGGTTAGGATGAGTGTTCGGTTATTTTTACGGTTAGGGTTAGGGTTAGGGTGAGGGTTAGAATTAGGGTAAGGTTTAGGGTGAAGGTGAGGCTGAGTGTGAGGATTCGGGTTACGGTTAAGTTTAGGGTGAGGGTGACGTTGAGGGATAGGTTGATGATTAGGGTTAAGGTTAGATTTAGGCTCAGGGTGATGGTGAGGGTGAGGGTGAGGATTAGGATTAAGCTTAGCTTTAGGGTAAGGGTGAGGGTTAGGGTTAGTATTAGGGTGAAGGTTAGGATGAGTGTGAGGGATAGGGTTTGTGTTAAGGTTTGGGTGAGGGTGAAGGTGAGGGTTAGGGTTACGGTTAGGGTGAGGGTAAATGTGAGGATTAGGTTAAGATTAGGGTTAGGGTTAGGGTAAGGATTAGGATTAGGATGAGGGTGAGGGTGAGTGTTATGTTTAGGGTGAGGGTTAGTTTTAGGGTTAGGGTGAGGTTTAGGGTGAGTGTGATGTTTAGGGTGAGGATGAGTGTTCGGTTGAGGGTTAGGGTTAGGGTGTGGTTGAGGCTTAGGGTTAGGGTGAGGCTAAGGGTGAGGTTTAGTATGAGGGTTAGGGTTATGGTTAGTTTTAGGGTGAAGGTGAGTGTTAGGGTTACATTTAGGGTGAGGGTAAGGGTTAGGGTGAGGGTTAGGTTGATGGTTAGTTTTAGGGTTAGGATGAACATTAGGGTTAGGGTGAGGGTTAGGGTGAGGGTTAGGGTTAAGGTTAGGGTTAGGTTTAGGTGAGGTTTAGGGTTAAGGTTAGGGTTAGGGTGAGGGTCAGATTTAGGTTGAGGTTTAGGGTGATTGTGCGGGTTAGGATTTGGGAAAGGCTAAGTGTTAGGGTGACAGTTATGGAGAGGGTGAGGTTTAGGGTTAGCATTAGTGTTAGCGAGAGGGTAGGGTTAGGGTTAGCGTGAGGGTTAGGGTGAGTGTTAGGGTTAGGGTTAGGGTGAGGGTTAGGGTTAGGGTTAGGGTCAGGGGTAGGGTGAGGTTTAGGGTTAAGGTTATTGTTAGGGTTAGTTTTCGGGTTAGGGTGAGGTTGGGATTGAGTTTTAGGTTTAGGGTTATTGTAAGGGTTAGTTTTAGGTTAAGCATTAGGGTTAGTGTTAGGGTGAGGGGGAAAATTAGGGTGAGTGTGTGGGTGAGGGTGTGGGTGAGGTTTAGGGTTAGAGTGAGGGTTAGGTTGAGGGTTAGTGTAATGGTAAGGGTTATTGTGAGTGTTAGCCTTAGGGTTAGGATGAGGTTGAGGGTGAGGATGAGGGTGAGGGTTAGGGTTAGGGTTAGAATGAGGGCTAGGTTGAGGGTGTGGGTTAGGGTGAGTGTGAGGGTGAGGGTGAGGATTTCGGTTAGGTAAGGTTTAGGGATAGGATTAGGCTGAGGATTAGGCTGAGGGTGAGGTTTAGGGTGAGGCTGAGGGTTAGGGTGAGGGTGAGTGTTCGGGTGAGGGTGAGGCTAAGGATGTGGGTGAGGATTAGGGTTAGGGTGAGGGTTAGTGTTACGGTGAGGGTTATGGTGAGGGTGAACTTTAGGGTTAGCGTGAGGATTAAGGATAGAGTGAGATTTAGAATTATGATGAGGGTTAGGCTTAGGGTGAGGGTGAGAGTGAGGGTTAGGTTAGGGTGAGGGTTCTTGTGAGGCTTGGGGGTTAGGGTGTGTGTGAGGGCTAGGGTTAGGGTGAGGGATAGGGTAACTGTGACGTTAAGGGTGAGTGTGAGTGTGAGGGTGAGGGTTAGGTTTAAGGTTAACGTTTGGGAGAAGGTTTGGGTTAGGGTTAGGGTGAGGGTTAGGGTGAGGATTATGATTAGGGTGAGGGTTAATGTGAGGATTAGGATTAGGGTAGGCTTAGGGTGAGGGTAAGGATTATGGTGAGGTTTATGGTGAAGGTGAGATTAGTGTTAGCGTTAGGGTTAGGGTGAGTTTTATGGTGAGGGTTAGTTTTAGAGTTAGGTTTAAAGTAAGGATTAGGGTTAGGGATCGTTTACAGTTAGGGTGAGGATGAGGGTGAGTTTTAGGGTGAGGTTGACTATTAGGTTTAGGTTTAGGGTGAGGTTTAGGGTGAAGGTGATGTTTAGGATGAGGGTGAGGGTTAGGGTGAAGGTTAGGGTTAGGTTGATGTTTAGGGTGAAGGTTAGGATCAGTGTGAGGGTTAGTGATAGTGTTAGGATTAGGGTTAGGGTGAGGAAGAGGGTTAGGCTTAGGGTTCGGTTTAGGGTTAGGGTGAGGGTGAGGGTGAGGGTTACGGTGAGGGTGAGGGTTAGGGTTAGGTTTAGGGTGAAGGTTAGGATGAGTGTGAGGGTTAGTGATAGTGTTAGGATTAGGGTTAGGTTGAGGGTGAGGGTTAGGCTTAGGGTTCGGTTTAGGGTTAGGCTGAGGGTGAGGGTGAGGGTTAGGTTTAGGTTTACCATTAAGGTTAGCATTAGGCTTAGGATGAGTGTGAGGGTGAGGGTTATGTTTAGGGTTTAGGTTAGATTTAGGAATAGGGTGAGGGTTAGTGTGAGGGTGCTGTTTAGGGTGAGGATGAGGGTTTGGTTGAGAGTTTGCGTTAGGGTGTGGTTGAGGCTCAGGTTTATGGTGAGGGTTAGGGTGAGGTTTAGGGTTAGGGTTAGGGTTAGGGTGAAGGTGAGGGTTAGGGTAACGTTTAGTGTGAGGGTAAGAGTTAGGGTGAGGCTTTGTTTGAGGGTTAGGTTTAGGGTTAGGATGAGGGTTAGGGTGAGGTGTAGGGTTATGGTTAGGGTGAGCATTAGGGATAGGGTGAGGGTTAGGGTGAGGGTTAGGGTTAGAGTTATGGTTAGGTTGGGGTTGAGGGTAAAGGTTAGGGTTAGGGTTAGGGTGAGGATAAGGGTTAGGGTTAGGGTTAGGCTGAGTGTGAGGTTTAACATTTGGGAAAGGCTAAGTGTTAGGGTGAGGGTTATGTTGAGGCTGAGGTTTAGGGTTAGCATTAGGGTTAGGGTGAGGGTAGGGTTAAGGTTAGGGTGAGGGTTAGGGTGAGGATGAGGGTTAAGGATAGCGGGAGGGTAAGGGTTAAGGTGATTGTTAGGATGAGAGTTAGGGTTAGGGTTATTGTTAGTTATACGTTAAGGGTTAGATTGAGGGTAGGATTGAGGTTTAGGGTTAGGGTTAGTGTGAGGGTTAAGTTTAGGTTTAGGGTTAGGGTTAGTGTTAGGGTGAGTGTTAGAGTGAGGGTGTGGGTGAGGGTGAGGGTGAGGGTTAGTGTTAGAGCGTGGGTTAGGTTGATGTTTAATGTGACGGTAAGGGTTATTGTGAGTGTTAGGGTTAGCGTTAGGCTGAGGTTGAGGTTGAGGGTGAGGGTTAGCGTTAGAGTTAGGGTTAGGGTTAGGGTGTGGGCTAGGGTGAGGGTGAGGGTTAGGATTAGGCTTAGTGTTAGGGTGACGTTGAGGGTGAGGGTTATGGTTAGGTTTAGGGTGAGGGTTAGGGTTAGGGTGAGGGTTAGAGTGAGGGTTAGGGTTAGGGTTAGGGTTAGAGTTAGGTTTAGGGTTAGGGTGAGGGTTAGGTTTAGGGTTAGGATTAGTGTTTGGGTAAGGGTTAGGCTGAGGGTGAGGGTGAGGGTAAGGGTTAGGGTCAGGGTTAGGGTTAGGATTATTGTTAGCTTTATTTTTAGGGTTAGCTTGAGGGTGAGATTGAGGTCTAGGGTTAAGGTTAGTGTGAGGGTTAGGTTTAGGGGTAGGTTTAGTGTTAGGGTGAGTTTGAGGGTTAGGGTGAGGGTGTGGGTGAAGTTGAGGGTGAGGGTTAGGGTTAGGGTGAGAGCTAGGTTGAGGGTGATGGTTATGGTGAGGGTTAGGGTGAGGGTGAGGATTTCATTTAGGTAATGGTTAGGGATTGGATTAGGGTGTGGATTAAGCTGAGGTAGAGGGTTAGGATGAGGATTATGCTGAGGGTGAGGTTTAGGGGTAGGGTTAGGTTTAGGGTGAAGTTTAGGGTTAGTGTTAGGGTGAGAGTTATGGTTATGGTGATGTATAGGGTGAGGGTGAGGTTTAAGTTCATGGTGAGCATTTGGGTGAGTGTGAGGTGTAGCGTGTGGGTGAGGGTTAGGGTCAGGCTGATGGTGAGGGTTAGGGTTACTGTGAGGGTTAGGGTTATGGTTAGGGTGAGGGTTAGAGTGAGGGTTAGGGTTAGGGTTAGGGTTAGAGTTAGGTTTAGGGTTAGGGTGACTGTTAGGTTTAGGGTTAGGATTAGTGTTTGGGTTAGGGTTAGGCTGAGGGTGAGGGTGAGGGTAAGGGTTAGGGTTAGGCTGAGGGTGAGGGTGAGGTTAATGGTTAGGGTGAGGGTTAGGGTTAGGATTATTTTTAGGTTTATTTTTAGGGTTAGCTTGAGGGTGAGATTGAGGTCTAGGGTTAATGTTAGTGTGAGGGTTATGTTTAAGATTAGGTTTAGTGTTAGGGTGAGGTTGAGGGTTAGGTTGAGGGTGTGGGTGAGGTTGAGGGTGATTGTTAGGGTTAGGGTAAGAGCTAGGTGGATGGTGATGGTTAAGATGAGGGTTAGGGTGAGGGTGAGGATTTCATTTAGGTAAGGGTTAGGGATTGGATTAGGGTGTGGATTAAGCTGAGGTACAGGGTTAGAGTGAGGGTTATGGTTAGGTTTAGGCTGAGGGTGAGGGTGAGGGTGTGGGTGAGTGTTGTGGTTAGTGTTTGGAGTATGGTTAGGGTGAGGGCTAGGATGAGGGTGATGGTTAGGTTGAGGGTACAGTGAGGGAGACGATTTCGTTTAGGTAAAGGATATGGATAGAGTGAGGGTGAGGATTAGGCTGAGGGTGTGGTTTAGGGTGAGGGTTAGTGTTAGGGTGAGATTTAGGGTTAGGGATAGGGTGATGGTTAGGGTTAGGGTGAAGTATATTGTGAGGGTGAGGGTTAAGTTCATGGTGAGTGTTCGGGTGAGGGTGAGTGGTAGGGTGTGGGGGAGGGTTAGGTTTAGGGTGAGGGTTAGGGTGATGGTGAGGGTTAGGGGTAGGGGTAGGGTTAGGGTGAGGGTTAGGGTTAGGTTTAGGGTTAAGGTGAGTGTTACGGTTAGGATTAAGTTTAGGGTTAGAGTTAGGGTTAGGTTGAGGGGAGTGTGAGGGTTAGGATTAGGTTCAGGATTAGGGTGCGGGTCAGCTTTAGGGTTAGGATTAGTGTTTGGGTTAGGGTTAGGCTGAGGGTGAGGTTTGGGTTAGGGTTAGGTTTAGGGTGAGGGTAAGGGTTAGGGTTAGGGTTAGGGTGAGGGCTAGGTTGAGGGTGATGTTTAAGGTGAGGGTTAGGGTGAGGGTGAGGATTTCAGTAAGGTAAGGGTTAGGGATTGGGTTAGGGTGGGTATTAGGCTGAAGGTGAGGGTTAGGTTGAGGTTTAAGGTTATGGTAAGGGTTAGGGTGGGGTTTAGGCTGAGGATGAGGGTGAGGGTGAGGGTGATGGTTGGGATTAGTGTTTGGTTTAGGGTGAGGGTGAGGGGTAGGATTAGGGTGATGGTTAGGGTGAGGTTAGGGTGAGGGTGAGGATTTCGGTTAGGTAAAGTTTAAGGATAAGTTTAGGATGAGGATTATGCTGAGGGTGAGGTTTAGGGTTAGGGTGAGGGTTTGTGTGAGGTTTAGGGTTAGTGTTAGGGTGAGAGTTATGGTTATGGTGATGTATAGGGTGAAGGTGAGGATTAAATTCATGGTGAGCGTTCGGGTGAGTGTGAGGTGTAGCGTGTGGGTGAGGGTGAGGCTTAGGCTGATGGTGAAGGTTAGGGTTACTGTGAGGGTTAGGGTTAGGGTTAGGGTGAGTGTTAGGGTTAGGATTAGGGTTAGGGTTAGGGTTAGGTTGAGGGGAGAGTGAGGGTTAGGGTTAGGTTCAGGGTTAGGTTGAGGGTTGGGTTTAGGGTTAGGATTAGTGTTTTGGTTAGGGTTAGGCTGAGGGTGAGGTTGAGGGTTAGGGTTAAGTTTAGGATGAGGGTAAGGGTTAGGGTTAGGTTGAGGGCTAGGATGAGGGTGATGATTAAGGTGAGGGTTAGGATGAGGATGAGGATTTCAGTTAGGTAAGGGTTAGGGATTGGGTTAGGGTGTGTATTAGGCTGAGCGTGAGGGTTAGGGTGAGGGTTAGGGTTAGGGTGAGGGTTAGGGTAGGGTTTAGGATGAGTTTGAAAGTGAGGGTGAGGGTGAGGGTTGGGCTTAGTATTTGGGTTAGGGTTAGGTTGAGGTCTAGGATGAGGCTGATGGTTAGGGTGAGGGTTAGGTTTAGGGTGAAGATTTCGGCTACGTAAGGTGAGGTATACGGTTAGGGTGAGGATTAGTCTGAGGGTGAGGTTTAGGGTGAGGGTTAGGGTTAGGGTAAGGGTTATGGTTATCGTGATGTATAGGGTGAGGGTGAGGGATAAGTTCATGTTGAGGGTTTGGGTGATGGTGAAGGGTAGGGTTTGGGTGAGGGTTAGGGTTAGCGTGAGGGTTAGGTTTAGGGTTAGGATGAGAGTTAGGGTTAGGGTTAGGGTTAGGTTGAGGGTTAGGTTGAGGGTTAGGTTAGGGTTAGGGTGAGGTTAGGGTTAGGGTTAGTGTGAGTCTTAGAGTTAGGGTTAGGGTTATGGTTAGGGTAAGGTTTAGGGTGAGCTTGAGGATTAGGTTTAAGTTAAATGTGAGGGTTAGGTTGAATGTTAGGGTTAGGATTAGGGTTATTGTGAGGGTTAGGGTGAGGGTTAGGGTTAGGGTTAGGGTGAGAGTTATGGTTAGGGATAGGGTTAGGTTGAGGTTTAGGTTGAGGGGTAGGGTTAGGGTTAGGGTGAGGTTAGGGTTAGGGTTTGTGTGAGACTTAGAGTTAGGGTTAGGGTTATGATTAGGGTGAGGTTTAGGGTGAGATTGAGGATTAGGTTTAAGATAAATGTGAGGGTAAGGTTGAATGTTAGTGTTAGGATTAGGGTTATTGTGAGGGTTAGGGTTAGGGTGAGGGTTAGGGTGAGGGTATGTGTAAGGTTGAGGGTTACGGTGAGGGTATGTGTTAGGGTTAGGGTCAGGATGAGTTGTAGGGTGAGAGTTAGGGTTAGGGTTAGGGTTAGGGTGAGAGTTAGCGTTAGGGTTAGGGTTAGTGTGAGGGCGAGGGTGAATTTGAGGATTAGGGTTAGCGTTAGGTTGAGGGGTGGGTGAGGGTTGGGGTTAGGTTTAGGGTGAAGTTTAGGGTTATGATGTGGTTTAGATTTAGGTTTAGGGTTGGTGGAGGGGGTGTTGAGGGTTTGATTTGGGATTAAGTTTAGGGTGAGGGTAAGGGTTAGGGTGAGCGTTAGCATTAGGGTTAAGTTTAGGGTTAGGGTAAGGATAAGGGATAGGGTGAGGGTTAGGGTGCAGGTGAGGGTTAAGTTTAGCCTTAGGGTTATCGTGAGGGTTAGTGTGAGGGTTAGGGTTAGGATTAGTGTTAGGGTTATGGTTAGGGTGAAGGTTAGGGTGAGGGTTAGCGTGACGGTGAAGGAAAAGGGAGGTGATGGTGCGTGTTAGGGTTAGGGTTCGGGTGAGGTTTATTGTTAGGTTGATGGTTAGGGTGAGGGGTAGGGTTAGGGTTAGGAAAGTGTTAGGTTTAGTGTGAGGGTTAGGGTGAGGCTGAGGGTAAGGGTTAGGTTGAGAGTTAGGTTGACGGTGAGGGTTAGAGTTAGGGTTCAGTTTAGGGTTAGGGTGAGGATAAGGGTTAGGACGAGGGTTAGGGGGTGTGTGAGGGTTAGGATTAGGTTTAGGTTTAGGATGAATAGTGAGGGTTAGGGATAGGGTTAAGGTGAGGTTGAGGTTGATGTTTAGGGTTAGTGTGAGGATTAGGGTGAGGATGAGGTTTTCGGTGAGAGTGAGGTTAGGGTCATGTTTAGGGTTAGGCTGAGGGTGAGTGTGAGCGTGAGGGGTGAGTTAGGGTTAGGGTGAGGGATAGGTTTAGTGTGTGGCTTAGGGTGAATGTGAGGGTAAGGATTAGGGTGAGAGTTAAGGTGATTGTGAGGGTTAGCGTTAGGGTGAGGGTAAGGTTTAGTTTGAGGGTTAGGGTTAGGGTTATTGTTAGGTTTAGGTTTAGGTTGAGGGTTAGGGTTAGTGTGATGGCTGGGTTGAAGGAGAGGGTTAAGGGTTAGGGTTAGGATAAGGGTTTGGGTGAGGGTAAGAGTTAGGGTGAGGGTTAGGTTAATGGTGAGGGTGAGGGTTTGGGTTAGGGTGAGAGTAAAGTTTAGGAAGAGGTTTAGGTTGATGGTGAGGTTCAGTGTGAGGGTTAGGGTTAGGTTCCGGATTAGGGTGAGTGTGAGGATTAAGTTGTGGTGTAGGGTGGGGTGAGGGTCACGTGAGGGTTAGGGTTAGGATTAGGTTGAGTGTTAGGGTTAGGGTGAGTGTTAGGGTTAGGTTTAGGTTTAGGGTGAGTGTGAGGGTTAGGGTTAGCGGGAGGGTAAGGGTTAAGGTGAGGGTTAGGATGAGAGTTAGCCTTAGATTTATTGTTAGGGTTAGGTTAAGGGTTAGGTTGAGTGTAGGATTGAGGTTTAGGGTTAGGGTTAGTGTGAGGGCTAAGTTTAGGTTTAGGGTTTGGGTTAGTGTTAGGGTGAGGGTTAGGTTGAGGGTTAGTGTGACGGTAAGGGTTATTGTGAGTGTTAGGGTTAGGGTTAGGCTGAGGTTGTGGGTGAGGTTGAGGGTTAGGGTTAGAGTTAGGTTTAGGGTTAGGGTGTGGGCTAGGGTGAGGGTGAGGGTTAGGATTAGGCTTAGGGTTAGGGTGACTGTGAGGGTTAGGGTTATGGTTAGGGTTAGGGTGAGGGTTAGGGTTAGGGTGAGGGTTAGAGTGAAGGTTAGGGTTAGGGTTAGGGTTAGAGTTAGGTTTAGGGTTAGGGTGAGGGTTAGGTTTAGGGTTAGGATTAGTGTTTGGGTTAAGGTTAGGCTGAGGGTGAGGGTGAGGGTAAGGGTTAGGGTGAGGGTTAGGTTTAGGATTATTTTTAGGTTTATATTTAGTGTTAGCTTGAGGGTGAGATTGAGGTCTAGGTTTAGGGTTAGTGTGAGGGTTAGGTTTAGGTTTAGGTTTAGTGTTAGGGTGAGGTTGAGGGTTAGGTTGAGGGTGTGGGTGAGGTTGAGGGTGAGGGTTAGGGTTAGGGTAAGAGCTAGGTTGTGGGTGATGGTTAAGGTGAGGGTTAGGGTGAGGGTGAGGATTTCAGTTAGGTAAGGGTTAGGGATTGGTTTAGGGTGTGAATTAGGCTGAGGGTGAGGGTTAGGGTTATGGTGAGGTTTAGGGTGGGGTTTAGGCTGAGGTTGAGGATGAGGGTGAGCATTGGGGTTAGTGTTTGGTTTAGGGTTAGGGTGAGGGCTAGGATTAGGGTGATGGTTAGGGTGAGGGTTAGGGTGAGGGTGAGGATTTCAGTTAGGTAAAGGTTAGGGAAAAGGTTAGGATGAGGATTATGCTGAGGGTGAGGTTTAGGGTTAGGGATAGGTTTAGGGTGAGGTTTACGGTTAGTGTTAGGGTGAGGGTTATGGTTATGGTGATGTATAGGGTGAGGGTGAGCTTTAAGTTCATGGTGAGCGTTCGGGTGAGTGTGAGGGGTAGGGTGTGGTTCAGGGTTCGGGTAAGGGTGACGGTGAGGGTTAGGGTTACTGTGAGGGTTAGGGTTAGGGTTAGGGTTAGGGTGAGTGTTAGGGTTTGGATTAGGGTTAGGGTTAGGGTTTGGTTGAGGCTTAGGTTGAGGGCTAGGTTTAGATTTAGGGTGAGGTTAGGGTTAGGGTTAGGGTTAGGTTGAGGGGTAGGTTGAGGGTTAGGGTTAGAGTTAGGGTGAGGTTAGGGTTAGAGTTACTTTGAGTCATAGAGTCAGGGTTAGGGTTATGGTAAGGGTTTGGGTTAGGGTGAGGTTGACGATTAGGTTTAAGATAAATGTTAGGGTTAGTTTGAATGTTAGGTTTAGGATTAGGGTTATTGTGAGGGTTAGGATGAGGGTTAGGGTTATGGTTAGGGTTAGCGTGAGGGTTAGGGTCAGGGCAAGTGTTAGGTTGAGTGTTAGGGTTAGGGTAAATGTTAGGGTTTGG
The DNA here is from genome assembly GCF_024711535.1 of Dipodomys merriami. Taxonomy (NCBI): domain Eukaryota; kingdom Metazoa; phylum Chordata; class Mammalia; order Rodentia; family Heteromyidae; genus Dipodomys; species Dipodomys merriami. The sequence continues at coordinate 653,391 of NW_027205949.1, forward strand.
GTTAGGGTCAGGATGAGTTGTAGGGTGAGAGTTAGGGTTAGAGTTAGGGTGAGGGTGAGGGTTAATGTTAGGGTTATGGTTAGTGTGAGGGTGAGGGTGAGGGTGAGTGTGAGGATTAGGGTTAGGTTTAGGGTGAGGGGAGGGTGAGGGTTGGGGTTAGGATTAGGGTGAGGATTAGGGTTATGGTGTCGTTAGGTTTAGGGTTAGGGTTAGGGCGAGGGGGAGGTTGAGGGTTAGATTTGGGGTTAAGGTTTGGGTGAGGGGTAGGGTTAATATTAGGGTGAGGGTAACGGTTAGGGTGAGGGTTAGCATTAGGGTTAAGTTTAGGGTTAGGGTAAGGATAAGGTATGGGGTGAGGGTTAGGGTGCAGGTGATGGTTAAGTTTAGCGTTAGGGTTATGGTGAGGGTTAGGGTGAGGTTTAGGGTTAGGATTAGTGTTAGGGTTATGGTTAGGGTGAGCGTTAGGGTGAGGGTTAGGGTGATGATGAGGGTTAGGAGGAGTTGATGGTGAGGATTAGGGTTAGGGTTAGGGTGAGGTTTATTGTTAGGTTGATGGTTAGGGTGAGGGGTAGGGTTAGGGTTAGGGAAAGTGTTAGTTTTAGTGTGAGGGTTAGGGTGAGGGTTAGGGTTAGGGTGAGGCTGAGGGTAAGGGTTAGGTTGAGCGTTAGGGTTAAGTTTAGGGTTAGGGTGAGGATATGGGTTAGGATGAGGGTTAGGGGATGTGTGAGGGTTAGGATTAGTGTTAGGTTTAGGATGAGGGTGAGGGTTAGGTTTAGGGTTAAGGTTAGGGTGAGGGTGATGTTTAGGGTTAGTGTGAGGATTAGGGTGAGGATGAGGTTTAGGGTGAGGGTGAGGGTTAGGGTCATGTTTATGGTTTGGCTGAGGGTAAGGGTGAGGGTTAGAATTAGGGTTAGGGTGAGGGTTAGGTATAGAGTGTGGCTTAGGGTGAATGTGAGGGTCAGTGTTATGGTGAGGGTTAAGGTGATTGTGAGGGTTAGCGTTAGGGTGAGGGTTAGGTTTAGGGTGAGGGTTAGTGTTAGAGTTATTGTTAGGGTTAGGTTTAGGGTGAGGGTTAGGTTTAGGGTGATGGCTAGGTTGAGGGTGAGGGTTAAGTGTTAGGGTTAGGGTTAGGGTTTGGGTGAGAGTAGATTTAGGATAAGCTTTAGGTTGAGGGTGGTTCAGTGTGAGGGTTAGGGTTAGGTTCAGGTTTAGGGTGAGTGTGGGGATTAAATTGCGGTGTAGGTTGGGGTGAGGGTGAGGGTGAGTGTTAGGTTTAGGGTTAGGTTGAGTGTTAGGGTTAGGTTGAGTGTTAGGGTTAGGTTTAGGGTTAGGGTGAGTGTGAGGGTTAAGATTTGGGAAAGGCTAAGTGTTAGGGTGAGGGTTATGTTGAGGCTGAGTTTTAGGGTTAGCATTAGTGTTAGGGTGTGGGTAGGGTTAAGGTTAGGGTGAGGGTGAGGTTTAGGGTTAGCGGGAGGGTAAGGTTTAAGTTGAGGTTTAGGATGAGAGTTAGGGTTAGGGTTATTGTTAGGGTTAGGTTAAGGGTTAGGTTGAGTGTAGGATTGAGGTTTAGGGTTAGGGTTAGTGTGAGGGTTAAGTTTAGGTTTAGAGTTAGGGTTAGTGTTAGAGTGTGGGTTAGGTTGAGGGTTAGTGTGACGGTAAGGGTTATTGTGAGTGTTAGGGTAAGGTTTAGGCTGAGGTTGAGGGTGAGGGTGAGGGTAAGGGTTAGAGTTAGGGTTAGGGTTAGGGTGTGGGCTAGAGTGAGGTTGAGGGTTAGGATTAGGCTTAGGGTTATGGTGATGGTGAGGGTTAGGTTTATGATTAGGGTTAGGGTGAGGGTTAGGGTTAGGGTGACTGTTACGGTTAGGGTGATTATTAGGGTTAGGATTAAGTTGAGGGTGAGGGCTACGTTGAGCGTGAGGGTGAGGGTTACTCTTAGGGTTAGGGTTAGGGTTACATTGAGGGTTAAGGTTAGGATGAGGGTGTGTGTTAGGGTTTTGGTTAGGTTTCGGGTTAGGTTTCGGGTTAGGTATAGTGTGAGGGTTAGGTTTAGGGTTATTTTTAGGGTTAGGGTTAGGTTGAGGGTGAGTGTGAGGGTTAGACTTTAGGTTAGGTTAGGGTGAGGTTGATGGTGAGGGTGAGGGTGAGGGTTACTGTTTTAGTTAGGAAAGTGTTAGGGTTATGGTTAGGGTGAGAATTAGGGTGAGGGTGAGGGTTAGTGTGAGGGTTAAGGTTTGGGTGAGCGTTAGGGTGTGAGTTAGGGTTAGGATTAGTGTTAGGGTTAGGGGAGGGGGATGTTTAGGGTTAGGTTTTGTGTGAGGTTGAGGGTTAGGTTTAGGGTTAGGGCAAGGGTTAGGGTTAGGGTGAGGATTAGGATTACAGTTAGGGTGAGAGTGAGGGTGAGAGTGAGGGTTAGAGTTAGGGTTAGGGTGAGGGTGATGGTGAGGGTTAGATTTAGGATTAGGATTAGGGTGAAGTTTAGGGTGAGGCTAAGGTTTAGGGTAAGGGTGAGGCTAAGGTGAGGGTGAGGGTTAGGGTGAAGGGTAGTGTGAGGGATAGGTTTAGAATTATGGTGAGGATTAGTGTTAGTGTGAGGGTTAGGATTAGGGTTAAGTTTAGGATTAGGGTGAGGATAAGTGTTACTGTGAGGGTTAGGGTGCAGGTGAGGATTAGGGTTAGCATTAGGTTTAGGGTAAGGTTTAGGGTGAGGGTAAGGGTGAGGTTGAGGGTTAGTTTGAGGGTTAGGGTTAGGGTGAGGGCTAGGGTGAAGGTAAGGGTGAGGTTTAGGGTTTGGGTTCGATTGAGGTTTAGGGTTAGTGTGAGGGTTAGGTTGAGGGTGAGGGTAAGGGTTAAGGTGAGAGTTAAGGTGAGGGTGAGGTATAGGGTTAGGTGTAGGGTAAGGGTGAGGTTAACGGTTAGGGTTAGGATTAGAGTTAGGGTTAGGGTGAGGGTGAGGTGAGGGTTAGGGTTAGGTTTAGTGTGAGGTTGATGGTTAGACTTAGGGTTAGGGCGAGCGTTAGCGTTAGGGTGATGTTTAGGGTTAGGGTTAAGGTGAGGGTGAGAGTGAGGTAGAGGGTTAGGGTTAGGGTTAGGGTGAGGGTGAGGGTGAGGGTAAGGTGTTGGATTAGGTTTAGGATTAAGGTTAGAGTGAGAGTAATTGTTAGGGTGTGGGTGAGGGCTAGGGTGAGAGTGAGGGTTAGGGTGATGGTTAGGGTGAGGAATAGGGTTAGGGTCATGTTGAGGGTTTGGGTTAGTGTGAGGGTGAGGATTAGTGTTAAGGTTAGGGTTAGGGTGAGGATAAGGGTTAGATTGAGGATTAGGGTGAGGGTGATGTTTAGGCTTAGCGTTAGGGTTAGGGTAATGTTTAGGTTGAGGTCAAGGGTGAGGTTGAGGGTTAGGGTTAGTGGTAGGGTTAGTGTGAGGGTTAGGATTATGGTTATGGTGAAGGTTACGGTTAGGGTGAGGTTTGAGGTTTGTGTTAGGTTTAGGGTTAGGTTTACGGTTAGGGTTAGGATAAGGGTTAGAGTGAGGGATAGGGTGAGGTTGAGGGTTAGGCTTAGCATTAGGATTAGGGTAAGGTTTAGGTTGAGGTCAAGGGTGAGGTTGAGGGTTAGGGTTAGGGGTAGGGTTAGTGTGAGGGTTAGGGTTATGGTTAGGGTTAGGGCGAGGGTTAAGGTTTGTGTTAGGGTTAGGGTTAGGATGAAGGTTAGGTTTAGGGTTAGGGTGAGAATGAGGATTAGGGTTAGGGTTAAGGTTAGGGTGATGGTCAGGGTGAGGTTAAGGGTAGGGATGAGTGTTTGGGTGAGTGTGAGCGTTAGGGTTAGTGTGAGGGTAATGGTTATGCTGAGGGTTAGGGTGAGGTATGCTGAGGGTTATGGTGAGGGTGAGCATTACTGTTAGGGTGAGGGTGACGTTTAGGGTTAGGGTTAGAGGTAGGGTGAGGACTAGGGTGAGGATGAGGGTTAGAGTTAGGGTTAGGGTGAGGGTTAGGTTGCAGGTGAGTGTTAGGGTCAGGGTTAGCTTTAGTGTGAATGTTAGGTTGAGGGTGAGGGTAGGGGTTAGGGTGACAATTAAGGTGAGGGTGAGGGTTAGAGTAAGGATTAGGGTTAGGGTTATTGTGAGGGCTAGGTTGAGGGTGAGGTTTAGGATGCAGGTGAGGGTTAGCGTTAGCCTTAGGGTTATGGTGAGGGTTAGGTTGAGGGTTAGGGTTAGGATTAGGGTTAGGGTTAGGGTGAGGGTGAGAGTGAGGATGATGGTTAGGGTTAAGGTTAGGGTTAGGGTTGGGGTGTAGATTAGGGTTGGTGAGATGGTTAGGGTGAGCGTGAATTTAAAGTTTAGGGTGAGAATTAGTGTGAGTGTGAGGTTTAGGGTTAGGGTTTGGGTGAGGGTGAGGGTTAGGGTGAGGGTGAGTGTTAGGGTTAGGGTGAGGATTAGAGTTAGGATTAGTGTTAGGTTTAGGGCTACGATAAAGTTGAGGGTCAGGGTTAGGTTTAGGGTTTTGTTACAGTGAGGGTTAGGGTTAGTGTGAGGGTGTGTGTTAGGGTGTGTGTTAGGTTTCGGGTTAGGGTGAGGTTTAGGTTCAGTGTGAGGGCTAGGGTTAGGTATATTTGACGGTGAGTGTGAGGGTTAGAGTTAGTTTTAGGTTAGGGTAAGGTTGAGCTTGAGGGTGAGGTTGAGGTTGAGTGTTTTAGTTAGGCAAGTGGTAGGGTTAAGGTTAGGGTGAGGATTAGGGTGAGGGAGAGAGTTAGGGTGAGGGTTAGGGTTTGGGTGAGGGTTAGGGTGAGGGTTCGGGTTAGGATTTGTGTTAGGGTGAGGGTGAGGGTGAGGGTGAGGATTAGGGTTAGGGTTAGGTTGAGGTTGAGGGTTCGGGTGAGGGTTAGGGCGAGAGTTAGTTTTAGGGAGAGGTGTAGGTTTAGGTTTAGGGTGAGGGTGAGGGTGAGGGTTAGGGTTAGGGTGAGGGTGAGGGTGAGGGTTAGGTTTAGGATTACGGTTAGGGTTAGGGTTAGGGTGAGGGTAAGGTTTAGGGTGAGGGTGAGGGTAAGGGTGAGCATTAGGGTTAGGGTGAGGGCTAGGGTGAGGGTGAGGTATAGGTTTACGGGTGAGTTTAAGGTGAGGGTGAGGGATAGGGTGATGGTGAGGGTGAAGGTTAGTGTGAGGGGTATGGTGAGGGATAGGGTTAGGGTTAGAGTGAGTTTTAGTGTTAGTGTTAGGGTTAGGGTAACGGTTAGGATTAGGGTTAGAGTTAGGGTTAGGTTTAGGTTTAGGGTTAGGGTTAGGGTTAGGGAGAAGATAAAGTTTATGCTGAGGGTTAGGGTGAGGGTGAGGGTTTGGGTTAGAGTTAGGGTAAGTATTATGTTGAGGATAAGGGTGAGGGTGAGGTTTAGGTTTAGGGATAGGCTTAGGGTGAGGGTGAGTGTTAGGGTGAGGGTTAGGGTTAGGGTTATTTTTATTGTTAGGTTTACTGTGAGGTTGAGTGTGAGGGTGAGGATTAAGGTTAGGGTTAGGTTGAGGCTGAGAGTGAGGGTGATGGTTAGGTTTAGGATTATTGTTATGGTTAGAGTTAGGCAGATGGTGAGGGTGAGGTTGAAAGTGAGGGTTAGGTTTAGGGTTAGGATAAGGGTTAAGGTGAAGGTTAGGTTTAGGGTGAGGGTAAGGGTGTGGGTTAGGTTTAGGATTATTGTTATGGGTTAGGTTTAGGATTATTATTATTATCAGTTAGGCTGAGGGTGAGGGTCAGGGTGAGGGTTAGGGTTAGTGTTAGGATTAGGGTGAAGATTAGGTTTAGTGTGAGGGTTAGAGTTAGGGTTAGGGTGAGGGTTATTTTTAGCATTAGGTTTAGGGTGAGGGTGACGGTGAGGTTGAGGGTTAGATTTAGTATTATTGTTAGGTTTAGAGTTAGGCTGAGGGTGAGGGGGAGGGGGAGGGGGAGTGTTAGGGTTAGGGTAAGTGTGAGGGTGAGGTTGAGAGTGAGGTTTAGGGTTAGGATTATTGTTAGAGTTAGGGTTATGGTAAGGGTTAGGGTGAGGGTTAGTATTAGGGTTAGTGTGAGGTTTAGGGTTAGGGTTAGGGTTAGGGTTAGGGTGAAGGTAAGGGTTAGAGTTAGGTTTTAGGAAAGGGTTAGGGTTAGGGTTAGAGTTAGAGTTAGTGTGAGGGTGAGGTTGAGGGTTATGTTGAGTATGAGATTTAGGTTTAGGGGTAGGGTGAGGGTTAGGTTGAGGGTAATGTTTAAGGTGAGGGTGAGTGTTCCTGTGAGGGTTAGGGTGTGGGTGAGGCTTAGGTTTAGGGTGAGGGTTAGGGAGATGGTGAGGGTTAGGGAGACGGTGATGGTTAGAGTTAGGGTTAGGGTTAGGATGAGGGTTAGGGTTAGGGGTTGGGTTAGGTTTAGGGTGAGGGTTAGAGTGAGGGTTAGTGTTAGCGTTAGGGTTTTGTTGAGGGTTAGGGTGAGGGTTAGTTTTAGGGTCAGGGTGAGGATTAGGATGAGGGTTACGGTTAGTGTTAGGGTTAGGGTGAAGGTTAGGTTTAGTGTGAGGGTTAGAGTGAAGGTTAGGGTTAGGGTGAGGGTTATTTTTAGCATTAGGTTTAGGGTGATGGTGACGGTGAGGGTGAGGGTTAGGATTAGGATTATTGTTAGGTTTAGTGTTAGGCTGAGGGGGAGGGGGAGGGGGGAGGGGGTGGGTTAGGGTTAGGGTTAGGGTGAGGGTGAGGTTGAGAGTGAGGTTTAGCGTTAGGATTATTGTTAGAATTAGGGTTAGGGTAAGGGTTAGGGTGAGGGTTAGTATTAGGGTTAGTGTGAGGGTTAGGGTTAGGGTTAGGGTTAGTGTTAGGGTGAAGGTTAGGGTTCGAGTTAGGTTGTAGATAAGGGTTAAGCTTAGGGTTAGGCTTAGGGTTAGAGTTCGTGTGAGGGTGAGGGTGAGTGTTAGGTTGAGGGTGAGGTTTAGGTTTAGGTGTAGGGTTAGGGTTAGTTTGAGGGTAATGTTTAGGGTGAGGTTGAGGGTTCCTGTGAGGGTTAGGGTTAGGGTGTGGGTGAGGCTTAGGTTTAGGGTGAGGGTTAGGGAGACGGTGAGGGTTAGGGAGATGGTGAGGGTTAGAGTTAGTGTTAGGGTTAGGATGAGGGTTAGGGTTAGGGGTTGGGTTAGGGTTAGGGTGAGGGTTAGGGTTATTATGAGGGTTGGGTTTACTGTTAGGGTTAGGGTTAGGGTTAGGTTGTGGGTTAGTGTGAGGGTGAGGGTTTGGGTTAGGTTTAGAGTGAGGGTTAGAGTGAGGGTTAGGGTGAGTGTTAGGTTTAGGGTGAGGGTGAGGATTAGTGTGAGGTTTAGGGTGAGGGTGAGGTTTAGGGTTAGGGTTAGGGTGAAGGGTATGGTGAGGGTGAGGGTTAGGTTTAGGGTTAGAGGGAGGAGTAGGGTGAAGTTTAGGGTTAGTGTTACTGTTAGGGTTAGTGTGAGGATTAGGGTTACGGTGATGGTTAGGGTTAGGGTGAGTGTTAGGTTGAGGTTGAGGGTTAGGGTAAGGGTTAGGGTGAGGTTTAGGTTAGAGTGAGGGTTAGGGTTAGGATTAGGGTGAGGGTGATAGTCAGGTTAGGGGTTAGGGTTAGGGTGAAAGTAAGGGTTATATTGAGGATTAGGGTGAGGGTGAGGGTAAGTGTTCGCATTCCGTTTAGAGTTAGGGTTAGGGTGAGTGTAAGGGCTAGGTTTAGGATTATGTTTAGGGTTAGGGTGAGGCTGAGAGTGAGTGTTAGGGTGAGGGTAAAAATGAGGGTGAGGTTTAGAGTTAGGGCTAGGGTTAGGGTTTACTTGAGGATAAGCTTTAGTGTTAGGGTTAGAATGATTGTTAGGGTGAGGAGTAGGGTAGGGTTAGGTTGAGGGTTATGGTTAGGGTCAGGGTTAGGGTGATTGTGTGGTTTAAGGTGAGGGTGAGGGTTAGGGTTAGGGTGATGGTGAGGGTTAGGTTTAGGTTTAGGGTTAGTATGAGTGTTAGGGTTTGGGTTCGGGTTAGTGTTTGGGTTAGGGTTAGGGTGAGGTTTAGTGTTAGGATTAGGATTAGAGTTGGGGTGAGGGTGAGTGTGAGTTTTAGGGTTAGGATTAGGGTTAGGTTTAGGATGAGGGTGAGGGTGAGGGTTAGGGTGAGGTTTAGGGTGAGGGATAGGTTTAGGGGTAGTGTGAGTGTTAATGTTACTGTGAGGGTTAGGATTATGGTTAAGGTTAGGTTCAGGGTGAGGATAAGGGTTAGGCTGAGTGTTAGGGTGAGGGTGAGGTTTAGGTTTAGCTTTAGGGTTAGGGTAAGTATTATGTTGAGGGTGAGTGTGAGGTTGAGGTTTGGGTTTAGGGGTAGGGTTAGGGTGATTGTTAGGGGTTGGGTGAGGGTTAGGTAGGGTTAGTTTTAGGTTTAGGGTGAGGATTAAGGTGAGGTTAAGAATTAGGATGAGTGTTAGCGTGAGGGTGAGAGTTAGGGTTAGTGTGAGGGTAAGGGTTAGGGTGAGGTTTAGGTTGCGGGTGTGCATTAGGGTTAGGGTGAGTGTGAGGTTTAGGGTAAGGGTTAGGGTGAGGGTTAGGATTATTGTGAGGGTTAGGGTTAGGGTTAAGGTTAGGGTTAGCGTGAGGGTAAGGGTTAGGGTGAGGGTTAACGTGAGGATTAGGTTTAGGATTAGCATACGTTTTAGGGTTCGGGTTAGGGTTAGGGTGAGGGTGAGAGTGAGAGTGAGGTTTAGGGTGAGGGTTAAGTTTAGGGTTAGGCTTAGTGGTAGGATTAGGGTTAGGGTGAGGGTTAGGGTTAGTGTGAGGTTTAGGGTTAGTGTGAGGCTAAGGGTGAGGGTGAGGGTGAGCAATTGTTTTAGGGTGAGGGTGAGGATTAGGGTTAGGGTAGGTTTAGGGTGAGAACTAGGGTGAGGGTGAGGGTTAGGGATACGGTTAGGGAGACATTTAGTGTGAGGGTGAGGGTTAGGGTTAGCGTTTGGGTGAGGGTTAGGGCTAGTATGATGGTTAGGGAGAGTGTCAGGGTAAGGGTTAGGGTGAGAGTTAGTGTGAGTGTGAGGGTTAGGTTTAGGGTTAGGTTTAGGTTTAGGATGAGGGTTACGTTTATGATTAGGGTGAAGGTAAGTGTTAGGGTGAGGGTTAGGGTTAGGGTTAGGGTCAGGGTGAGCATTAGGGTTAGGGTGAGGGTGAGGTTTAGTGTTAGGGTTAGGGTGAGGGTGAGCACTAGTGTTAGAGTGAGGGTGAGGGTTAGGTTTAGGTTTAAGGAGATGGTTAGGGTGAGGGTGAGTTTTAGGGTTATGGTTAGGTTCATGGTTAGGGTAAGTGTGAGGGTTAGGGTGAGAGTGAGGGTAAGGGTTAGGGTGAGTACTAAGGTGTCGGTAAGGGTTAGGGTGAGGGTGAGGGTTAGGGTTAGGGTGAGTGTTAGGGTGAGAGTTAGGGTTAGGGTTAGGTTTTGGGTGAGGGTTAGGGTGAGGGTGAGGGTGAGTGTGAGGGTGAGGGTTAGGGTAAGGGTTAGGGTGAGGTTGAGGGTGAGGTTTAGGGTTTGGATTATTGTTAGGGTTTGGGTTAGGCTGAGCGTGAGGCTGACGGTGGTTGTTACGTTTATGGTTAGGGTGAAGGTTAGGGTTAGTGTAAGGGTTAGTGTGAATGTTAGGGTTAGGATTAGGGTTAGCTTTAGGGTGACGGTTAGGTGAGGGTGAGGGTTAGTGTGAGGGTGAGGATTAGGGTTAGGGTGAAGGCAAAGTTCAGGGTGTGGGTTGGGATTAGGGTTAGGGTTAGGGTGAAGGATAGGGTTAGGGTGAGGGTGAGGGTTAGGGTTATTTTTAGGGTTAGGGTTAGGTTTACGGTGAGGGTGTGTGTCAGTGTGAGGTTTAGGTTTAGTGTTAGGGTGAGGCTGAGGTTTAGGGTTAGTGTGATGGTAAGGGTTAGCAGGAGGTTTAGGGTGAGGGTGAGAATTAGGGTTAGGGTGAGAGTGAGGTTTTGGTTTGGGGTTAGGAATACCGTGTGCATTAGGTTTAGGGCGTGGGTGAGGGTTAGGCTTAGAGTGAGGGAGACGTTTAGGGTGAGGGTGAGGGTTAGAGTTAAGGTTAGGGTGAGGGTTAGGATTAGGGTTATTTTAGGGTTAGGGAGAGGATAAAGTTTAGGCTGAGGTTTAGGGTGAGGGTTAGGGTTAGGATTAGTGTTAGGGTTAGGATAAGTATTATGTTGAGGGTAAGGGTGAGGGTGAGGGTTAGGTTTAGGGGTAGGGTTAGGGTGAGTGTTAGGGTTAGATTTAGGGTGAGTATTAGGGTGAGGTTAAGTGTTACAATGAGCATTTGAGTGAGGGTGAGCGTTAGGGTTAGTGTGAAGGTAAGGATTAGGGTGAGGGTTATGGTGAGGGTGAGCATTAGGGTTAGGGTGAGGGTGAGGTTTAGGGTTAAGGTGAGGGATAGGGTGAGGTTTAGGGTGAGCGTTAGTTTTAGGGTTAGGTTGACAACTAGGTTGAGGGTGAGGGTTAGGGTAAGGGTTAGGGTGAGGGTGAGGTTTAGGGTTGGGATTAGTTTTAGGGTTTGTGTTAGGCTGAGTGTGAGGGTGAGGGTGAGGTTTAGGTTTAGGGTTAGGGTGAAGGTTAGGGTTAGTGTGAGGGTTAGGGTGAAAGTGAGGGACAATGTTAGGGTTAGGTTTACGCTGAGGTTTAGGGTGAGGGTGAGGGTTAGTTTGAGGGTGAGGTTTAGGTTTAGGGTGAGGATTAGTGTTAGGGCTAGGGTTAGGGTGAGGGCTAAGGTGAGGGTGTGGGTTGAGGTTATGGTTAGGTTTAGGGTTAGGGTGAGGGTGAGGTTTAGGGTGAGGGGTACGGTTAGGATCAGTGTGAGGGTTACGTTTAATGTGATGGATAGGGTTAGGGTTATTTTTAGGGTTAGGGTTAGGTTTAGGGTGAGTGTGAGGTTTAGGTTTAGTGTTAGTGTTAGGGTTAGGGTGAGGGTAAGGGTGAGGGTTAGGGTTAGGTTTAGGTTTAGGGTTAAGTTTAGGCTGAGGTTTAGAGTGAGGGTGAGGGTTAAGGTTAGTGTTAGAGTGAGGGTTAGGGTGAGCGTTAGGGTTAGGGTTAGGTTTAGGGTGAGGGTTAGGGTGAGGTTAAGTGCTAGGGTGAGTGTTAGGGTGAGGTTGAGGTTTAGGGTTAGTGTGATGGTAAGGGTTAGGAGGAGGGTTAGGGTGAGGGCGAGCATTAAGATTAGGGTGAGGGTGAGGTTTAGGGTTAGGGTTAGGATTACCATGAGCATTAGGGTTAGGGTGAGGGTGAGGGTTAGGGTTAGGGTTAGGGAGAGGGTTACGGTGAGGGTGAGGGTGAGGGTTAGAGTTAGCGTGAGGGTGAGGGTGAGGGTGAGGGTTAGTGTTAGGGTTAGGGTGAGTGTGAGTTTGAGGGTTAGGTTTAAGTTTAGGGTTAGGGTTAGGGTTAGATTGAGGGTAAGGGTTAGAGTGAGGGTGAGGTTGAGGATGAGGGTTAGGGTTAGGGTGAGGGCTATAATGAGGGTGAGGGTTAGGGTGAGGTTTAGGGTGAGGTATAGGGTTAGTGTTAGGGTGAATGTTAGGGTTAGTGTGAGGGTGAGGAGTATGGTTAAGATTAGGGTTAGGGTGAGGCTAAGTGTTAGGGTGAGGGTTAGGCTGAGGGTAAGGTTTAGGCTTAATTTTAGGGTTAGGGTAAGTGTTAGGTTGAAGGTAAGGGTGAGGGTGAGGGTTATGGTTAGTGATAGGGTTGATATGAGGGTTTGAGTTAGGGTTAGAGTGAGGTGAGTGTTATGAGGGTTAAGGTTCGGGTTAGGGTTATGGTTAGGCTTAGGGTTAGGGTGTGGGTTAAGGTGAGGGTGAGGGTTAGGTTTATGTTAGAGTGAGTGTGAGTTTGAGGGTTAGGTTTAGGATTAGGTTTAGGGTGAGTGTTAGGGTGAGGGTGAGGGTTAGTGTAAGGTTGAGGGTTAGGGTTAGGGTGAGGACTAGGTTTAGGATTAGGGTTAGGGTTAGGGCTAAGGTGAGGGTGTCGGTTGGGGTTAGGGTTAGGGTTAAGGTGAGGTTCAGGGTTAGGGTGAGGGTGAGGGTTAGTGTGAGGGTTAGGTTTAGTGTCAGGTTTAGGGTTAGGGTTATTTTTAGGGTTAGGGTTAGGTTTAGGGTGAGGGTGAGTTTCAGTGTGAGGTTTAGGTTTAGTGTTCGGGTTAGGTTTAGGGTGAGGGTGAGGGTGAGGGTTATAGTTAGGTTTAGGTTTAGGGTTTAGTTTAGGCTGAGGGTGAGGGTGAGGGTGAGGGTAAGGGTTAGTGTTAGGGTGAGGGTTAGGGTGAGGTTTAGGATTAGGGTTTGGGTGAGGGTCAGCGTGAGGTTAAGTGCTATGTTGAGTGTTAGGGTGAGGGTGAGGTTTAGGGTTAGTGTGAGGGTAAGGGTTAGCAGGAGGGTTAGGTTGAGCGTGAGCATTAGGCTTAGGGTGAGGGTGTGGTTTAGGGTTAGGTTGAGGATTAACGTGAGCATTAGGGTTAGGGTGAGGTTGAGGGTTAAGGTTAGAGTTAGGGTGAGGGTGAGGATGAGAGTGAGCATTAGGGTTAGGGTTAGGTTGAGTGTGAAGTTGAGGGTTAGGTTTAGGATTAGGGTCAGGGTTAGGGTGAGGCTGAGGGTAAGGTTTAGGGTTAGGGTGAGGTGAGGGTTAGGGTTAGGGTTAGGGTGAGGGCTAGGATGAGGATGTGGGTTAGGTTGAGGTTTAGGTTGGGGGATAGGTTGAGGGTTATGGTGAGGGTGAGTGCAAGGTTAAGGGTGAGGGTTAGGGTGAGGTTTATGATGAGGGATAGGGTTAGTGTTAGGGTGAATGTTAGGGTTAGTGGGAGGGTTAGGATTAGGGTTAAGGTCAGGATTTGGGTGAGGATAAGGGTTAGGGTGAGGGTTAGTAGGAGGGTAAGGGTTAGGCTTAGCGTTAGATTTAGGGAAATGTATAGGTTGAAGGTAAGGTTGAGGGTGAGGGTTAATGTTAGGGGTAGGTTTAGGGTGAGGGTTAGAGTTAGGGTGTGGGTTAAGGTGAAGGTGAGGGTTAGGGTTAGGGTTAGGGTGAGTGTGAGGGTGATGGTTAGGTTTAGGATTAGGTTTAGGGTTAGGGTTAGGGTGAGGGAAGGGTGATGGTCTCCTTTAGGTAAGGATTATGGTTAGAGTTAGGGTGAGGGCTAGGCTTAGGATTAGGGTTAGGGTGATGTTAAGGGTGAGGGTGATTTTTAGGGTGAGGGTGAAGTTTTGGGTAAGGGTAAGGGTTAGGGTGTGTGTGAGGGTTAGGCTTAGAGTGAGTGTTACGGTTTGTGTGAGGGTTAGGGTTAGGGTGAAGGTTAGTATGACTGGGAGGGTTAGTGTGAGGATAAGGGTTAGGCTGAGGGTTAGGGTCCGGGTGAGGTTTAGGGTTACCATTAGGTTTAGGGTGATGTTTAGGTTCAGGGTTAGAGTTAGGGTTAGCTTTAGGTTGAGGTTGAGGGTTAGGGTTAGGGTTAGGTTTAGGGTGAGGGTGAGGATAAGGTTTAGGATTAGGATTAGGGTTAGGGTTAGGCTTAGGGTGAGGGTGAGGGTTAGGGTTAGGGTTAGGGTGAGGGTTAGGGTGAGGGTTAGCCTTAGGTTGATGTTTATTCTGAGGATCAGGTTTAGGGTGAAGGTTTGGGTTTGGGTGAGAGTGAGGGTTAGGGTGTGGTTGAGGCTTAGGTTTAGGTTGAGGGTTAGGGTGTGGGTGAGGCTTAGGGTTATGGTGAGCGTTATGGCTGGGTGGGGATGAGGGTGAGGGTTAGTGTGAGGGTTAGGGTGAGGGATAAGGTCAGGGTTAGGGTGAGGGTTAGTGTTAGTGTGTGGGTTAGGATTAGGGTTAAGTTTAGGGTTAGGGTGAGGATAATGATTAGGGTGAGGTTTAGGGTGAGGGCTAGGTTGAGGGTGAGAATCAGGGTGAGTGTGAGGGCTAGGGTGAGGTTTAGGATTAGGGTTAGGGTTAATGTTAGGGTTAAGGTTGGGGTGAGGGTGAGGGTGAGTGTTAGGGTGAGGTTCAGTTTTAGGATGAGTTTTAGGGTAAAGGTGAGATTTAGCGTTAGTGTGAGTGTAAGGATTAGGGTGAGGTTGAGCATTAGGCTTATGGTGAGGGTGAGGTTTAGGGTTATTTTTAGGGTTAAGTTGAGGGCTAGGGTGAGGGTGAGAGTTACGGTTAGGGTTAGGGATATTGTTAGGGTGATGGTGAGAGTTAGGGTTAGGGTTAAGGTGAGGGTTAGGGTTAGTGTGATGGTTAGGGTTAGGGTTAGGGTGAAGGTTAGGGTGAGGGTTAGGGTTAGGGTGAGGGATAGGGTTAGGGTTAGGTTTAGGGTTTATGGTTAGCGTGAGTTTTTGGGTTAGACTTAGGGTGAAGATGAGGTTTATGGTGAGGATAAGTGTTAGGGTTTGGTTTAGGGTGAGGGTTAGGGTGAGCGTTAGGTTTAGGGTGAGGGTGAGTTTTAGGGTTAGGGTTAGGGTGAAGGTGAGGTTTAAGGTGAGGGTGAGGGTGAGTGTGAGTGTTAAGTTTAGGATTGGGGGGAGGGGAAGGGTGAGTTTTAGGTTTAGGTTTAGGGTTAGGGGTAGGTTTAGGCTGAGGGTGAGGGTGAGGATGAGTGTTAGGGTGAGGGATAGGGTTAAGGTTAGGCTGAGGGATAGGGTTAGTGTGAGGGTTAGGATTAGGATTAAGATTAGGGTTAGGGTGAAGATAAGGGTTAGGGTGAGGGTTAGGGTGAGGGTGAGGGTTAGGGTTAGATTTAGGGTTAGGGTAAGGCTTAGGTTGAGTGTAAGGGTGTGAGTGAGTGTTAGGGTTAGGGTAGGGTTAGGATTAGGGTTAGGGGGAGGGTGAGGGTAAGGGTTAGGGTGAGGGTTAGTGTGAGGGTGAGCATTAGGTTTAGGGTGAGGGTGAGGTTTAGGCTTAGGCATAGGTTTAGGGTGAGCATTAGGGTTAGGGTGAGGGTGAGGGTTAGGTTTAGGGTTAAGGAGACAGTTAGGGTGAGGGTGAGGTTTAGGGTTAGAGTTAGGTTCAGGGTTAGCGTAAGTGTGAGGGTTAGGCTGAGGGTGAGGGTAAGGTTTAAGGTGAGATTTAAGGTGAGGGTGAGGGTTAGGGTGAGGGTAAGGGTTATGGTTAGGGTGAGAGATAGCGTTAGGGTGAGGGTTTGTGTTAGGGTTAGGGTTAGGCTTAGGGTGAGGGTTAGGGTGAGGCGTGGGTTAGGGTGAGGGTTAAAGTTAGGGTTAGGGTGAGGGTGAGCGTAAGGGTGAGGGAGAGGGTGAGTGTCAGGTTGAGGATTAGGATTAGGTTTAGGGTGAGGATGAGGGTGATGTTTAGGTTTAGGATTAGTGTTAGGGTTTGGGTTATGCTGAGATTGAGGGTGAGGTTGAGGGTTAGGGTTAGGGTTTGGGCTAGGTTGAGGGTGAGGTTTAGGGTAAGGATTATGTTGAGGGATAATGTTAGTGTTAGGGTGAATGTTAGGGTTAGTGTGAGGGTTAGGAATAGGGTTGTTTAGGATTAGGGTGAGTGTAAGGGTTAGGGTGAGGGTTAGGGTGAGGGTAAGTGTTAGGCTTAGCGTTAGGTTTAGGATAAGGGTTAGGTTGAAGGTAAGGGTGAGGGTGAGGATTAAGGTTAGGGGTAGGGTTAAGGTGACGGTTAGAGTTAGGGTTATGGTGAGGTTAGGGTTAGGGTGAGGGTTAAGGTTAGGGTTAGGGTTAGGGTTATAATTAGGTTTAGGGTGTGGGTTAAGGTGAAGGTGAGGGTTAGGGTTAGGGTTACGGTGAGTGTGAGGGTGAGGGTTAGGTTTAGGATTAGGGTTAGGGTTAGGTTTAGAGTGAGGGAAAGTGTTAGGGTGAGTGTGAAGTGAGGGTTAGAGTGAGGGTTAAGGTTAGGGTTAGGGTTAGTGTTAGGTTTAGGTTTAGGTTTAGGGTGAGGTTGAGGGTTAGGGTTAGGGTTAGGTTTAGGTTGATGATTAGGGTGAGTTTCAGGTTTAGGATGAGTGTGAGGGTAAGGGTTAGATTTAGGGTTAGGTTGAGGGTAAGGATTAGGGTGAGGATTAGGTTGAGGTTGAGCATTATGCTTAGGGTGAGGGTGAGGTTTAGGGTCAGTGTTAATGTTAGGCTGAGGGCTAGGTTGATGGTGAGGGTTAGGGTTAGGGATTGGGAGATGGTTAGGGTGAGGGTGAGGGTTAGGGTGAGTGTTAGTGTTAGGGTTAGGAAAGAGTTAAGTTGAGGGTGAGGGTTAGGGTTAGGGTTAGTTTAATGGTGAGGGTGATGTTTAGGGTTAAGGATTAGGGTTAGGTTTAGGGTGACAGCTAGGTTCAGGTTGAGGTTTAGGGTGAGGGTGATGTTGAGGGTGTGGGTTTTCGTTAGGTAAGAGTTAGGGTTAGGATTAGGGTTAGGGTTAGGTTTAGGGTGAGGGTTAGGGCGAGAGTTAAGGTTAGGGTGAAGGTGAGGGTGAGGGATAGGGTGAGTGTTAGGTTGATGGTGAGGCGTAGGTTGAGGGGTAGTTTTAGGGTTAGGTTCAGCGTTAGGGTTAGGGTTCGGGTTCGGGTGAGGGTACGGGTTAGGGTGAGGGTTAGGGTGAGTGTTAGTGTTAGGGTTAGGAAAGAGTTAGGTGAGGGTGAGGGTTAGAGTTACGGTTCTGGTGATGGGTAGGGTTAGGTTTTGGTTTAGAGTTAGGTTTAGGGTGAGAGTTAGTGTGAGGGTTAGGGTGAGGGTAAGTGTTAAGGCTTGGTTTAGGGTGAGGGTTAGGGTGAGCGTTACGTTTAGGGTGAGGGTGAGTTTTAGGGTTAGGGTTAGGGTGAGGGTGAAGGTTAGTGTGAGGGTGAGGGTTAGGGTAAGGTTAGGGTGAGGTTTAGGTTTAGGATTAGGGTTAGGGTTAGTGTTAGGCTGAGGGTGAGGGTGAGGGTGAGGGTTAGGGTGAGGGTTAGGTTTAGGGTAGGATTAGGGTGAGGGTTAGGGTGAGGGTGAGGGTTAGGGTTAGGGTTAGGGTGAGGGTGAGGGTGAGCATTAGGGTTAGGGTGAGGGTGAACTTTAGGTTTAGGCTAAGGGTTAGGGTGAGCATTACTGTTAGTGTGAGGGTGAGGTTTAGGCTTAGGATTAAGGAGACGGATAGGGTGAGGGTGAGGTTTACGGTTAGGTTCAGGGTTAGGGTAAGCGTGAGGGTTAGTGTGAGGGTGAGGGTAAGGTTTAGTGCGAGAGTTAAGTTTAGGGTGTGGGTTAGGGTGACGGTGAGGGTTATTTTTAGGGTGAGGGTTAGGGTTAGGTTGAGGGTTAGTGTGAGGATTAGGTTAGGGTTAGGGTTAGGTTTAGAATGAGGGTTAGGCTTAGGGTTAGGGTTAGGGTGAGGTTTAAGGTTAGGGTTAGGATTAGGGTTAGTGTTAGGATTAGACTGAGTGTGAGGGTGAGGGTGAAGGAGAGGGTGAGGTTTAGGGTTAGGGTTAGCGTTAGAGTTAGGGCTAGGGTGAGAGTGAGGGTTAGCATTAGGCTGAGTGTTAGGATTAGCGGTAGGATGAGGGTTAGGGTTAGGGTCATGTTTAGTGTGAGGGTGCGTGTGAGGGTTAGGGTTCGGTTTTGGTTTCGGTTAGGGTGAGTTTTGGGGTGTGGGTGGGGGTGAGGGTATGGGTGAGGTTCAGGGTTTTGGTTAGGTAAAAGTTAAGGTTAGGATTAGGTTTAGTGTTAGGGTTATGGTGATGGTTATGTTTGGTGTTAGGGTTAGGCTTAGGGTTAGGGTTAGGTTTAGTGTGAGGGTTAGGGTGAGGATTAAGTTTAGGATGAGGGTGAGGTTAAGGGTTAGCATGAGGGTTAGGGTGAGGGTGAGAGTTAGGGTAACTGGTTTAGGGTTAGGCTTAGGATAAGGGTGAGAATTATGGTTAGGGTGAGGGTGAGGGTTTGGGTTAGGGTTAGGGTTAGGATTAGGGTTAGGTTTATGGTTTAGGGTTAGGGTTAGGGTTAGGTTTAAGATTAGGCTGAGGGTGAGGGTTAGGGTTAGGGTTAGGGTTAGGTTTAGGGTTATTGTTAGGGTTAGTGTTGGGGTTAGGGTTATTGTTAAGGTTACGGTTAGTGTTAGGGTGAGGGTGAAGATGAGGGTTAGCATTAGGGTTAGGGTTAGGATGAGGGTGAGGGTGAGGTTTAGTGTTAGCATTAGGGTTAGGGTTAGGATTAGACTGGGGATGAGGGTGAGGGTGAGTGTGAGGGTTTGGGTTAGGGTTAAGTTTAGGGTGAGGTTGAGGGTTAGGGTTATTGTTAGGGTTAGGATGAGTGTTAGGGTGTGGGGAAGCTTCATGGTTAGGATTAGGGATAGGGTTAGTGTGAGGGTTAGGTTTAGGGTTAGGGTTAGTGTTAGGGTTAAGGTGAGGGGTTCGGTTAGGTTTAGGGTGAGGGTTAGGGTTAGTGTTAGGGTTATGGTGAGGGTGAGGGTGAGGGTCAGCGTTACTGTTAGGATTAGGGTTAGGCTTATGGTTAGGCTGAGGGTGAGGTTGAGGGTGATGGTGAGGGTAGGATTAGGGTTAGTGTTAGGGTGAGGGCTAGGCTGAGGGTGATGTTTAGGGTGAAGGTGAAGGTGAGGGTGTGAGTGAGGGTTAGGGTTAGGGTAACTTTTAAGGTTACAGTTAAGTTGAGTATTAGGGTGATGTGAGGATAGGGTGAAGGTAAGTTTTAAGGTGAGGGTAAGGGTTAGGATTAGTGTGAGGGTTAGGGTGAGGGTGAGGTTTAGGGTGAGCGTGAAGGTTAGGGTGAGGGTGACTGTTCGGGTGAGTGTGAGGGTTAGGGTGTGGGAGAAGGTAAGGTTTTGGATTAGGGATAAGGTGAGGGTGAGGTTTAGCGTTATTGTTAGTGTGAGGGTTAGGTTTAGTCTGAGGGTTAGGTTAGGGTTAGGGTTAGGTCTATTTTGAGGGTTAGGATGAGGGTTATGGTTAGGGTTAGGGTTAGGCTGAGGGTTAGGTTGAGGGTAAGTGTTAGGCTGAAGGTGTGGCAGAGGGTGAGGTTTAGGGTTAGGTTTAGGATGAGGGTTAGGGTTAGTGTGAGTGTTAGGATGAGGGTGAATGTAAAGGTTAGGGTGAGGTTGAAGGTTAGGTTTACGGTTAGGGTTAGGTTGAGGATTAGGGTGAGGGTTAAGGTTAGGGGTAGGGGTAGGGTTAGGGTGAGGGTTAGGGTTAAGGTTAGGTTTAGGGTGAGGCTAAGGGTTAGAGGAAGGTTAGGTTGAGAGTGAGGGTTTGGGTTAGCGTGAGTGTTAGGGTGAGGGTGAGGTTTAGTTTTAGCCTAAGGGTTATGGTGAGCATTAGGGTTAGGGTGAGGGTGAGGGTTAGGGTTAGGGCTAGGTTCAGTGTTAGGGTAAGTGTGAGGGTAAGGGTGAGGGTGAGGGTGAGGGTAAGGTTTAGGGTGAGAGTTAAGGTGAGGGTGAGGGTTAGGGTGAGGGTGAGGGTTATTTTTAGGGTGAGGGTTAGGGTTAGGGTGAGGGTTAGTGTGAGGGTTAGGGAAAGCGTTAGTGTTAGAGTGAGGTTTAGGGTGAGGTTTAGGGTTAGGGTAAGGGTTAGGGTTAGGGTTAGGATTAGGGTTAGGCTGAGGTTGAGGGTGAAGGTGAAAAGAGGGTGAGGGTTAGGGTTAGGGATAGAGTGTGGGCTAGGTTTAGAGTGAGGGTTAAGGTGAGGGTGAGGGTGAGGGAGAGTGTTTTATTTAGGAATGTGTTAGGCTTAGCATTAGGGTTAGGATTAGGGTGAAATCGAGGGTTTGAGGGAGGTTTTGAGTTAGGCTGAGGGTTAGGATTAGGGCTAGTATGAGGGTTAGGGTTAGGGTCATTTTTAGGGTGAGGGTGAGGGTGAGGGTTAGTGTGCGTTTGGGGGTGTGGGTGAGGGTGAGGGTGAGGGTGAGGTATAGGTTTTTGGTTAGGTAAGGGTTAAGGTTAGGGTTAGGTTTAGGGTTAGGGTTACGGTGAGGGTTATGTTGTGGGGTAGGGTTAGGCTTAGGGTTATGGTTAAGTTTAGTGTGAGGGTTAGGGTGAATGTTAAGGTTAGGATGAGGGTGAGGGTAAGGGTTAGGGTGAGGGTTAGGGTGAGGGTGAGGGTTAGGGTGACTGGTTAGGGTTAGGGATAGTGTTAGGGTTAAGGTTAGGGTAATGATTAGGCTGAACATTATGGTTAGGCTGAGGGTGAGGTTTAGGGTTAGGGTTAGGGTTAGGGTTACATTTAAGATTAGGTTGAAGGTGAGGGTTAGGGTTAGGGTTAGGGTTAGCTTTAGGGTTATGGTGATTATTAGGAATAGGGTTAGTGTTAGGTTGAGGGTGATGGTGAGGGTTAGCGTTAGGGTTAGGTTTAGGTTTAGGGTGAGGGTGAGGTTGAGGTTTAGGGTTGGCATTAGGGTTAGGGTTAGGATTAGACTGGGGGAGCGAGTGCGGGTGAAGGTGAGGGATTGTGTTAGCATTAAGGTTAGGGTTAGGAGGATTATTAGGGTGAGTGGTAGGGTCATGGTTAGAGTGAGGGTTTGGGTTAGTGTCAGGGTTAGGTTTAGGGTTAGGTTTAGTTTTAGGGTAAATGTGAGGGGTACAGTTTGGTTTAGGGTGAGGGTTATTGCTAGGGTTAGGGTTGGGGTTAGGCTGAGGGTGAAGTTGAGGGTGAGGGTGAGGGTAGGGATATGGTTAGTGTTAGGGTGAGGGCTAGGCTGAGGATTAGGTTTAGGGTGAATATGAAGGTGAGTGTTAGAGTGAGAATTAGGTTTAGGGTAAGTATTAAGGTTAGGGTTACTTTGAGGATTAAGGTGATGTGAGGATTAGGGTGAGGGTAAGTGTTAAGGTGAGGGTTAGGGTTAGGGTTAGAGTGAGCCTTAGGTTGAGGGTGAGGTTTAGGGTGAGCGTGAAGTTTAGGGTGAGGAAGACTGTTCGGGTGAGGGTGAGGGTTAAGGTGTGGGAGAGGGTAAGGGTTATGATTAGCGATAAGGTGAGGGTGAGGTTTAGCATTAGGGTTAGGGTGAGGGTTAAGGTGAGGGTTAGGTTTAATCTGAGGATTGGGTTAGGGTTATGGTTAGGTATATTGTGAGTGTTAGGGTGAGGGTTATGGTTATGGTTATGGTTAGGGTTAGTGTGAGTGTTAGGCTGAGGATGAGTGTAAGGGTTAGGGTCAGGGTTAGGGTGAGGTTGAGGATTATGGTTAGGGTTAGGGTTAGGTTGAGGATTAGGGTTAGGGTTAAGGGTAGGGTTGGGGTGAGGGTTAGGGTTAAAGTTAAGATTAGGGTGAGGTTAAGGGTTAGGGGGAAGGTTAGGTTGAGAGTGAGGGTTAGGGTTAGCGTGAGTGTTAGGGTGAGGGTTTGGATGAGGGTGAGGTTTACGGTGAGGTTTAGAGTGAGGGTGAGGTTTAGGGTTATGGTTATGGTTAGGGTTAGGGTTAGGGTGAGGGTCAGCTTTAGTGTAAGGGTTAGGGTTAGGTTTAGGTTTAGGATTAGGGTGAGGGTAAGGGTTAGCGTGAAGGTTAGTGTGAGAGTGAGGGTTAGATTTAGCGTAATTGTTAGGGTGAGGGTTTGGGTGAGGGTGAGGTTTAGGGTAAGGGTGAGGGTAAGGTTAAGGATGAGAGGAGAGTGAGGGTTTCCGTTAGGTAAGGGTTAGGGTTATGATTAGGGTCAGTGTGAAGATGAGGGTTAGGGTTAGGGTGAGTTTTAGGTTTAGGGTTATTGTTTGGGTTAGCGTTAGGGTTAGGGTTAGGGTGTGGGTGAGGGTGAGGGTCAGGGTTAGGGTTAGGGTTAGGGTTAGGTTAGGGCAGGGTGATTGTCTCCTTTAGGTAAGGGTTAGGGTTAGAGTTAGGGTGAGGGCTAGGCTTAGGTTTAGGATTAGGATAATGTTAGGGTGAAGGAGATTGTTAGGGTGAGGTTGAGATTTCGGGTAAGGGTAAGGGTTAGGGTGTGTGTGAGGGTTAGGGTTAGGGTGAGGGATAGGTTGACGGTGAGGGTTAGGGTGAGGGTGAGGGTTAGGATGATGGTTAGGGTTAGGGTGAGGCTTAGGGTGTCTGTGAGGGTTAGGGTTAGGGTGAGGGTTAGGATGACGGTGAGGGTTAGAGTGAGGATAAGGGTTAGGGTGAAGGTTAGGGTGCGGGTTAGAGTTAGAGTTACCGTTAGATTTAGGGTGATGGTTAGGTTCAGGGTTAGGGATAGGGTTATCGATAGGTTGAGGTTGAGGGTTAGGGTTAGGGTTAGTGCGAGGGTTAGGGTTAGGGTGAGGTTTAGGGTTAGGGTGAGTGTGAGGGTAAGGTTTAGGATTAGGGTTAGTGTTAGGTTTAGGGTGAGGGTGAGGGTGAGGGTTAGGGTTAGGGTGAGGGTTAGGGTTAGGGTTAGCGTTAGGTTGATATTTAGGGTGAGGGTCAGGTTTAGGGTTCGGGTTTGTGTTCGGGTGAGTGTGAGGGTTAGTGTTTGGGTGAGGCTCAGTTTTAGGTTGAGTGTTACGGTGTGGGTGAGGCTTAGGGTTATGGTGAGCCTTAGGGCTAGGGTGAGCTTGAGGATGAGGGTTAGTGTGAGGGTTAAGGTGAGGGAAAAGTTCAGGGTTAGGGTGAGGGCTAGTGTTAGTGTATGGGTTAGGATTAGGGTTAAGGTTAGGGTTAGGGTGAGGATAAAGATTAGGGTGAGGGTTAGGGTGAGGGCTAGGTTGAGGGTGAGGATCAGGGTGAGGGTGAGGGCTACGGTGAGGTTTAGGATTAGGGTTAGGGTTAATGTTAGGGTTAGGTTTAGGGTGAGGGCTTCCGGGAGGGTTAGGTTGAGGGTTAAGTTGAGGATTAGGGTTAAGGTTAGGCTTACCATTAGGGTGAGGGTGACGGTGAGGGTTAGGGTGAGCGTGAGGGTTAGGGTTAGGGTGAGGGTTAGGGTGAGAGTGAGTTTGAGGGTGAGGTTGAGGGTTAGGTTTAGGATTAGGGTTAGGTTGAGGGTTATGGTTAGAGTTTGGGTTAGGGTGACGTTTAGGTTGAGGGTTAGGTTTAGGCTTAGGGTTATTGTGAGGGATACTGAGGGTTAGGGTTAGTGTTAGGGTTAGGGTGAGGGTTTGGTTGAGGGTAAGTGGTAGGGTGAGGGATAGTGTGAGGTTGAGTCTTAGGGTTCGGTTTAGGGTTAGGGTGAGTTGTAGGGTGAGATTTAGGGTTAGGTTTAGGGTTAGGGTTATTGTGAGGTTTTTGCTGAGGTTGAGGGTTAGGATGAGGGTGCGGGATAGGGATAGGGTTGGGTGAGGGTTAGGGTTAGTGTGATGGTTAGGGTGAAGGTGAGGTTAAGGGTTAGGGTGAGGGAAAGGGTGAGGTTGAGTGTTAGGGTTGGGGTAACGGGTAGGTTGAGGCTTAGACTGACAGATAGGGTTAGGGTTAAGGTTAGCGTTAGGGGGAGGGTTAGGTTTACTGGGAGGGTTAGGGTGAGGGTTAGGGTGATGTTTAGGGTGAGGGTTAGGTATAGGGTTAGGGTTAGGGTTAGAGTTAGTGTGAGGGGTACGGAGAGGGTTAGAGTTAGGGTGAGTGTTAGGGTGAGGCTTAGGTTTAGGGTTAAAGTTAGGGTGAGGTTTAGAATGCGGGTGAGAGTTAGAGTTAGGGTGAAGGTTAGCATTAGGTTGAGGGTTATGGTTATGGTTAGGGTTAGGGTTAGGTTGAGGGTGAGTGTTAGGGTTAGGGTTAGGTAGAGGGTTAGGTTTAGGTTTCGGTTAGGGTTAGGGTTAGGGTGAGGGTCAGAGTTAGAGTTCGGGTTAGGTTTTCCGTAAGGGTTATTGTTAGGGTTAGGGTTAGATTTAGGGTGAGGGTGAGGATTAGGGTTAGGTTTAGGTTTAGGGTGAGGGTGGGATTGAGGGTGAGGGTAAGGGTTAGGGTTAGGTTGAGGGTTAGGCTTAGGGTTAGTGTTAAGAGGAGGGTTAGGCTGAGCAGTAGATTTAGCGTTAGCGTGAGGGTTAGGGTTAGGGTTAGGGTGAGGGTAAGGGTTAGGGTGAGGTTTACAGTGAGGGTTAGGTTTAGGTTTAGGGTTAGGGTGAGGGTGAGGGTGAGGGATAGGATTAGGATTAGGATGAGGGTTAGGATTTTTGTGAGGGTTATGGTTAGTGTGAGGCAAAGTGTTAGGTTGAGTTTTAGGTTGAGGGTTAGTGTGAGGGTGAGGGTTAGAGTTAGCCTTAGAGTGAGGGTTAGGGTTAGAGTTAGGGGGAGGGGGAGAGGGAGGGCTAGGGTTAGGATTAGTGTTAGGATTGGGGTTAGGCTGAGGGTGAGGATGAGTTTGAGGGTAAGGTTTAGAATTAGGTTTAGGCTTAGGGTGATATTTACAGTGAGGCTTCGGGTTCGGGTCTGGGTTTGAGTTAGGGTGTGGGCGAGGGTTAGGGTTAGGGTGGGGTTAGGGTGCCGTTTAGGGTAAGGTTTAGGTTTAGTGTAGCTGTTACCATGAGGATTATGGTTAGGGTTAAGTTTAGGCTGAGGGTTAGGATTAGGGTTAGGTTTAGGGTTAGGGTTAGAGTCAGGATTAGGATTAGGGTTAGGGTTAGGGTTAGGGTTAAGTTGAGGTTAAGGGTTGGGGTGAGGTTTAGTGTGAGGTTTAGGGTTATTGATAGGGTTAGCTTGAGGGTTACGGTGAGGGTTAGGGTTAGGGTGAGTGTGTGGGTAAGGGTTACTGTTAGGGTGAGGGTTAGTGTATGGTTGAGGTTTATGGATATGGTTAGCGTTAGGGTGAGGGTGAGGGTTAGGATTAGGGTTAGGTTTAGTGTTAGGCTGAGGATGAGGGTGAGGTTTATGTTTAGGATTAGGGTTACGGTTAGGCTTAGGTTGAAGTTAAGGGTAAGGGTTAGGGGTAGGCTGAGGGTGAGGGTAAGGGTGAGGATGAGGGTTAGAGTTAGGGTTAGGGATAGGGTTAGGGTGAGGGTTAAGGTTAGTGTTAGGGATAGGGTGAGGGTTAGGTTGCGGGTGAGGTTTAGGTTTAGGGTGAGGGTTAGGGTTAGGGTTAGGTTTAGGGTTAGTGTTAGGGAAAGGGTTAGAGTGAGTGTTAAGTTTAGGGTTAGGGTTAGGGTAAGGTTGAGGGTCAGGTTGAGTGGTAGGGTTAGGGTTACGGAGAGGTTTAGGTTTAGTGTAAGTCTTAAGATTATGGTTAAAGATAGGGTGAGGGTAAGGGTTAGGGTGAGGGTTAGGGTGAGAGTGAGGGTTAGGGTGCCGGTGAGGGTAATGTTTAGGGTTAGGGTTAGCGTTATCATGAGGCTTATTATTAGGGTTAGGCTTAGGCTTAGGGTTACGGTTAGGGTTAGGGTTAGGGAGAGGGTTAGAGTGAGTCTTAGCGTTAGGGTGAGGGTGAATGTGAGGGTGATCGGTAGGGTTAGGTTTAGGGTGAGGTTTAGGTTTAGTGTAAGTGTTAGGGTTAAGGTGAGGGTTAGGGCATGGGAGAGGTTTAAGTTTAGGGTTCCGGTGACGGTTAGTGTGAGGGTTACTGTTAGGGTGAGGGTTAGGGTAAGGGTGAGGGTGAGGGTTACGGTTAGGTTTCCGGTTAAGTTGAGGGTGAGGGTGACGGTTAGGGTTAGCATTAGGGTTAGGGTTACAGTTAGGCTGAGGTGAGGGGGAGGGGGAGGGGGAGGATGAGGTTTAGAGTTAGCGTTATGTTTAGGGTGAGGGCTAGGGTGGGGGTTTGGGTGATGGTGAGGGTTTCGGTTAGGTAAGATTTAGAGTGTAGATTAGGTTGAGGGTGAGGGTTAGGGTGCGGGTTAGGGTTAATGTGAGGTTTAGGGTTAGTGTTAGGCTGAGCGTAAGGGCTAGGGTGAGGATTATGGTGACAGTAAGGTTTAGGGTTAGTGTGAGTGTTAGGGTGAATGTTAAGGTGAGGATTAGGACTAGGGTTAGGTTTAGGGTGAGGGTGAGGTTTAGGGTTTCGGTTAGGGTTTGGGTTAGGGTGAGGTTTAGAGTTAGGGTTTGGGTTAGGCTTAGTTTTAGGATGAGGGTTAGGCTGAGTGGTACAGTTAGGGTTAGGGTGAGGGTTAGGGTTAGTGTGAGGGTTAGTGTTAGGGTCAGGGTTTGGGTGAGAGTAAAGTTTAGAGTGAGGGTTAGGGTGAGGTTTAGATTTAGGGTTAGGGTTAGGGTGAGGGTGAGGGGTAGAGTTAGGATGAGGGTGGGGGTTAGGGTTAGGATTAGGTTTAGGATGAGGGTGAGGGTGAGGATTAGGGTTAGGGTTAGGGTGAGTGTTAGGGTTCGGGCTAGGGTTAGGGTGAGTTTTAGGCTGAGGGTTAGAGTTAGGGTTAGGGTGAGGGTTAGGGTTAGTGTGGGGGTTAAAATTAGGGTTAGGGTGAGGGTTAGGGTGAGGGTGAGGGTTAGGTTTAGGGTTAGGGTTACCGAGGGGGGTAAGGTTAAAGGATAGGGTTAGGGTTAGTGTTAGGATGAGGTTGAGGGTGTGGGTAGGTTTAGGATTAGGGTGAGGGTTAGGGATTGTCTCACACAGTTAGGGTGAGGCAAAGTGTTAGGTTGAGGTTTCTGGTGAGGGATAGGGTTAGGGTGAGTGTTAGGTTTAGGATTAGGGTTAGAGTTAGGGTTAGGCTTAGTGTGAGTTTGAGGGTGAGGGTTAGGTTGAAGGTTAGGGTGAGGGTTGGTCAAGGGTTACGGTTAGGGTGAGGGTGAAGGTTAGCGTTAGGGTGAGGTTTACGATGAGGGCTAGGGTGAGGGTTAGGTTTAGGTTTAGGGTGAGGGTGAGGGTGAGGGTGAGAGTTGGGCTTAGGGTGAGGGTTGTGGTTAGGGTGAGGGTTAGGGTGAGTGTGAGTGTTAGAGTTAGGGTTAGAGTGAGCTTAGGGTGAGGATCACGTTTAGGGTTATGTTGAGGTTAGGGTGAGGGTTAGGGTGTGTGTGAGGGTTTAGGTTCGGTTTAGGGTTAGGGTGAGGGTTGGGGGAGGGTTAGGGTGAGAGTTAGGGTGAAGGTTAGGTTTAGGTTTAGGGTTAGGGTTAAAATGAAGGTTAGGGTGAGGGTTAGGTTTAGGGTTAGGGTGAGGCTTAGGTTGAGGTGAGATTTACGGTAAGGGTTAGGGTGAGGGTCAGGGTAAGTTTTAGGCTGAGAGTTAGGGTGAGGTTGAGACTTAAGGTTAGCAGTAAGGTTAGGGTGAGGGTTGGGGTGAGTGTTCGGGTTATTGTTAGTTTTAAGGTGAGGATGAGTGTGGGTTTAGGGTTAGGGTTAGTATGAGTGTTAGGGTGAGGGTTAAGGTGAGGGTTAGGATTTGGGTTAGGATTAGGGTGAGGGTGAGTTTAGCGTTAGGATTACGGTGAGGGTTAGAGTTAGGGTTAGGGTTAGGGTTCGGGTTAGGATGAGGGTGCGGGTGAGGGTGAAGGTGAGGGTTAGGGTGAGCATTAGGTTTAGGGTGAGTGTTAGGGTGAGGGTTAGGGTGAGGGTTAGGGTGAGGGTTAGGGTTAGGGTGAGGGTTAGGGTTAGGGTTTCATTTAGGGTTAGGGTTAGGGTGAGGGTTAGAGTTAGGGTTAGGTTTAGGGTTAAAGTTAAAGTGAGGGTGAGGATAAGGATTCGGGTTAGGTTGAGGGTTAGGGTAGAGTTTCTGTTAGGGTTAGGGTTAGGGTGAATTTTAGAGTTAGGATTAGGGTTAGGGTTTGGGTTAGGCTGAGAGTGAGGTTGAGGGTGAGGGTGAGGGTTAGGGTTAGGTTGAGGGTTAGGGTTAGGGTTTGTGTTATGGTTAGTCTGAAGTTTAGGGTTAGGTTTAGGTTTAGGGTGATGATTAGGGTTCCTGTTAGAGTTAGGGTGAGGGTGAGGTTGATGGTTAGGATTAGTATTAGGGTTAGATTTAGGTTTAGGCTGAGTGTGAGGGGGAATGGTAGGACTAGGGTAAGGGTTAGGTTTAGACTTAGGGTTAGGGTTAGCGTGAGGGCTGGGTGAGGGGGAGGTGTAGGGTGAGAGTGAAGTTTTCAGTTAGGTAAGGATTAGAATTAGGGTTAGCATGAGTGTTAGGGTGAGGGTTAAGGTGAGGGTTAGGGTTAGGCTTAGGGATAGAGTAAGGGTGAGTAGGGATAGAGTAGGGTTAATGTGAGGGTTAGGCTTAGGGTTTGGTTAAGTTTAGGGTTAGGGTGAGCGTTAGATTTAGGGTTAGGTTTAGGGTTAGCTTTAGGGTTATTGTTAGGGTTTGGTTTAGTGTTAGGGTGAGGGTGAGGGTGAGGATTAGTGTTAGGGTTAGGTTTAGGGTGAGGGTGAGTGTTAGGGTAAGGGTGAGGGTGAGGGTTAGGTTCAGTGTTAGTATGAGTGTTAGGCTGAGAGGTAGATTTAGGGTTCGGGTGAGGGTTAAGGTTAGTGTGAGGGTTAGCGTTAGGGTTAGGGTTAGGGTGATGGTTAGGTTGAGGGTGAGTTTTAGGGTTAGGGTTAGGGTTAGCGAAGGGGGTGAGGGTAAGGGTTATGGTAAGGGTTAGGGAGGGGTTAGGGTTAGTGTGATGTTAAGGGTGAGGGTGAGGGTTAGGGTGAGTGTGAGGGTTCGGGTGAGGGTGAGGGTTAATGTGTGGGTGAGGGCTAGGGTTAGGCTGAGGGTTAGGGTGACAGTGAGGTTTAGGGGGACAATGAGGGTTAGGGTTAGGGATAGAAATAGGTTGAGGGTTAGGGTTAGGTTAGGGTTAGCTTGAGGGTTAGGGTTAGGGTTAGGTTTAGTGTGAGGATTAGGGTTTGGTTTAGGGTTAGGGTGAGGGTAAGTTTTAGGTTTAGGGATAGGATTTTGGTTAGGGTTAGGATGAGGTTTAGGGATAGGGTTAGGGTTAGGGTTAGAGTGACGGTTAGGGATAGGGTTAGGGTTAGGTTGAGGGTGAGGGTGAGGCTTAGGGTTTGGGTTAGGGTTAGAGTTAGGTTGGGGGTGAGGTTGAGAGTTAGGGTTAGGGTTAGGGTTAGAGTTCGGGTGAGGGTGAGCATGAGGGTTAGGGTTAGTATTAGCGAAAGGTTTATGGTTAGGCTGAGGGTGAGTGTGAGGGTGAGGGTTTGGGTTAGGGTGAGGTTTAGGGTTAGGTTTCGGGTTAGGTTAAGTGTGAAGATTAGGGTTAGGATAAGGATGAGGTTTAGGCTGAGGAGTAGTGTTAGGGCTTGGGCGAGGGTTAGGGTTCGTGTGAGGGTTAAGCTTTGGGTTAGGGTGAGGGTAAGGGTTAGGTTGAGGGTTAGGGTGAGTGTGAGTGTTAGGGTTAGGATTATGGTTAGGGTGAGGCTTAGGGTTTAGGGTTAGGATTAAGGTTAGTGTTAGGGTGAGGGTTAGGGTGAGGGTGAGGGTTAGGGTTAGGTTTAGGGTGAGGGTTAGGGTTAGGTTTAGTGTTAAGGTGAGTGTTAGGGTTTGGTTTACGTTTAAGGTTAGGGTTAGAGTTAGGGTTAGGGTGAGTGTTAGTGTTAGGATTAGGGTTAGTGTGAGGATGACGGTGAGGGTGAGGGATAGGTTTAGGGTCCGGGTGAGGTTTAGTTTTACTGTAAGTGTTAGGGTTAGGGTTAGGTTTAGGGTAATTATAACGTTTAAAATGATGTTTATGGTGAGAGTGAGGGTGAGGGTTAGCGTGAGTGTTAGGGTGAGGGTTAGTGTGACAGTTAGGGTTACGGTTAGGTTTAGTGTTAGGGTTAGGATGAGGATGAGTGTTAAGGTTAGGGAAGGTTTAGGTTTAGAGTTATGGTGAGGACTAGGTTGAGGGTGAGGTTTAGGGAGCGGGTTAGGGTTAGGGTGAGGTTAAGGCTTATGGTTACAGTTTTGGTGATATTTAAGTTGAGGGTGAGGATAAGGGTGAGGATGAGAGTTTGCCTGAAGGTGAGGTTCAGTGTGTTGGTGAGGGTTAGTTTTATGGTGAGGGTAAGGGTGACTGGCTGAGATTGATGGTTAGGTTAGGTTTAGGTTTAGGGTGAGGGTTAAGGTGAGGGGTATGTTTAAGGTTAGGGTGAGGTTTAGGGTTAGTGTGAGGGTTAGGGTTAGGGTTAAGGTGAGGGTGAGGGTTAAGGTTAGGGTGAGCGTTAAGATGAGGGCTAGGGTGAGGGTTAAGGTTAGGTTTATGGTGAGGGTTAGGGTGATGGTGAGAGTTAGGTTTAGGGTGAGAGTTGGAGTTAGGGTGAGGGTTAGGGTGAGTGTGAGGGTTAGGGTTAGGGTTAGGGTGAGGGTAGGGTGAGGATTAGGGTTAGTGTTAGGGTGACGGTGAGGGTTAGAGTGAAATTTAGGTTTAGGGTTTGGGTTAAGGGTAAATTGAGGGTTAGGGTTAGGGTTAAGTTTAATATGAGGGTTAGGCTGAGTGTCAGGGTTAGGGTTCGTGTGAGGGTAAGGGTAAGGGTGAGTGTTAGGGTGAGGGAGGTGGTTAGGGTTAGGCTTAGGGTAAGGGTTAGTGTTAGAGTGAGGGTGACGGTTTAGGTGAGGGTGAGGTTTAGGGTTAGGGTTAGGGTGAAGTTTAGGATTAGGTTTAGGGTTAGGGTGAGGGTTAGTGTGAGCTGGAGGGTTCGAGTTAGGGTGAAGGTTAGGGTTAGTGTGAGGGTTAGGGTTAAGGTTAGGGTTAGGGTTAGTGTGAGGATAAAGGTTAGGTTGAGGGTTAGTTTGAGGTTTAGGGTTAGCGTTAGTGTTAAAGCGAGGGTTAGGGTGAGTTTTAGGGTTAGGGTGATTGTTAGGGTTAGGTTTAGGGTGAGGATTAGGGCTAGGGTGAGGATTAGGGTTAGGATTTGTGTTAGGGTGAGTTTTAGTGTTAGGTATAGGGTTAGTGTGAGGGTTAGGGTTTGGGTAAGAGTTAGGGTTAGAATGAGGATAAAGGTTACGGTGAGGTTTAGGGTGAAGGTTAGGGTTAGGGTTAGGGTTAAGGTTAGAGTTAGGGTGAGGGTTAGGGTGAGGGTGAGGTTGAGGGTGAGGGTGAGGGTGACGGTGACGGTGAGGTTTAGGTTCAGGGTGAATGTGAGCGTTAGGGTTAGGATAAGGTTTAGGTTAAGTGTTAGGCTGAAGTTGATGGTGAGGGTGAGGGTTTGGGTTAGGATTAGGGTGAGGATTAGGGTTCCTTTGAGTGTAAGGGTGAAGGTGAGTTTGAGGGTTAGGATTAGGGTGAGGGTGACGGTGAGGGTGAGGGTTAGGGTTAGGATTATTGTTATGGTTAGTGTTAGGTTTAGGGTGATGGTGAGGGTGAGGGTTGGGGTTACAGTTAGCTTTAGGGTGAGGGTTATGGTTAAGGTTAGGGTAAGGATTAGGTTTAGGGTGAGTGTTAGTTTTAGGGTTAGGTTGAGGTTTAGGGTTAGGGTTAGGGTTAGGGTTAGGCTGAGGTTTAGGGTGAGGGGTGGGTTTAGGGTTAGGGTAAGGGTTAGGGTTAGGGTGAGGGTTAGGGTTAGGTTGAGGGTGAGGGTGAGGGTGAGGGTGAGGGTGAGGGTTATTGTTAGGGTTAGGCTGAGGGTTAGTGTTAGGGTTACGATTAGTGTTAGGGGTAGGTTTAGGGTGAGGGGTAGTTTTAGGGTTAGGGTGAGGGTTAGTGTTAGTGTGAGGGTTAGGGTTAGGGTTAGACTTAGGGTTAGTTTATGGTTACAGTTTAGGGTGAGGATTAGCATGAGGGTGAGTGTTAAGGTTATAGTTAGGATTAGGGTGAGGGTGAGAATTAGGTTTAGGGTGAGGGTTAGGGTGAGGGTTAAGGTTAGGATACTGTTTAGAGTGAGGGTTAGGGTTAGGGTCAGGGTGATGTTTAGGGTTAGATTTAGGGTTTAGGCTTAGGGTTAGGGTTAGGGTGAGGGTGAGGGTTAGATTTAGGGTTAGGGTGAGGGTGAGGTTGAATTTTAGAGTTAGGGTTAGGGTGAGGGTTAGGGTTAGGTTGAGGGCTAGTGTGAGGGTGAGACTGAGGGTGAGGGTGAGGGTTTTGGTTAGGTAAGGGTTAGGGTTAGGGTTAGGGTGAGGATTAGGTTGTGGGTGAATATTAGGTTGAGGGGTACGGTTAGGCTGAGTGTTATGGTAGGGTTTAGGGTGAGGGTTAGTGTGAGGGTGATGTTTAGGGTGAGAGTGAGGGTTCAGGTTCAGGTTCGGGTTAGGGTGTGAGTGAGGTTTAGGATTCGGCTGAGTGTTAGGGTGACGATGAGGTTTACGGTGAGGGTGAGGGTTAGGTTTTGGTTAGTTTTAGGGTGAGGGTGAGGGTGAGAGATGTGTTTAGGGTTAGGGTCAGGATTAGGGTGAGGGTTAGGTTTAGGGTGATATTTAGTGTGAGGGTAAATGTTAGGGTGAAGGTGATGGTTAGGGTTAGGGTTAGGGTTAAGTTTAGGGTGAGGGTTAGGTATAGGATTAGGGTTAGATTTAGGGTTAGGGTGAGTGTAAGGGTTCGGTTGAGGATTCGGGTGACCTTCAGTGTTAGGGTTTGGGTGAGGGTTAGCGTTAGGATGCATATTAGGGTTAGGGTTAACGTCAGGTTTTGTTGAGTTTAAGGGTTAGGGTGAGGTTTAGGGTGAGGGTGGGGGTTAGGGTTAGGGTTAGGGTGAGGGTTAATGTGAGGGTTTGGGTTAGCGTTAGGGTTAGGGGCAGGGTTAGGGTTAGGCTGAGGGGGAGGGAGAGAGTGTGGGTGAGGTTTAGGGTTAGGGTTAATGTTAGTGTTAGTGTCAAGGCTAGGTTGAGCGTGAAGTTTTGGGTGAGGGTGAGGGTGAGGGCAAGGATTTCTGTTAGGTATGTGTTAGGGTGAGGATTAGGATGCAGGTGAGGGTTTGTGTGAGGGTTAGTGTTAGGGTGAGGGTTAGGTTTAGAGTAAAGTTTAGAGTATAGGTGAGGGTTAGGAAGAGAGTTAAGGTTCGGGTGATCTAGAGCGATTGGGTGTGGGTGAGGTTTAGCGTAAGGATGAGGATTAGGGTGACGGTGAGGGATACCTTGACAATGAGGGTTACGATTAGGGTTATGGTTAGGTTGAGGGTAAGGATTAGAGTGAGGTTTAAGGTGAGGGTAAGGGTTAGGGTGAGTATTTAGGTTAGGGTGAGTTTTAGGGTTAGGGTTAGGGTCAGGGTTAGGGTGAGGGTAAGTTTTAGGGTTAGGGTTACTGTGAGGGTGAGGGTGAGGGTGAGGGATAGGGTTAGGGTTAGGGTCAGGGTTAGGGTGAGAGGGAGTGTGAGGGTGAGTGTTTCGGTTAGGTAAGGGTTACGGTTAGGCTTAGAGTGAGGATTAGGGTGAGGGTTAGGGTTAGAGTGAGGATGAGGGTTAGGGTTAGGTCGAGGGTGATGGTTAGGGTTAGGTTGAGGGTGAGGGTGAGGGTTAGGGTGAGGGTGAGGGTTAGGCTTAGGGTTAGGTTTATTTTGAGGTTAAAGGTTCCGGTTCGGCTTAGGGTGAGGATGAGGATAAGTGTTATGGTTAGGGTTAGGGTGAGGGTTAGGGTGAGGGTTAGGGTTGGGATGAGGGTTATAGTTAGGGTTAAGGTGAGGGTTAGGGTGAGAGTACTGCTTAGGGTGAGGGTGAGTTTAAGGGTGAGGGTGAGGTTGAGGGTGAGTGTTAAGGTGACGATGAGGGTGACGGTGACGGTGAGGGTTAGGTTTAGGGTTAGGATTAGGGTTATGGTTAAGGTTAGGGTCAGGTTGAGGTTTAGTGTGAGGGTGAAGGTGAGGGTTAGGTTTAGAATTAGGCTTAGGTGTTTGGTAAGGCTTAGAGTGAGTGTGAGTGTGAGGGTCAGAGTTAAGTTTAGGGTGAGCATTAGGGTTAGCGTTAGGCTTAGGTTGAGAGTGAGGTTAGGCTGAGGGTGAGGGTGAGGGTTAAGTTTAGGGTAAGGTTTAGGGTTATGGTTAGGGTTAGGGTGAGGGTGAGGGTGAGGGTGAATATGAGGTTGATGGTGAGGGTGAGGGTTAGGGTTTGTGTGAGGGATAGGGTTAGTGTTAGGGTTAAGGTTAAGGTGAGGGTTGGGCTTAGGGTTAGGGTTAGGAGGAGGGTTAGGCTGAGGGATAGTGTTAGGGTTAGGGTTAGGGTAAGGGTTAGGGTGAGGTTGAGGGTTAGGTTTAGGATTAGGTTTAGGGTTAGGGTGAGGGTTAGGGATAGGTTTAGGTTTAGGGTGATGTTTTTGTTTAGGGTTAGGTTTAGAGGTAGGGTGAGGGTGAGAGTGAGGGTGAGGGTTTGTATTAGCGTTAGAGTTTGGATTAGGGTTTGTTTTGGGTTAGGCTGAGGGTGAGGTTGAGGGTGAGAGTGAGGGTTAGGGTTAGGGTGAGGGTTAGGTTTAGGGTTAGGGTTAGGGTGAGGGTGACATTTAGGATTAGGTTTAGGGTTAGGGTGAGAGTTAGTGTGAGGGTTAGGGTTAGGGTTAGGGTAAGTATTAGGATTAGGGTGAAGATTATGGTTAGGGTTAGGGTTTGGGTGATGGTGAGGGTGAGGGTTAGGTTTAGGGTTAGGGTTAGTGTGAGGATAAGGTTTAGGGTGAGGGTGTGGGTTACGGTTAGCGTTAGGTTCACGGTGAGTTTTAATGTTAGGTTTAGGTTTAAGGTGAGGGTTAGGGTGAGGGTTAGAATTATGGTTAGGTTAAGGGTTAGGGTTTGGTTGAGAGTTAGGGTTAAGTTTAGGGTTAGGGTGAGGGTGAGGGTTAGGGTAAGGGTTAGGGTAAGGTTGATATTTTGGTTTTGGGTTAGGGTTAGGGTAAGGCTAAGTGTTACGGTGAGGGTTAGTGTGAGGTTTAGGTTGAGTGTGAGGGCTATGGTGATGGTGAGGGTTAGGGTGAGTGTGAGGGAGAGGGTGAGTGTTTCCCTTAGGTAACGGTTAGGTTTACGGTTACGGTGAGGATTAGGGTTAGGGTGAGGGTTATGTTGAGGGTTAGGTTTAGGGTGAGGGTTAGGGTGAGGCTGAGGGTTAGGGTGAGGTTGAGGGTTCAGGTGAGGGTGAGGGTTCCAGGGAGGTTGAGGGTTAGGGTGTGGGTTATGGTTAAATTTAGGGTGAGGGTTAGAGTGACGATGAGGGTTAGGTTGAGGGTGAGGGTTCAGGTGAGGATGAGGGTTTTGGTGAGTTAGAGGGTTAGGTTTTGAGTTATCGTTAGGTTTAGGGTGTGGGTTAGGCTGATGGTGAGTGTGAGGGTGAGGGTTAGGGTTAGGTTTAGGGTTAGGGTTAGGGTGAGGTTAAGGGTTAGGTTTAGGGTTAGGGTGAGGGTTAGGGTAAGGTGTAGGTATAGGGTTAGGGAGAGGGTTAGGTTTAGTGTGAGGGTTAGGGTTAGGTTTACAGTAAGGGTTAGTCTGAAGATAAAGTTTAGGGTGAGGGTTAGAGTTAGGCTTAGGGTAAAGTTTAGGGTTAGGTTGAGGGTTAGGTTTAGGGTGATGTTTATACTGAGGTTGAATATTAGGGTTAGGGTGAGGTTGAGGGTGAGGGTTAGGGTGAGGGTGAGGCTGATGGTGAGGTTTAGGTTTATGTTTAGGGTGAGGATGATTGTTACGGTTAGGATTAGGGTTAGGTTTAGGGTTAGGCTGAGGGTGAGGGTGAGGGTGTGGGTTCGGGTTGAGGTTAGTGTGAGGGTTCGGGTTAGTTTGAAGGTTAGGCTTAAGGTGAGTTTGAGGGTGAGGGTGACGGTGAGGGTGACGGTGAGGGTGAGGGTTAGGGTTAGGATTAGGGTTAGCGTAGGGTGAGGGTTAGGGTTAGGGTTAGGGTTAGGGTGAGGGTGAGGGTTAGGGTTAGGGTTAAGGTTAGGTTTAGGGTAAGGTTTAGTGTTAGGGTGTGGGTTAGGCTTAGGGTTAGGGTGAGGGTTACGGTTAGGTTGTGGTTAGAGTGAGGGTTAGGGTTTGGTATAGGGTGAGGGATAAAGTTTGTGTTAGGGTGAGGATTAGGGTTAGGGTTAGGTTTAGGGTTATGGTTAGGGTTAGGGTGAGGTTGAGGTTTAGGGTGAGGGCTAGGGTTAGAATTAGGGTAAGGTTTAGAGTTAGGGTGAGGGTTTGGTTCAGAGTTAGCTTTAGGTTGAAGGTGAGGGTTAGCGTTAGGGTTACGTTTAGGGAGAGAGTTAGTGTGAGGGTTATGGTTAGGGTTAGTCTAAGGGTTTGGGTTAGGGTGAGGGTTAGGTTAAAGTTAGGTTTAGGGCGAGGTTGAGGTTGAGAGTTAGGGTTAGTGTTAGTGTGAGGATAAGTTAAAGGTGCGGGTTAGTGTGAGGGTTAGGGTTAGGGTTAGGGTAAGTCTTAAGGTTAGAGTGAGGATTAAGATTAGTGTTAGGGTTAGAGTGAGGGTGAGGTTGAGGTTTAGGGTTAGGGTTAGTGTTAGGGTTAGGTTTAGGGTTAGGGTTAGTGTAAGGGTTAGGTTTCTGTTGAGGGTTAGATTGAGGGTGATGTTTAGGTTAACAGTGAGAGTTAAGGTGAGGGTGAGTTTGAGTGTGAGTTTTAGAGTGAGGGTGAGTGTGATGGTGAGAGTGACGGTGAATGTTGAGGTTAGGTTTAGGGTTAGGGTGAGGGTGAGGTTGAGGGTTAGTGTTAGCGTTATTGTGAGGGTGAGAGTTTGTGTTAGGTTTAGGGTTAGGGTGAGTTTTAGGTTTCGGTTGAGGGCTACAGTGAGTGTGAGTGTGAGTGTGAGGGTGAGGTTTTCGGTTAGGTAAGGGTTTGGGTTAGGGTTAGTTTTAGGGTTAGGTTTAGGGTTAGAATGAGGGTGAGGGTTTGGGTTAGGGTGATGCTTAGTGTAGGCCTGAGGGTCAGGGTGAGGGTGAGGGTTAAGTTGAGGGTTCGTGTTCGGGTGAGGTAGAGGGTAATGTTTTGGGTTAGGGTTAGGTTTAGGGTGTGGGTTAGGCTGATGGTGAGGGTGAGGTTGAGGGTTAGGGTTAGGTTGAGGGTTAGGGTTAGGGTTAGGGTTAAGGTGAGCCTGATGTTTAGGGTGAGGGTGAGGGTTAGCGTGAGGGTTAGGGTTCAGATTAGGGTTCAAGGTTTGGCAGAGGGTTAGGCTTAGGGTGAAGTTTAGGGTAAGGGGTAGGGTTAGGGTTAGGTTTAGGTTTAGGGTGAGGGTGAGGGTGATGGTGACGGTTATTGTTAGGGTTAGGGGGACTGTGAGGGTGAGGGTTAGCTTTAGGATTAGGGTTTGGTTAAGGGTTAGGCTGAGTGTGAGGGTGAGGGCTAGGGTTAGAGTTAGGGTGAGGCTTAGGGCTACTTTGAGGGGTAGGGTGAAGGTGAAGTTGAGGGTCAGGTTTAGGGTAACGGTGACAGTGGGTGTGAGGCTTAGGGTTATGATTAGGGTTAGGATGAGTTTTAGGTTTAGGGTTAGGGTTAGGGTGAGGATTAGGGTTAGGATTAGGTTTAGGGTTAGGGTTATTTTTAGAGTTAGGGTTAGGGTAAGGATAAAAGTGAGGTTTAGGAATAGGGTTAGGGTGAGGTTTAGGTTTAAGGTAAGGGCTATGGTGAGGGTGAGGTTTAGGGTGAGGGTGAGGGTGAGGGTGAGGTTAAGAGTTACAATTTGGGTTAGGGTTATTGTAAGGCTGAGTGTGACGGTGGGGGTGAGAGTGAAGGTTAGGGTTAGGATTAGGGTGAAGTTTAGGTTTAGGGGAAGATTTAGGATTAGGGTTAGAGTTAGTGTTAGGCTGAAGGTGACGGTGACGATGAGGGTGAAGATTAGGGTTAGGTTTAGGGTTAGGGTTAAGGTGAGGGCTAGGGTGAGTGTGAGGGTTATGGTGCGAATGAGGGTGAAGGTGAGGTTTTCGGTTAGGTAAGATTTAGGGTTATTGTTAGGGTGAGGATTAGGTTGAATGTGAGGTTTAGTGTGAGGGTTAGTGTTAGGGTGAGGGTTAGGGTTGGAGTTAGGGTGAGGGTTAGGGTTAGGGTTAGGTTTAGGGTGAGGTTGAGGGTTAGGGTGAGAGGTAGGGTTAAGGTTAGTGTGAGGGTTAGGGTTAGTGTTAGGGTTAGGGTTAGGGTTATGGTTATGGTCATGTTGAGGGTAAGCGTTAGGTTGAGGCTTATGGTGAGGGTGAGGGTTAGGGATAGCGTTAGGGTTAGGGTGAGGATTAATGTGAGGGTTAGGTGCCCGGTTAAGTTTAGGGTGAGGATTAGGGTGAGGGTGAGGGTTCGACTAAGTTTTAGGGTTAGGTATGGGTGAGGGTTAGGGTTGGCGTTAGGGTGAGGGTTTGGGCTAGAGAATTAGGGTTAGGATTGTTGGTAGGGTGAGTTTTAGGGTTAGGCTTAGTGTTAGTTTGAGGGTTAGGGTTAGGTTAGAATTAGGGTTAGTGTTAGGTTTAGGGTGAGGTTGAGAGTGAGGGTGAGGTTATGTTTAGGGTTATGCTGAGGTTTAGGGTTAGTGTGAAGGTTAGGGTTACCGTTAGGTTTAAGGTGAGGGTTAGGGTGAGGGTTAGGTTTAGGGTCAGGTTTAGGGTTATGGTGAGGCTGAGGGTTAGGGTTAGAGTTAGTGTGAGAATGAGGGTTAAGGTTAGGGTTAGGGTTAGTGTTAGGGTGAGGATGAGGTTGAGATTTAGCCTGAGGGTGAAGGTGAGGGTGAGGCTTAGGGTTAGAGTTAGGGTTAGGGTTATGGTGAGGGTAAGGGTTAGGTTGAGGTTTAATGTGAGGGTTAGGGTGAAGGTGAGATGTAGTGTTAGAATTAGAGTTAGGGTGAGGGTGAGGGTTAATATGAGGGTTAGGTTGAGGGTTAGGGATAGGGTTAGGGTGAGGTTGAGGGTGAGGGTGAGGGTGAGGGTTAGTGTTAGGATTAGTTTTAGGGTTAGGGAGAGGGTTAAGCTAGGCTGAGTGTTTGGGTTAGGGTGATGTATATTGTGAGGCTGAGGGTTAGGGTGAGGGTGAGTGTTAGGGTGAGGGTTCGGGTTCGGGTGAGTGTGAGGGTTAGGGTGTGGTTGAGGGTTAGGTTTAGGATGAGGGTTAGGATTACGGTGAGTGTTAGGGTGAGGGTGAGGTTTAAATTTAGCGTTAGGTTTATGGTGAGGTTTAGGGTTAGGGTTAGGGTTGGTGTGAGGGTGAGGGTGTGGGTTAGGTTTAGGTTTATTGTTAGGGTGAGGATGAAGGTGAGAGTTAGGCTGAGGTTGAGGGTAATGGTGAGATTTAGGGTTAGGTTTAGGCTTAGGGTGAGGGTGAGGGCTAGGGTTAGCGTTAGGTTTAGGTTTAGGGTTAGGGTGAGAGTGGGGTTGAGTGTTAGGGTTAGGATTAGGGTTAAGGTTAGGGTAAGGCTGAGGGTGAAGGGGAGGTTGAAGGTTATGGTTATGGTTATGGTTAGGGTTAGGGTTAGGGTTAGAGTGAGGTTTTGACTGATGGTTATGGTTAGGTTTATTGTGAGCGCTAGGGTTAGGGGTAGGATTATGTTTAGGGTGAGTGTTAGGTTTAGGTTTAGGGTTATAATAAGGTTTAGGCAGAGGGTTAGAGTTAGGATTAGTGTGAGGTTTAGGTTTAGGGTTAGAGTAAGTGTTACGTTGAGGGTAAAGGTTAGGGTGAGGATTGGGGTGAGGGTGAGGCTAAGGGTTAGATAGAGGGTTAGGGTGAAAGTTAGGTTTATGGTTAGATTTCGGGTGAGTGTTAGGGTGTGGGTAAGTATTAGTGTGAGGGCTAGGGTGATGGTGTGTGTTAGGGTTCAGGTTAGGGTAAGGGTAAGGTTGAGGGTTAGGTTGAGAGTGAGGGATAGGGTGAGGGTTTGGTTTAAGGATAAGGATAGGATGGAAATTTGGGTTAGGTTTTGGTTTAGGATGACAGTTAGGCTGAGGGGTAGGGTTAGGTTAAGGGTGAGGTTTAGGTTTAGTGTGAGGGTTTGGGTTAGGGTTAGGGTGACAAGTGTTAGGGTGAGGGTTAGGGTGAGTGTGATGTTTAGGGTTAGAATTAGGTTTAGGGTTAGGGTTAGGATGAGTCTTAGGGTTAGGTTTATGGTTAGGGTTAGGGTGAGGGCGAGGGTTAGGGTTAGGGTTAGAGTGAGGGTTAGTGTTAGGGTGAATGCTAGGGTGAGGGTGAGGTTTAGCGTGAGGGTAATGGTGAGGGTGAAGTTTTTGGTTAGGTAAGGATTAGGGCTAGGTTTAGGGTGACTATTAGGGTTAGGGTTAGGGTTAGGGTTATGTTGAGGTTGAGTGGGAGGGGAGAGTTAGTGTTAGGATGAGGGTTAGGGTGAGGGTGATGGTTAGTGTTAGGGTTAATGTGGGGGTTAGGATTACGGTGAGGGTTAGGGTTAGGGTGAGGGTTAGAATTAGGGTAAGGGTTAGGGTGAGTGCTAGTGTGAAGGTGAGGTTTAAGGTGAGGGTAATGGTAAGTGTGAAATTTTTGGTTAAGTAAGTGTTAGGGCTAGGTTTAGGGTGAATATTAGGGTTAGGGTTAGGGTTAGGGTTATGTTGAGGGTGAGGGAGAGGGTGGAGGTTAGTGTTAGGATTAGGGTCAGGGTGAGGGTGAGGGTGAGGGTGAGGCTGAGTGTTAGTGTTAGGGTTAATATGAGGGTTAGGATTACGGTGAGGGTTAGGGTTAGGGTGAGGGTTAGAATTAGGGTAAGGGTTAGGGTGAGGGTTAGGGTAACGGTGATGTTTAGTGTGAGGGTTAGTGTAAGCATGAGTGTTCAGGTCAGAGTTAGGGTTAGGGTTAGTGTTAAGGTTAGTGTTAGGGTGAGGTTTACGGTGACGGTGAGGGTTAGGGTTAGGGTTCGCGTTAGGGTGATGTTTAGGGTGAGCCTTAGGGTTAGGGTGAGTGTTAGGATGAGGGTTAGGGTGAGGGTGAGGGTGCTGGTGAGGGTGAGGGTTATGGTTATGTTTAGTGTGAGGGTAAGTGTTACATTGAGGTTTAGGTTTAAGATGATTGTTAGGGTTATGCTTCGGATCAGGGTTAGTTTTGGGGTGAGGGTTAGGCTGAGTGGTAAGATTAGGGTTAGGGTTAGGGTTATGGTGAGGGTAAGGGTTAGGGTCAGGTTTAGGGTTAAGCTGAGGGTTAAGGTTAGTGTTAGATTTAGGATTAGGTTTAGGTGAGGGTGAGAGTGAGGGTTAGGGTTAGGGTTAGTGTGAGGGTTAGAGTTATTGTGAGAGTTAGATTTAGGGTGATGCTTAGGTTTAGGGTAAGGGTTAGGGTGAGGGTTAGGATTAGGGTGAGGGTTAGGGTTAGGTTAGTTTTAGGGTGAAGTTCGGGGTGAGGGTTAGGGTTCGGTAGAGGGTTAGGATTAGGCTGAGGGGTAGGTTTAGGGTTATGTTTTTATGAGGGTGAGGGTTAGGTTGAGGGGGAGTCTTAGGGTGAGGGGGAATGTTCGGGTGAGGGTGAGGGTTAGGGTATGATTGAGGGTTACGGTTAGGGTGAGGGTTAGAGTGATGGTGAGTGTTAGGGTGAGGGTGAAGGTTAGGTATAGGGTTAGGTTTAGGATGAGGTTTAGGGTTGGTGTTAGGGTGAGAGTTAAGGTGAGTTGTAGGGATAGGGTTAGGGTTAGGGTGAAGTGAGAGTTAGGGTTAGGTTTAGCGTTAGGGATAGGGTGACTGTTAGGGTGATTGTTAGGGTTAGGGTGATGGGGAAGTTTAGTGTGATGATAAGGGATATGATTAGCGTTAGGTATAGCGTTAGGTTTAGGTTTAGGGTGAGGGCTAGGGTAAGGTTGAGGGTGAAAGTTTCGGTTAGGTGAGGGTTAGGGTAATTTTTAGGGTGAGAATTATGTTGCGATTAATGGTTAGTGTGAGTGTTAGGGTTAGGTTGAGGGATAGGTTGAGGGTGAGGTTTAGGGTTATCATTACTTTTAGGGTGTGGGTTAGGGTGAGGGTTAGGGTTAAGGTTAGGTTTAGGGTTAGGGTGAGGGGGAGGATTAGGTAGAGTGTGAGGGTGAGGATTAGATTGATGGTGATGGTTACTGTTAGGGTTAGGGTGAGGGTGAGGGTTATGGTTAGGGTTAGGATGAGTGTAAGGTTTAGGGTGAGGGTTAGCGTTAGGGTGAGTTTAAGATTAGGCTTAGGTTTAGGTGAGGGTGAGGGTTAAGGTTAGGGTTAGGGTGAGGGTGAGTGTTAGGGTTATTTTTAGGATTAGGGATAGGGTTAGGATTAGGCTGAGTTTGAGGGTTTGGATGAGGGTGAGGTTTAGGTTTAGGTTTAGGGGTGAGGGTTAGAGTTAGGTGTAGGGTGGGGGGTAGGGTTGGTGTGAGGTGTAGGGTGAGGGTGAGTTTGATGGTGAAGGTTAGGGTGAGGGTGAGGAAGAGGGTAAGGGTTAGCGTTAGGATAAGTGTTAGAGGGAGTTTGAGGTTTAGGGTTACTGTTATTGTTGGGATTAGGGTTAAGATGAGGGCTAGGATGAAGGTAAGGGTTAGGATTCGGTTTAGGATGAGAGTTACGGTTTTGGGTGAGGGTTATTGTTAGGTTAGGGTGAGGATTAGGGTTAGGATGATGTTTAGGTTGAGGGTGAGAGGTAGGGTTTGGATGAGTGTGAGGGTTAGGTTTATGATTAGGGTTAGGTTTAGGGTTAGAATTAAGGGGAGGGTTAGCTTTAGTGTGAGGGTTAGGGTTAGGGTTAAGTTGAGGGTAAGTGTTAGGTTGAGGGTTAAGGTGAGAGTGAGGGTTAGGATTAGTGTGAGTGTTAGTGTGAGGGTTAGGGTGAGGTTTAGGGTTAGAGGTAGGTTTAGAGTGAGGGTGAGGGTAAGGGTTTGTGTTAGTGCGAGGGTTAGGGTTACAATGAGGGTAGGGTGAGGGTTAGGTTTAGGATTAGGGTTATGGTTAGGGTGAGGGTGAGGGTTAGTGATAGGATTAGTGTCAGGGTTAGGGTGAGGGTGAGGGTGAGGATGGGGGTTAGGGTTAGGGTAAGTGTGAGGGCTAGGTTTAGGGTGAGGGTTAGGGTTAGGGTAAGGGGTAGGGGGAGGGTTAGGTTTAGGGTTAGGTTTAGGGTGTGGGTCAGGGTGAGAGTAGGTTTAGGTTGAGTGTTAGAGTTAGGGTCAGGGTTATTGTTAGCGTTAAGTTGAGGGTTAGGGTTAGGGTGATGTTTATTGTGGGGGTAAGGTTTAGGGTTAGGGTGATTGTTCAGGTGTGGGTGAGGGTTAGGATGAGGGTGAGGGTTATGGTTAGAGTTAGGGTTAGGGTGAGGGGTATTGTGAGCATTAGGGTTAGGATTAGGGTTAGGGTTAGGTTTAGGGTTAGGATAAGTATTAGGGTGAGGGTGATGGCGAGAGTGATGGTTAGGGTGTGGGTGAAGGTTAGGGTTAGTGTGCGAGTTAGGTTTAGGGTTAGTGTTAGGGTTAGTGTGTGGATAAGGTTTAGGCTTATGGTGATTGTGAGGGTGAGGGTTATGGTAAGGATGAGGGAGAATGTAAGAGTTAGGGTGAGGGTTAGGGTCTGGGTGAGGGTTAGTTTTATTGTTAGGTTTTGGATTAGGGTGAGGGTGAGGTAGAGGGTTAATGTGAGGGTGAGGGTTAGGGTTAGGGTTAGGGTGAGGGTTATGATTATGGTTTTTGTTAGGGTTAGGTTTAGGTTGAGGGTGAGGGTAAGGGTTAGGGTGAGGGTTAGGGTGAGGGTGAGGTTTAGGGTTAGTGTTAGGATTAGTATTAGGATAAGGATTAGGGTTAGTGTTAGGGTTAGTATTAGGGTGAGGGTGAGTGTTAGGGTTTGGGTTAGGGTAAGCGTGAGGGTAAGTGTTAAGGTGAAGGTTTGGGTGATGGTGAGGGTTAAGGTTAGGGTTATGGTTAGAGTTAGGTATAGTCTGAGGGGGAGGGGGAGGGTGAGTTTGACGGTAAGGGTTAGGGTTAGGGTGACGGTGAGGTTTAGGCTTAGGATGAGGGTTAGTGTGAGCGTTTGGGTTAGTTTTCATTTACCTTATGTTTAGGGTTAGGGTGAAGATTAGGTTGAGGGTGAGGGTTAAATTGAGGTTACGGTTAGGGTGACGGTTAGCTTTAGGCTTAGGGTGAGGGTTAGTGTTAGGGTGATGTTTAGGGTGAGGGTGAGCGTTCGGTGAGGGTGAGGGTGAGAGTGAGGGCTAAGGTTAGTGTTAGGGTAAGGTTTAGGGTGAGGGTGCGTGTGAGGGTTAGGATGAGGAATAGGTTTAGGGTTAGGGTTAGGCTGAGGTTAAGGGTCAGGGTGAGGGAGAAGTTTATGGTTACGATGAGGGTTAGGGTGAGGGTGAGGGTTAGGGTCCTTGTTAGGGTTTGGATTAGGGTGAGGGTGAGGGAGAGGGTTAGGGTAAGTTGAGGGTTAGGGTTAGGGTGAGGGTGAGGGTTAGGGTTAGTGTTAGGATTCGGATTAGGGTGAGGGTTAGGTTCAGTGTTAGGGTTAGTATTAGGGTCAGGGTGAGGGTTAGGGTTAGGGTTAGGGTAAGTGTGAGGGAAAGGGTTAGGGTGAAGTTTTGGGTGATGGTGAGGGTTAGGGTTAGGGTTATGGTTAGAGTTAGGTTTAGTCTGAGGTGGTGGGTGAGGGTAAGTTTGAGGTTAAGGGTTAGGGTTAGGGTAAGGGCGAGGGCTAGGATGAGGGTGAGGGTTAGTGTGAGGGTGTGTGTGAGGGTTTCATTTACCTGAAGGTTAGGGTTAGTGTGAAGATTAGGTTGAGGATGAGTGTTAAGCTGAAGTTAGTGTTAGGGTGATGGTTAGGGTTAGGCTTAGGGTGAGGGTGAGCATTCGGTGAGGGTGAGGGTGAGGGTGAGGGTTAGTGTTAGGGTTAGGTTTAGGGTGAGGGTGCGTGTGAGGGTTAGGATTAGGATTAGGGTAAGGGTTAAGTTTATTGTTAGGGTTAGTATTAGGGTGAGGGTGAGTGTTAGGGTTTGGGTTAGGGTAAGCCTGAGGGTAAGTGTTAGGGTGAAGGTTTGGGTGATAGTGAGGGTTAGGGTTAGGGTTAAGGTTAGAGTAACGTTTAATCTGAGGGGGAGGGGGAGGGTGAGTTTGAGGGTAAGGGTTAGGGTTAGGGTAAGGGTGAGGGCTAGGTTGAGGGTGAGGGTTAGTGTGAGAGTGTGGGTTAGTTTTCACTTACCTTATGTTTAGGGTTAGGGTGAAGATTAGGTTGAGGGTGAGGGTTAA
Organism: Dipodomys merriami; assembly: GCF_024711535.1. Taxonomy (NCBI): domain Eukaryota; kingdom Metazoa; phylum Chordata; class Mammalia; order Rodentia; family Heteromyidae; genus Dipodomys; species Dipodomys merriami. The sequence continues at coordinate 698,061 of NW_027205949.1, forward strand.
GTTGAGGTTAGGGTTAGGGTGAGGGTTAGGTTTAAGCTTAGGGTGAGGGTTAGGGTTAGGGTGATGTTTAGGGTGAGGGTGAGTGTTCGGTGAGGGTGAGGGTGAGGGTGAGGGTAAGGGTTAGTGTTAGGGTTAGGTTTAATGTGAGGTTGCGTGTGAGGGTTAGGATGAGGAATAGGTTTAGGGTTAGGGTTAGGCTGAGGTGAAGGGTCAGGGTGAGGGTGAAATTGAGGGTTACGATGAGGGTTAGGGTGAGGGTGAGTGTTAGGGTCATTGTTAGGGTTTGGATTAGGGTGAGGGTGAGGGAGAGGGTTAGGGTAAGTTGAGGGTTAGGGTTAGGGTGAGGGTGATGGTTAGGGTTAGGTTAGTGTTAGTATTATGATTAGGGTGAGGTTTAGGGTCAGTGTTAGGGTTAGTATTAGGGTGAGTGTGAGCGTTAGGGTTAGGGTTAGGGTAATTGTGAGGGTAAGGGTTAGGGTGAAGGTTTGGGTGAAGGTGAGGGTTAGGGTTAGGGTCATGGTTAGAGTTAGGTTTAGTCTGAGGTGGTGGGGGAGGGTGAGGTTGAGGTTAAGGGTTAGGGTTAGGGTAAGAGAGAGGGCTAGGATGAGGGTGAGGGTTAGTGTGAGGGTGAGAGTGAGGGTTTCATTTACCTTAGGGTTAGGGTTAGTGTGAAGATTAGGTTGAGGATGAGGGTTAAGCTGAGGTTAGGTTTAGGGTGAGGGTTAGGGTTAGGCTTAGGGTGATGGTGAGCATTCTGTGAGGGTGAGGGTGTGGGTGAGTGTTAGGGTTAGGTTTAGGGTGAGGGTTCGTGTGAGGGTTAGGATTTGGAATAGGGTTAGGGTTAGGGTTAGGCTGAAGGAAAGGGTCAGGGTGAGGGTGAAGTTTAGGTTTAGGTTTAGGTTTAGGGTTCGGGTGAGTGTTACGGTTAGTGTGAGTATTATGATTAGTGTTAGGGTTAGGGTTAGCGTGAGGGTAAGGATTAGGTTGAGGTCAAGGGTGAGGGTGAGGGTTGGGGTTAGGGGTAAGTTTAGGCTGAGGGCTAGGGTGAGGGTTAAGGTTAGGGTGAGGGTTAAGGTGAGGCACTCCTTTAGCTAAGGGTTAGGGTTATGGTGAGGATTAGCGTGAAGGTGAAGGTTAGGTTAAGGGATATGGTTAGGGTGATGGTTAGGGTTAGGTTTAGGGTAAGGGTTAGGGTTTGGGTGATGTTTAGGGTGAGGGTGAGAGTTAGGGTAAGGATGAGTGTTCCGGGAAGGGTGCGGGTTCGGGTGAGGGAGAGGGTTAAGGTGTGGGTGAGGATTAGGTTTAGGGTGAGGGTTAGTGTTATTGTTAGTTTTAGTGGGAGGTTGAGGATTAGGGGTAGGGTTAGTATTAAGTTGAGGGTTAGGGTTAGGGTTACGGTGAGGGTTAGGTTTAGGTTTAGGGTTAGGGTGAGGGTGAGGGTGAGGTTTAGGGTTAGGGTTAGGGTGAGGGTGAGGGTTAGGCTGAGGGTTAGGGTTAGGGTTAGTGTGAGGGTTAGCATTATGGTTAGGGTTTGTGTTAGTTTGAGGGTTAGGGTTAGGTTTAGGGTTAGGATAAGGGTTACGCTGAGGATTAGGTTTAGGGTTAGTGTGAGTGTTAGGTTTAGGGTTAGGGTTTGGGTTAGGTTGAGGGTAAAGGTTAGGATGAGGTTTAGGGTAATGATGAGGGTTAGGGTGAGGGTTAGGTTTAGGGCTATGTTTAGGGTTAGGGTGAGGTTTAGGGTTAGGGTTAGGCTTAGGGTGAGGTTTAGGTTGTAGGTAAAGGTTAGGGTGAGTGTTAGTTTGAGGGTGAGGTTTAGGGTTAGGGTGAGGGTAAGGGTCAGGGTGAGGGTTAGGATGAGGTTGAGGGTTAGGGTAAGCATGAGGGTTAGGGTGAGGGTGAGGCGTTGGGTGTGGGTTAGGGTTAAAGATAGGGATAGGGTGAGGATTAGGGTTAGGGTTAGGTTTAGGGTTAGGGTTAGGCTGAGGGGTCTGGTTAGGGTTAGGGTGAGGGTTAGGTTTAGTGTGAGGGTTAGGGTTAGGTTGAGTTTTAGGTTTAGTATGAGGGTTAGGGTTAGGGTTACGTTGAGGGTAAGGGTTAGGATGAGGGTTAGTGTGAGGGTGAGGTTTGGTTTAGTATTAGGTTGACCCTTAGGGTAGGATGAGGGTTATGGTTAGGGTGAGGTTGAGGTGAGGGTTAGGATTAGGGTTAGGGTAAGGGTTAGGTTTAGGATTAGGGTGAGAGTTAGGGTTAGGGTGATATTTATTGTGAGGTTGAGGGTTAGGGTGAGGGTGAGTGTTCGTGTGAGGGTTAGGTTCCGGTGAGGGTGAGGGATTGGGTGTGGTTGAGGGTTAGGTTTATGGTGCGGGTTAGGGTGACGGTGCGGGTTAGGGTGACGGTGCGGGTTAGGGTGAGGGTGTGGGTTAAGTTTAGAGTTAGGATAAGGGTGATGGTTAGGGTTAGGGTGAGAATTAAGGTGAGGTGTCGGTATAGGGTGGGTTTAAGGTTATGGTTAGTGTGAGGGTTAGGCTTAGGTATAGGGTTAGTGTGAGTATAAGGTTTAGCCTGAGGGTTAGGGTGAGGTTTAGCGTTCTGGTGAGGGTTAGGGTTAAAGTTAGGGTGAGGGTTAGGGTTAGGGTGATGTTTAGGTTGAGGTTGATGGTTAGTGTGAGGGTGAGGGTGAGGGTTAGGGTGAGGGTAGGGGTGATAGTGTGGGTTAGGATTAGGTTTAGGGTGATGGTGAGGGTGAGAGTTAGAATTAGTTATAGTGTTAGGGTTAGGGTTAGGCTGAGGGTGAGAGTGAGGGTGAGGGTGAAATTTAGGGTTAGGGTTAGGATTAGAGTTACAGTGAGGGTTAGGGTTAGTGTGAGGGTTTTGGTTAGTGTTACGATTAGGGATAGTGTGAGGGTAAGGATTAGGGTGAGTGTTAGGGTGAAGGTTAGGGTTAGGGTTAGGATTAGGGTGAGGGTTAGAGTTTGGGTGATGTTTAGGATAAGATTGAGGGTTAGGGTGAGGATGAGGGTTCAGGTGAGGGTGACGGTTTGCTTGAGGGTGAGGGTTAGGGTGTGGGTGAGGTTTAGGGTTAGGGTGAGGGTGAGCATTAGGTTTAGGTTTAGTGTGAGGGAAAGGGTTAGGGGTATTGTTAGGGTTAGGTTGAGGGTTAGGGTTAGGGTTAGGGAGAGGGGTAGGGTTAGGGTTAAGGTGAGTTTTAGGGTGAGTGTGAGGGTTAGGGTGAGGGTGAGGGTGAGGGTTAGGGTTAGGGTTAGGGTTAAGGTGAGATTGAGAGTGAGGGTTAGGTTTAGGATTAGGGTTAGAGTTAGGGTTAGGGAGCGTGTTAGGTTGAGTATGAGGGTGAGGGTGAGGTTGAGAGTTAGCGTGTCGGTGAGGGTTAAGGTTAGGCTCTGAGTTATTGTGAGAGTAAGGGTTAGGGTGAGATTTAGGGTGAGGGTGAGGTATAGGTTGAGGTTTAGGGTTAGAGTGAGGGTTAGGGATAGGGTTAAGGTTAGGGTGATGGTGTGGGTGGGTGTTAGGGTTAGGTTTAGCATTAGGGTTAGGGTGAGGGTGAGGTCAGGGTTAGGATTAGGGTTAGGATTAGGGTAAGGCTGAGGGTGATGGTGAGGGTGAGAGTGTGGTTTACGGTTAGGGTTATGGTTAGGTATAGGGCATGGTGATGGAGTGGGTTAGGGTTAGGATTAGGGTTATGATGATGGTTCGGTTGAGGGTAAGGGTTAGGGTTAGGGTTAGTGTGAGGGTTAGTTTTAGGGTTAGGATAAGGGTTAGGGTGAGGGTAAAGGTCAGAGTGAGAGTTACGATGAGTGTGAGGTTTAGGAATAGGTTTAAATTTAGGGTGAGTGTTAGCATTAGGGTTAGGGTTAGGGTAAGGGTTAGAGTGACGGTAATGGTTAGTGTGAGGATAAGGTTTAGGGTGAGGGTTAGGGTGAGGGTGAGGTTTAGGTTTAGCGTTATGGTTAGCGTGAGGGTTAGAGAGAGGGTTAACTTTGCGGTGAGGGTTAGGGTGAGGGTTAAGGTTCGGGTTAGGATTAGGGTGAGGGTTAGGGTTTGGGTGATGTTTAGGGTGAGGTTGAGTGTTAGGGAGAGGATGAGGGTTCGGTGATGGTGAGGATGAGGGTGAGGGTGAGGGATAGGGTGTGGGTGAGGATTAAGGTTAGGGTGAGGGTTATCGTTAGGTTTAGGTTTAGTGTGAGGGTAAGGTTTAGGGGTAGGGTTAGTGTTAGGTTGAGGGTTAGGGTTAAGGTTAGGGAGAGGGGTAGGGTTAGGGTTAGGGTGCGTTTTAGGGTGAGTGTGACATTTAGGGTGAGGGTGAGGGTTAGTGTTAAGTTTAGGTTTAGGGTGAGTTTGAGGGTGAGGGTTAGGTTTAGGATTAGGGTTAGGGTTAGTGATCGAGAGAATGTTAGGGTGAGGGTTCGTGTTCGGGTGAGGTTGAGAGTTAGGGTATGGTTGAGGGTCAAGGTTAAGGTGAGGAATACGGTTAGGGTTAGAGTTATGGTGAGAGTAAGCTTTAGGGTGAGGTTTAGTGTGAGGATGAGGGTTAGTGTTAGTGGTAGACTTAGGGTGAGTGTTATGGTTTGGTTTAGGGTTAGGGTGAGGGTGAGTTATAGGGTGAGGTTATGGTTAGGGAGAGGTTAGGGTTAGGGTGAGGGTTTGGGTGAGTTTTAGGGTTAGGTTTTGCATTAGAGTTAGGTTGAGGGTGATGGTGAGGTTTAGCATTAGGGTTAGGATTAGGCTGAGTGTCATGGGGAGGGTGAGGGTGTGGGTTAGGGTTAGGGAGGGATAGGGTTAGGGCAGGGTGAGGGTGAGGGTTAGGGTTAGGATTAGGTTTAGGATGATGATTAGGTTTTGGTTTAGTTTGAATGTTAGGGTAAGGGTTAGGGTTAGGTTTAGGATGAGGGTAAAAGTCAGGGTGAGGTTTAGGGTGAGGGTGAGGTTTAGGGTTAGTGTTAAGGTTAGGGTGAGGTTTAGCATTAGGGTTAGGGTGAGGGTATGGGTAAGTGTTAGGGTGAGGGTTAGTTTTAGGGTGAGGGTTAGGGTTATGTTGAGGGTAAGGGTTAGGGTGAGGTGTAGGGTGAGGTTTAGGGTTAGTGTTAAGGTTAGGGTGAGGGTTAGTATTAGGTTTAGGGTGAGGTTGAGGGTTAGGGTTAGTATTAGGTTTAGGGTGAGGGTGAGTGTTAGGGTGAGGGTTTGAATTATGGTTAGGATAGGGGGAGGATTAGGGTTAGGGATAGGTTTAGGGTGAGGGTTAGGCTGAGGAGTAGCTTTAGAGTAAGTTTGAGGTTAGGTTTATTGTGAGGGTTAGGGTTAGATTTAGGGTGACGGTAAGGGTTAGGGTGAGGGTTAGGGTGAGTGTGAGTTTTATGGTTAGCATTAGGTTTAGGTTTAGAGTTAGGATGAGGCTTAGGTTTAGGATTAGGGTTAGGTTGAGGGTGAGGGTGAGGGTTAGGGTTAGGGTTAGGGTGAAGGCTAGTGTGAGGGTGAGGGTTAGGGTGAGGGTGAGGGTGAAGTTTTTGGTTAGGTAAGGGTTAGGGTTAGGTTTAGGGTGAGGATTAGGCTGAGGGTGTGGGTTAGGGTTAGGTTTAGGATGAGGGTGAGGGTGAGGGTGAGGGTGAGAGTGAGGGTTAGTGTTAGGGTTAGGTTGAGGGTGAATGTTAGGGTGAGTGTTAGGGTTAGGTTTAGTGTGCGGGTTAGGGTTACGGTGAAGGTAGGATTAGGGTGAGATTTAAGGTTAGGGTTAGGGTGAGGGTTAATGTTAGGGTGATTTTTGGTGTTAGGGTGTGGGTTAGGTTGTTGGTGAGTGTTCGGGTGAGAGTTAGGGTTAGGTTTAGGGTAAGGGTTAGGGTGAGGGTTAGGGTAAGGTTCAGGGTTTGGGTTAGTGTTAGGGTTAGGGTGAGGGTGAGGGTTAGGGTTAGGATTAGGGTTAGGATGAGGGTTAGGCTGAGGTTTAGTGTTAGGGTTAGTATGAGGGTTAGGGATAGGGTTAGGGTTTCGGTTATGGTTTGGGTTAGGGTTAGGGTTAGGATTAGGCTTAGGATAAGGGTGAGGCTGAGGGTTAGGGTTAGGGTTATTGTGAGTGTTAGGTTTAGGGTTAGGGTTTGGGTTAGTTTGAAGGTAAAGTTTAGGTTGAGGGTTAGGGAGAGGGTGAGGGTTAGGGTTAGGGTGAGGGTTAGTGTTAGGGTTATGGATAGGGTTAGGGTGAGCTTTAGGGTGAGTGTTAGATTTAGGGTTAAGGTGAGAGTTAGGGTGTGGGTAAGTTTTAGGGTGAGGGTTAGTCTGAGGTTAGGTTTAGGGTTATGGTGAGGGTTAGGTTTAGTTTGAGGTTTAGGGTTAGCATTAGGGTGAGGGTTAGGGTTAGGGTTAGGGTGAGGGTAAGGTTTAGGTTTAGCATTAGGTTTAGGGTTAGGTTAGGATGAGGGTTAGGGTTAGGGTGTGGGTGAGGTTGAGGGTGAGGGTGAATGTTAGGGTTAGGTTTAGTGTGAGGGTTAGTGTTAGGGTAAGGGTTAGGTTTAGGGTGAGGTTTAGGGTTAGGGTAAGGTTTAGGGTGAGGGTTAGGGTTAGGGTTAGGGTCAGGGTCAGGGTGAGTGTTAGGGTTAGGTTGAGTTTTAGGGTTAGGTTGCGGGTTACTTTTAGTGTTAGGGTTCGAGTTAGGGTTAGGGTGATGTTTGTTGTGAGGGTGAGTGTTAGGGTGTGGGTGAGTGTTCGGGTGAGGGTGAGGGTGAGGGTGAGGGTTAGGGTGTGGTTGAGTGTTACCGTTCGGGTGAGTTTTACAGGGATGGTGAGAGTTCTGGTGAGGGTGAGGGTTAGCTTTAGGGTTAGGGTTAGGGTGAGTGTTTGGGTTAGGTTTAGGTTTAGGATTAGGGTGACAGTTAGGGTGAGGTGTCGGGATAGGGTTAGGGTCTGGGTTAGGATTAGTGTGAGGGTTAGTCTTAGGGTTAGGTTTAGTGTGAGGATAAAGTTTAGGGTGAGGGTTAGCATGAGAGTGAGGGTTAGGTTTAGCGTTAGGGAGAGGGTTAGGATTAGGGAGAGTGTTAGGATTAGTTTTAGGGTGAGGGTTAGTGTTAGGGTGATGTTTAGGGTGAGGTTGAGATTTAGTGTGAGGATGAGGGTGAGGGTGAGGGTTTGATTGAGGGTGAGGGTGAGGGTGAGGTTGAGGGTGAGTGTTTGGGTTAGGTTTAGGGTAAGGGTGAGGGTTAGGCTTAGGATTATGGTTAGGTTTAGGGTTAGGCTGAGGGTGAGTGTGAAAGTTTGGGTGAGGATGAGGGTGAGGGGAAGTGTTAGGGTTAGGGTTAGGGTCTGGGTTAGGGTTAGGTTCAGGGTAAGGCTGAGGGGGAAGGGGAGATTTAGTGTGAGGGTTAGGAATAGGATTAGGTTTAGGATGAGGGATAGGGTGAGGGTGATGATTAGGGTGAGGGTGAGGGTTTCAGTTAGGTAAGGGTTAGAGTTTGGGAGAGGAGTAGGGTGAGGGTGAGGGTTAAGCTGAGGTTAGGTTTAGGGTGAGGGATAGGGTTAGGGTTAGGGTGAGGGTTAGGTTTAAGGTGATGTGTAGGGTAAGGATGAGGGTTATGGTTAATTTGACGGTCAGGGTGAGGGTGTTGGTGAAAGTTAGGGTTAGGTTTAGTTTTAGGGTTAGGGTGAGTGTGAAGGTGAAGTTTAGGTTTAGGAATAGGGTTAGGGTTAGGGTTAGGGAGAGGGTGACGGTCAGTGTGAGGGTGAAGGTTAGGGTTAGGGTGAGGGTGAGGGTGAGAATTACGGTTAGTGTGAGAGTTATGGTTAGGTTAATGGTTAGGATTAAGTTAAGGGTAAGGGTTAGGGTGTGAGTTAGGGTGAGTGTGAGGGTGATGGTTAGGGATAGGGTTAGCGTTAGGTTTTGGGTTAGGGTTTGGGCGATATTTAGGATGATTGTTCGGGTTAGGGTGAGGATGAGGGTGAGGGTGAGTGTTCGGGTGTGGGTGAGGTTGAGGGATAGGGTGTGGGTGAGAATTAGGGTTAGCATGAGGGTTAGCACTAGGTTTAAGGTTAGTGTGAGGGTGAGGGTTGGGGTAGAGTTATGTTTAGGTTGACGTTTAGGGTTAGGGTGAGGTTTATGGAGAGGGGTAGGGGTAGGGTTAGGATGAGGTTTGGGGGAGTGTGAGGATTAGGGTGAGGGTTAGGGTGAGGGTTAGTGTTAGAATTAGGGTTAGGGTTAGGGTTAGGGTGAGGGTTAGGGTTAGGTTTAGGGTTAGAGTAATGGTTAGGCTGAGGGTTAGGTTTAGGGTTAGTGTGAGTGTTAGGTTTAGGCTTAGGGTTTGGGTTAGTTTGAGGGTAAAGTTTAGGGTGAGGGTTATGGTTAGAGTTAGGGTGAGGATTAGGGAGAGGGTTAGGTATAGGGTTAGGGTTAGGGTGAGGGTAAGGTTTAGGGTGAGGGTTAGGGTGAAGGTTAGGTTTGGTATTAGGGTTAGGGTGAGGATGTGTGTTAGGGTGAAGGTTATGTTTAAGGTTAGGGATACGGTGAGGATTAGGGTTAGGTTTAGGTTTAGGGTGAGGCTTAGGCTGAGGGGTTTGGATAGGTTTAGGGTGAGGGTAAGATAGAGTGTGAGGTTCAGGGTTAGGGTTAGGGTGAGTGTTAAGTTTAGTGTGAGGGTTAGGGTTAGGGTTAGGGTGAGGGTAAGTGTTAGGGTGAGGGTTAGTGTGAGGGTGAGGGTGAGGTTTAGGGTTACCATTAGGTTTAGGGTTAGGATGATGATGAGGGTTAGGGTTAGGGTGAGGGTGAGGTTGAGGGTGAGGGTGAGGGTGAGTGTTAGGTTTAGTTTTAGTGTGAGGGTAAGTGTTATGGTTAGGGTTAGGTTTAGTTTGAGTGTTAGGGTTAGGTTAAGGTTTAGGTTGAGTGTTAGGGTTAGGGTGACTGTTAGTGTTAGTGTTAGGGAGAGAGTTAAGGTTAGGGTTATGTTTATTGTGAGGATTAGGGTTAGGTTTCGGGTAAATGTGAGGGTTAGGGTGTGCTTGCGGGTTAGGTTTAGTGTGAGGGTTAGGGTGACGTTGAGGTTTAGGGTGAGGGTGACATTTAGGTTTAGGGTTAGGTTTAGGATGAGGGTTAGGGTTAGGGTTAGGGGGAGAGTTAACGTGAGGTGTCGGGATAGGGTTAGGGTGAGGGTTAGGTTAGGGTTTGGGTTAGTGTGAGGCTAAGTGTTAGGGTGAGGGCTAGGGTGAAAGTGAGGTTTAGGGTGAGGGTGAGGGTGAGGGTTTCGGTTAGGTAAGGGTCAGGGTTAGGGTGAGGGTTAGGTTTTGTGTGATGTTTAGGGTGGGGGTGAGGGTTAGGGTTAGGGTGAGTGTGAGGGTGAGGGTGAGGGTGAGGGTTAGGGTTAGGTTTAGGGTGAGGGTGAGGGTTAGGATTAGGAACAGGGTTAGGGATTGTGTTGGGCTGAGGGTGAAGGTCAGTGTGAGTGTGAAGCTTAGGGTTAGGGTTAATGTTAGGGTTAGGGTAAGGGTTACGGTTAGTGTGAAGGTTATGTTTAGGTGTAGGTTTAATATAAGGGTGAGGATATGGGTTAGGGTGAGGGTTAGGGTGAGGATGATGTTTAGGGTTAGTGTTAGGGTTAGGGTGAGTCTTAGTGTTTGAGTGATGTTCAGGGTGAGCGTGCGGGTTAGGGTGAGGATGAGGGTTCGGGTGAGGGTGAAGGTTCGGGTTATGGTTAGGTTTAGGGGGGGTTAGGATTAGGGTTAGTGTTAGGGATAGGGGGAGGGTTAGGGAGAGGGGTAGGGGTAGGGTTAGACTGAGGTTTAGGGCATGGGTAAGTGTTAGGGAGAGGGTTAGTGTGAGGGTGAGGGTTAGGGTTAGGGTGAGGGTAAGGGTTAGGTTGAGGGTTAGGGTGAGGGTTAGGGTGAGTGTTTGGGTTAAGGTTAAGGATAAGGTGAGGATTAGGGTTAAGGTTAGGTTTAGGCTGAGGGTTAGGCTGAGGGTTAGCGTTAGGGTTAGGGTGAGGTTTAGGTTTAGGGTAAGGGTTAGGAGGAGGGTTAAGGTTAGGTTGAGGGTTAGGGTGAGGGTGAGTGTTAGGGTTAGTGTGAGGGTTCGGGTGAGGTGAGGGTTAGGGTGTGCTTGAGGGTTAGGGTGTGCTTGAGGGTTAGGTTTAGGTTTAGGTTTAGGGTGAGGGTTAGTGATAGGGTTAGGCTTAGGGTGAGAGTTATTGTGAGGTGTAGGGTTAGGGTTAGGTTGAGGGTTAGGTTGAGGGTGTGGGTTAGGGTTAGCGTTAGGGATAGGGAGAGAGTTAGGTTGAGGCTTCGGTTTAGGGTGAGGTTGAGGGATAGGGTGAAGGTGAGGGTGAGGGTTTCTGTTAGGTAAGGGTTAGCGTTATTTTTAGGGTGAGGATTAGGTTGAGGTTTAGGGTTAGTGTGAGTGTTAAGGGGTGTGGATTAAGGTTAGGATCTGGTTGAGTGTTAGGGTGACGGTGAGGGTTAGGGTAAGTTTGAGGGGAAGGATTGGGTTTAGAGTGAGGGTTAGGGTTAGGGTGAGGGTTAGGGTGAGGGTTAGGGTGAGGGGTATTTTTAGGTTTATCGGGAGGCTTAGGGTTAGTGTGAGGGTAAGGTAAGGGTTAGGGTTAGGGTTAGTGTGAGGATAAGGGTTAGGGTGAGCTTAAGGTTGAGGGTGAGGGTTAGAATAATCGTTAGTGTTAGGGTAAGTTTAGGGTGAGGATTAGGGTTAGGGTTAGGGTTAGTGTAATGGTTAGGGTTAGGGTGATGTTTAGGGTGAGGGTGAGGGTTAGGGTGAGGATGAGGGTGAGGGTTAGGTTGAGGGTGAGGGTGAGGGTGAGGGTTACAGTTAAGGTCAGTGTTAGTGTGAGGGTAAGGGTTAGGGTTAGGGTGAGGGTAAGTTTTACTGTGAGGGTTAGGGTAATTGTTAGCGTTAGGGTTAGGGTGAGGGTGAAGTTTAGGTTTACGGTTAGGATGAGGGTAATCGTTAGGGTGCTGGTTAGGGTGAGGGTGAGGGTTAGGATAAGGCTTAGGGTGAGGATGAGGGTGAGGGTTAGGTTTAAATTTAGTGTTAGGGTGAGGGTGAGTGTTTGCGTTAGGGTTAGGGTGAGCTTTAGGTTTAGGTTTATGTTTATTGTTAGGATTACGGTTAGGATGAGAGCTAGGGTGAAGGTGAGGGTTAGGGTAAGGGTTAGGAAGATGGTTAGGTTTAGATTAGGGTTAGGGTTAGGGTTAGGGTGAGGGTTAGGGTTAGTGTGATGTTTAGGTTGAGGGTGAGGGTTAGGGACAAGGTGAGGGTTCGGGTTAGGCTTAGGTTGAGGGTGAGAGTGAGGGTTAGGTTTAGGATTAGGGTTAGGTTTAGGGTTAGAGTTGGGGTGATGGTTAGGTTTAGTTTGACGGTTAGGGTTAGGGTTAGGGTGAAGGTAAGTATTAGGGTGAGGGTTAGGGTGAGCTTGAGGTTTAGGATTATCGTGTTAGTGTGAGGGTTAGGGTGATGGTTAGGTTAGAGTTAGGGTTAGGGTGAGGGTGATGGTTATGGTTAGGGTTATGTTTAGGGTTAGAGTAAGGAGGAATGTGAGGGTGATGGTTAAGTTTATTGTTAGGGTTAGGGTTAGGGTTAGGGTTAGGGTGAGGGTGAGTGTGAGGTTTAGGTTTAGGATTAGGGTTAGGGCTAGGGTTAGGCTTAGGGTGAGGCTGAGGTTTCTGGTTAGGGGTAGCATTAGCTACAGTATTAAGGATAGGGTTCGGATTAGGGTGAGGTTTAGGGTGAAGGAAGGGGATAGGGTTATGTTTAGTGTGAGGATTAGGGTTAGTGTTAGGGTTAGGGTGAGGTTTAGAGTGAGGGTTAAGGTGAGGGTTAGGGTGAGTGGTAGGGTTAGGGTTAGGGTTAGGATTAGGGTTAGTGTGAGTATAAGGGTTGGGGTGAGGTTTAGGGTGAGAGTGAGGGTTAGGGTTAGCGTGAGGGTTTGGGTGAAAGTTAGGGTGAGGTTTAGGGTGACCGTAAGGTTTAGCATGAGGGTTAGGGTGAGGGTGATGTATAGGGTTATAGTCAGGGTAAGGGTTAGGGCGAGGGTTAGGGTAAGGTTGAGGGTTAGGGTTAGCATTATTGTTAGGGTGAGGGTGAAGGTTAGGGTGAGGTTTAGAGTTAGGGTTAGGGATAGAGTGAGGATTATGTTTAGGGTTACGTTTAGGGTGAGGGTTATGGTGAGGGGTTGGGTTAGGTTAGGGTTATTGTGAGAGTTAGGGTGAGGGTTAGGTTTAGGGTTAGGGTTAGGATGAGGGTGAGGGTGAGGTTGAGGTTAAGTGTTAGGGTGAGGGTTAGTGTGGGTGTGTGGTTTAGGGTTAGCATTAGCGTTAGGGTTACAGTTAGGTTGAGGTTTGGCATTATGGTTGGGGTTAGGGTGAGGGTGAGGTTTAGGGTTAGCATTAGGGTTAGGGTTAGGGTTAGGGTGAGGGTTAGGGTTAGGGTTATGTTGAGGGTGAGGGGGAAGGTTAGGGTTAGGATTAGGGTTAGTGTTATGGTTAGGCTGAGAGTGAGGGTGAGTGTTCGAATGAGGGTTAGGCTAAGGGTTAGGTTTAGAGTGAGGGCGAGGGTCAGTGTGAGGGGTAGGGTGAGGGTTAGGGTGAGGGTTTTGGTTAAGAAAGGGTTAGGGTTAGGGTTAGGGTGAGAATTAGGATGAGGGTGAGGTTTAAGGTAAGGATTAGGGTGAGGGTTAGGTTTAGGGTTTGGCTTAGGGTGAAGGATCTGGTGAGGGTGGGGGTTAGGGTTAGTGTGAGGGTTAGGGTTATGGAGAGGGTTAGGGTGAAGGTGAGCATTAGGGTGAGGGTTATGGTGAGGGTGAGGATTAGGGTTAGGGTTAAGGTGAGGGTTAGGGTTAGGGTTAAATTGAGGGTTAGGTTGAGGGGCAGGGTTACTTTGAGGATAAGCGTTAGGGTGAGGTTCTGGGTGAGAGTGAGGGTTTGGGTTAGCGTTAGGATTAGTGTGAGGGTTATGGTGAGGGTTAGGGTTAGGGTTAGGGTTAGGGTGAGGTTGAGGGTTAGAGTCAGGATTAGGGTCAGGGTTAGGGTTGGTTGAGTGTTAGGGTTAGGTTTAGGGTTAGTTTGAGGGTTCGGGTGAGGGTTCGGGTGAAGGTGAGGGTTAGGGTGTGGGTGAAGGTTAGGTTTAGGGTGAGGGTTAAGGTGACAGTAAGTGTAAGGGTGAGGGTGAGAATTATGGTTAGGGTGAATGTTAGGGTGAGGGTTAGGGTTAGGGTTAGTGTGAGGATTACGGTTAGGGTTAGGGTTAGGGATATGTTGAGGGTAAGGGTTAGGGTGAGGTTTAGGGTGAGGGTGAGGGTTAGGGTTAGTGTTAGGGTTTGGGTGAGGGTAAGGGTGAAGTTTATGGTTAGGGTGAGGGTGAGGGTGAGAGTTAGGGTTAGGGTTAGTGTGAGGGTTAGGGTTAGGATGAGGGTTAGGGATAGGTTTTGGGTTAAGGTGAGCGTTAGAGTAAGGGTTAGATTAGAGTTAGGGTGAGGATATGGTTTAGGGTGCAGTTTAGGATGAGGTTGAGGATTAGGGTTAGGAAGAGGGTGAGGGTTAGGGTGAGGGCTATGGTTAGGGTTAGGTTTTGGGTGAGTATAAGGGTTATGGAGAGGGTTAGGTTGAAGGTTAGGTTTAGGATTAGGGTTAGGGTTAGGGTGAGGGTTATGGATAGGCATAGGGTTAGGGTGAGTGTTAGGGGTAGGTTTAGTTTTAGGGTGAGGTTGAGTGTGAGGGTTAGGGTTTGTATTAGGGTTAGGATACGGTTCAGGTGAGGGGTAGGCTGAGGGGTAGGGGTAGGGGTAGGGTGAGGGTGAGGGTAAAGTTAACGGTGAGGGTTAGGATTTGGTTGAAGTTTACGGATAGCATTAGGGTTAGGGTTAGGGTGAGTGTTACGGTTAGGGTTAGGGTGAGGGTGAGGCTTTCGCTTAGGAAATGCTTAGAGTTAGGGTAATGGTGAGGATTTGGGTGAGGGTGAGCTTTAAGTGAAGTTTAGGGTTAGGGTGAGGATTAGAGTTAGGGTTAGGGTGAGGGTTAGTGTTAGGGTGATGTTTTGGGTTAGGGTGAGTGTTAGGGTGAGGGTGAGGGTGATGGTGACGGTGATGGTCTAGGTGAGGGTTAGGGTTAGGGTGAGGGTAGGGTGACGGTGAGGGTTAGGGTGAAGGTGAGAGTTAGGGTTAGGGTCAGGTGAGGGTTAGGTTTAGGGTTAGGGTGAGGTCTAGGGTGAGGGGTAGGGTTAGGGATAGTGTGAGGGTTAGGGTTAATGTCAGGGTTAGCGTTAGGTTTAGTGTGAGGATAAGGGTTAGGGTGAGGGTTAGTTTTAGCGTTAGGGTTAGGGTGAGAGTTAGGGTGAGGGTTAAGGTGAGGGTTAGGATTAGTATGAGGGTGAGTGTTAGAGTTAGGTTTAGGGTGAGGTTTAAGTTTAGGGTGAGGTTTAGGGCAAGGTTATGGTGAGGGTGAGGGTTCGGGTGAGGGTGAGTTTTAGGTTTTGGGTTACAGTTAGGTTTAGGGTGAGGGTTAAGGTGATGTTGAGGGTTAGGGTGAGGGTGAGGGTTAGGGTTGCGGTAGGATTAGGGTTGGCGTTAGGGTTAGGCTTATGGTGAGAGTAAGGGTTAGAATGAAGTTTAGGGTGAGGGTGAGGTTTAGGGACAGCGTTAGAGTTAGGATGAGAGTTAGGGTTAGGGTTAGGGTTCAGGTGAGGTTTAGGTTGAGGGTGAGGGTTAGAGTTAGGGTTAGGGTTAGGATTAGGGTGGTGGTGAGGGTGAGATTTAGGGTTAGGTTTAGGATTAGGGTTAGGGTTAGGGTTAGGCTAAAGGTGGGGTTAGGGTTGAGGGTGAGGGTTAGGGTTAGGGTTAGTTTTACGGTGAGGGCTAGGGTGAGGGTGAGGGTTAGGGTCAGTGTTAGGGTGAGGGTGAGGGTGTCGGTTAGGAGAGGCTTTGGGTTAGGTTTAGGGTGAAGATTAGAGTGAGGGTGAGGTTTAATGTGAGGCTTAGGTTTATGTGAGGATTAAGGTTAGGGTTAGGGTGAGGGATAGGTTTAGGGTGATGTTTAGGGTGAGGGTGAGTGTTAGGGTGAGGGTGAGGGTGAGGGTTAGGGAGAGGGTTAGGGTTAGGGTTAGGGTGAGGGATAGTGAGACTGAGGGTTAGGGTGAGCGTTAGGGTTAGGGTGAGGGTTAGGGTGAGGGTTAAGGTGAGGGTTATGTTTAGTATCAGGGTGAGGGTTAGAGTTAGGTTTAGGGTGAGCATTAGGATTAGGGTGAGGTTTACTGTAGGGTTAAGGTGAGGGTGAGGGTTCGAGTTAGGGTCAGTTTTAGGGTGTGGGTGGCGATTAGGGTTAGAGTGAGTGTTAAGTTGATGGTGATGTATAGGGTGAGGATGAGAGTTAGGGTTTTGTTGAGGATTAGGTTTAGGGTTAGGTTTAGATTTATGGTGACAGTAAGGGTTACGATGAGGTTTAGGGTGAGGGTGAGGTTTACAGATACGGTTAGAGTTAGGGTGAGGGTAGGTTTCAGCTTAGGCTTAGGGTTAGCATGAGGGTAAGGTTTAGGGTGAGGGTGAGGGTAAGGGTTAGGGTTATGTTTAGTGTTAGGGTATGGGTTAGGGTTAGGTTGAGGGTGAGGGTGATGGTGAGGTTGAGGGTGAGGGTGAGGTATAGGGTTAGGGTTAAGTTTAGGGTGAGGGTTAGGGTTAGGGTTAGGGTTAGGATTAGGGTTAGGCTGAGGCTTAGGCTTAGGCTTATGGTGAGGGTAAGGGGTAGGGTGAGGGTGAGGGTTAAGTTTAGGATTAGGGTTAGGTTTAGTGTGAGGATTAGGCATAGGGTTAGGTTTAGGGTTAGGGTTAGCATTAGAATTAGTGTGAGGGTGAGAGTTAGGGTTTGAATAAGGGTTAGGTTTAGGGTGAGGGTTAGGGTTATGGTTAGCGTTAGGGTTAGGGTGAGAGTGAGTTTGAGGGCTAAGGTGAGGGTGATGTTGAGGTTGAAGGTAAGGGTGAGGGTTAGGTTTAGGATTAAGGGTAAGGTGAGGTTTAGTGTTAGGGTTAGGATGGGTGTTAGGCTGTGGGATAGGGTGAGGGTTAGGGATAGGGTTAGGGTTAGGTTGAGAGTTTTGGTTATAGTTAGGTTTAGATTTAGGGTGAGGGTGAGGGTGAGTTTTAGGGTTTGGAATAGGGTTAGGGTTAGAGTTCGGCTGAGGCTGAGGTTGAGTGTGAAGTTGAGGGTTAGGTTTAGGGTTAGGGTTAGGGTGAGGTTGAGGGCTAGTGTTAGCATTAGGGATAGGGTTAGGGTCAGGGTGAGGGTTAGGGTGAGCGTTAGTGTGAGGGTTAGGGTTAAGGTGAGGGTTAGGGTGAGGTTTAGTTTTACGGTTAGGGTTAGGGTTAGGGTGAGAGCAAGGGTTAGAGTGAGTTTTAGGTTTAGGGTGAGGGTTAAGGATAGCATTAGGGTTAGGGTTAGGGTTAGGGTGAGGGTTAGTGTTAGGGTAAGGGCTAGGATTATGATTAGGGTTAGGGTTCGGCTGAGTTTGGCGATGAGGTTGAGTGTGAGGTTTAGGGTTAGTGTTAGTTTTAGGGTTAGGGCTAGTGTGAGGGTGAGGGTTAGCGTGAGGGTTAGGGTGAGGCTGAGGTTTTCGGTTAGCAAAGGCTTAGGTTTAGGGGTAGGGTGAGGATTAGGTTGAGGGTCAGTATTAAGTTGTGGGTTATGGTTAGGGTGAGGATTAGGCTTAGGGTGAGGATGAGGGTTAAGGTTAGGGTGATGTATAGGTTGAGGTTGAGGGTGAGGGTGAGGGTTACTGTGAGGGTTAGCGTGTAGTTGAGGGTTACGTTTAGGGTGAGGGATAGGGTGACAGTGAGGGTTAGGGTGAAGGTGAGGGTTAGGGTTATTTTTAGGGTGAGTGTTATGATGAGCCTTAGTGTGAGGATTAGGGTTAGGTTTAGGGTTATGGAGAGGGTAAGGTTTAGGGAGAGGTTTAGGGTGAGGGTTAGGGTTACCGTTAGAGTAAGGATGAGGTTTAAGGTGAGTGTTATGGTTAGGGTTGGATGAGTGTTAGGGTTAGGGTGAGGGTTGGTGTTAGTGTGAGGCTCAGGGTTAGTTTTAGAGTTAAAGTTAGGGTGATGGTGAGGGTTAGGGTTAAGATTAGGGATTAGGGATAGTGTTATGCTGAGGGTTAGGGTGAGGGTTAGTTTTAGGGTGAGGGTTAGGGTTAGGGTTAGGGTTAGGTTTAGTTTGAGTGTTAGGTTTAGGGTTAGGAAGAGGATTTGGCTGAGGGTTGGGGTTAGGGTTAGGAATATGGTGAGGGTAAGGTTTAGGGTGAGGGTTAGCGTGAGGGTGAGGGTGAAGATTAGGGTTAGGTTGAGGGTTAGGGTGAGCATTAGGGTGAGGATTAGGTTTAGGTTGAGGGTTAGGTTGAGCGTTAGAGTCAGGTTTAGTCTTAGGGTTAGGGTTAGGGTGAGGTTTAGGGTGAGGGTAAGGTTTAGAGTGATGTTTAGGTTGAGAGTGAGGGTGAGGGTGAGGGTGATGGTGAGCGTTAGGGTTAAGATTTGGGTTAGGGTTAGGGTTAGGCTGAGGGTTGGTGTGAGGGTTAGTTTTAGGGTGAGGGTTAGGTTTAGGGTTAGTGTTAAGTTTAGTTTGAGTGTTAGGGTTAGGGTTAGGAAGAGGGTTTGGCTGAGTGTTGGGGTTAGGGTTAGGGTTATGGTGAGGGTAAGGTTTAAGGTGAGGGTGAGGATGAGAATTAGGGTTAGTTGAGGGTTAGGGTGAGCATTAGGTTGAGGATTAGGTTTAGGTTGAGTGTTAGGGTGAGGGTTAGAGTCAGGTTTAGTGTTAGTGTTAGGGTTAGGGTTAGGGTAAGGTTTAGGGTGAGGGTAAGGGTTACAGTGATGGTTAGGTTGAGGGTGAGGGTGAGGGTGAGGGTGATGATGGTGAGGCTTAGGATCAAGGTGAGGGTTAGGGTTAGAGTTACACTGAGGGTTAGGGTTTGGGATAGGGGAGGAGTAGGATGAGGGGGAGGTTTTGAGTTAGCGTTTGTGTTAGGGTTAATGTGAGGGTTAGGGTTAGGCTTAGGGTGAGGTTAAGATTAGGGTGAGGGTTAGGGTGAGGGTTAAGTTGAGGTTTAGGGTAAGTATGAGGGTGAGCGTTAGACTTAGGTTTAGGGTGAGGGTAAGGGTTAGGGTGAGGTTTAGGGTAAGTTTAGGGTTTTGGTGAGGGTGAGTTTTAAGATGTGGGTGACGGTTTGGGTAAGGGTGAGGGTTAAGGTGACGGTGAGGATAAGGGTGAGGGTGAGGGTTAGGATTGTGGTGAGGATTAGGGTTAGGGTTAGTGTTATGGTGAGGGTAAGTTTTAGGATGAGGTTTAGGGTGAGGGTAAGGTTTAGGGATAGCGTTAGATTTAGGGTGAGGGTGAGGGTGAGATTTAGGGTTCAGGTAACACTTAGGGTGAGGTTGAGGGTTAGGGTTAGGGTTAGGAAGAGGGTTTGGCTGAGGGTTAGGGTTAGGGTTAGGGTGAGGGATAGGGATAGTGTGGATTAGGGTGAGGGAAAGGTTTAGGGTGTGGGTTAGGGTGACAGTGAGTGTTAGGGTTAAGGTGAGGGTTAGGGTGAGCCTTAGGGTGAGGGTTACGGTTAGGTTTAGGGTTAGGGTGAGGTTTAGTTTTAGGGTTAGGGTGAGGGTGAGGGTGATGGTAAGGGTTAGAGTGAGATTTATGGCGAGGGTGAGGGTGAAGGATAGCATTAGGGTTAGGGTTAGGGTTAGGGTTAGGGTTAGGGACAGGTTTAGGGTAAGGTTTAGGTTTAGGGTTAGGGTTAGGTTTAGGGTGAGAATAAGGGTTAGAGTGAGGGTTAGGGTGAGGGCGAAGGTTAGGAATAGCATTAGGGTTAGGGTTAGGGTTAGGGTGAGTGTTAGGGTTACAGTTAGGTTTAGGTTGAGTGGGAGGGTTATGTAGAGGTGTAGGGTTAGTGTGAGGGTTATGTAGAGGTGTAGGGTTAGTGTTAGGGTTAGGATGAGGGTTAGGGTGAGTGTTAGTGTTAATGTTAGGGTTAGAGTGACAGTGAGGGTAAGGGTTAGCGTGAGGTCTAGGATTAGGCTTAGGTTTAGGGTGAGGTTTAGGTTTAGAGTGAGGTTGAGGGTGAGGTCAGTGTTACGTTTTGGGTGAGGGTTAGGGTTATGGTTAGGGATAGGGTGAGGGTGAGGGTTAGGGTGAGGGGTAGAGTTAGCGTTATTTTTAGGGTGAGGGTTAGGTTTAGTGTGAGGGTTAGGGTTAGGGTTACTCTTAGGGAGAGGGTAAGGGTTAGGTTTAGATATAGGGTGAGGATTAGGGTTAGGGTTAGGTTTAGTGTGAAGGTTAGGCTGAGGGGTAGGGTTAGGGTTAGTTTTAGTGTGAGGGTTAGGGTGAGGGTTAGGTTTAGGGTGAGGGTAAAGTTAGGGTCAGGGTGAGGGTAAGGGTTAGAGTGTGGTTTACGGTGAGGGTGAGGGTTAGAAATAGTATTAGGGTTAGGGTTAGGGTTAGGGTGAGGGTTAGGGTGAAATTTAGGGTTAGGGTGAGGGTTAAGGTGAGGGTGAGGGTGAAAGTTAGGGTTAGAGTTAGGGTGAGGGTGAAGGTTAGGGTGAGGGTTAGAGTGACAGTAAGGGTAAGGGTTAGGGTGAGGGCTAGGGTTCGAGTTAGGGTTAGGGTGAGATTTAGGTTTAGTGTGAGTCTGAGGTTGAGGTTTATGTTTAGGTTTAGGCTTAGGTTTAGGGTTAATGGTAGGGTGAGCATGACGGTGAGGGTCAGAGTTAGTTTTAGGGTGAGGGTTAGGTTTATGGTTAGGGTTAGTGTGAGTGTGAGGGTGAGTGTTATGGTGTGGTTGATGGTGAGGATGAGGGTGAGGGTCAGAGTTATGTTTAGGGTTAGTTTTATGGTTAGTGTTAGGTTTAGAGTTAAGGGGAGGGTGAGGGTTAGGGTTTGAATTAGTTTTAGGGTTAGGGTTAGTGTTGAGGTTGAGGTTGAGGCTAAGGGTGAGGGTGAGTGTTAGGGTGAGGGTTAGGGTGAGGTTGAGGTTTAAGGTTTGCATTAGGGTTAGTGTTAGGGTTAGGCTGAGGGTAGGGTTAGGGTTAAGTTGAGGGTAGAGTGATGTTGAGAGTGAGGGTTAGCGTTAGGAATAGTTTTAGGGTGAGGGCTAGGGTGAGGGTTAGGGTTAGGGTGAGGGTGAGGGTTTCGGTTAGGAAAGGCTTAGGGTTAGGGTTAGGGTGAGGATTAGGGTGAGGGTGAGTTTTAAGGTGAGGGTTAGGGTTAAGGTGAGGTTAGGGTTAGGGTTAGGGTTAGGGTTAGGGTTAGGGTTAGAGTGATGTTTATTGTGAGGGTGTGGGTTAGGGTGAGGGTGAGGGTGAAGGTGAGGTTGAGGGTGTAGATGAGGTTTAGGGTTATGGTGAAGATTAGGATGACAGTGAGTGTTAGGGTGAAGTTGAGGGTTAGGGATAGGGTTAGTGTGAGGGTTAGGGTTAGGGTTATGGTGAGGGGTAGGGTTAGGGTTAGGGTGAGTGTTAGGGTTAATGTGAGTGTTAGGGTTAGGGTTTGGGATAGTGGGAGGATAAGGTTTAGGGTTAGGGTTAGGGTAAGAATGAGGGTTAGAGTTAGCGTTAGAGTTACGGTGAGAGTTAGGGTGAGGGTTAAGGTGAGGGTGAGGGTTAGTATGAGGCTGAGGGTTAGATTTAGGTTTAGGGTTAGGTTTAGTGTTTGGGTGTGGTTTAGGGAAAGGTAAGGGTGGGGGTGAGGTTTTAGGTGAGGGTGAGGTTTAGGGTGTAGGTGACGGTTAGCGTTAGGCTGAGGGTTAATGTTACAGTGAGGTTTAGGGTGAGGGTGAGGGTTAGGTTTGCGGTGTGTATTATGTTTAGGGTTAGGGTTAGGGTTATGATGAGGGTAAGGGTTAGGGTGAGTTTTAGGGTGAGGCTGAGGTTTAGGGATAGCGTTAGAATTATGATGAGGTTTAGATGAGGGTTAGGGTTCAGGTTAGGCTTAGGTTGATGGTGAGGATTAGAGTTAGGGTTAGGGTTAGAGTGAGGATAAGGTTCAGGGTGAGGTTTAGGTTGAGGGTGAGGGTTAGGGTTAGGTTGAGTGTTAGGGTGAGAGTTAGGCTGAGAGTTAGGTTTAGGTTCAGGGTTAGGGTGAGGGTTAAGGTGAGGTTTAGTGTTAGGGTTAGGGTTAGTGTTAGGGTTAGGGTTAGGGTTAGGGTGATGGTTAGGGTGAAGGTAAAGGTTAGAGTGAGGGTTAGGGTGAGGGTGAGTGTTAGGGTTAGTTTGAGAGTGAGGTTTAGGGTTAGCGTTAGGGTGAGGGTTAGGTTTAGTGTCAGGGCTAGGGTGAGGGTGAAATTTAGGCTGAGGGTGATGGTGAGGTTGAGGGTGAGGGTTTCAATAAGGTAAGGGTTAGGGTTAGGGTTAGGATGAGGATAAGGTTCAGGGGGAGGCTTAGTTTGAGGGTTAGGGTTCGGGTGAGGGTTAGGGTTAGGGGAAGGGTTAGGGTTAGGGTGATGTTTAGGGTGCGGGTCAGGGTTAGGGTGAAGGTGAGGTTTCAGGTGAGGGTGAGGGTTCGGGAGAGGGTGAGGGTTAGGCTGTGTGTGAGGGTTCGGGTACGGGTGAATGTTATGGTGACGGTGAGGTTTAGGTTGAGGGTGAGCATTAAGGTTAGGGTGAGGGTCACAGTGAGGGTTAGGGTTAGTGTTGGGTTTAGGGTGAGACTTAGTTTGAGGGGTAGGGTTAGGGTTATGGTTAAGGTTAGGGTTAGTGTGAGGATAAGTGTTAGGGTGAGGTTTAGTTTGAGGGTGAGGGTTGGAGTTAGCGTTAGGGTTATGGTGAAGGCTACGGTTAAGTTTAGGGTTAGGGTGAGGGTTAGGATTAGGGTAATGTTTAGGGTGAGGTTGAAGGTGAGGGTGAGATTGAGGGTTAGGGTTAGATTTGGGGTTAGGATTAGGGTGAGGGTGAGTGTGAGGGTTAGGTTTAGGATTAGGTTTAGGGTTAGAGTTAGGGTGAGTGTTAGGGTGAGGGTGAGGGTGAGGGTGAGTGTTAAGGCATGGGTGAGGGTTAGTGTTAGGGTTAGGATTAGGTTTGGTTTAGGGTTTGGTTTATGGTGAGGGTAAGGTTTAGGCTGAGGTTTAGAGTGTGAGTGAGGGTTAGGGATAGCGTTAGAATTTGGGTGAGGTTTAGGGTGAGGGTTAGGTTTCGGGTTAGGCTTATGGTTAGGTTGAGGGTTAGAATCAGTGTTAGGGTGAAGGTTAGGTGTAGGGTTAGGGTTAGGGTGAGGGTGAAGTTGTGGGTTAGGGTTAGTATTAGGATTAGGATTAGGGTCAAGCTTATGCTGAGGCTGAGGCTGAGGGTGAGGGTGAGGTTAGTGTTAGGGTGAGGGTTAGTGTTAGTGTTAGGTTTATGGTGAGGGTAAGGGAGAGGTTTAGGGTTAGGGTGAGGGTTAGGCTGCGGGTTAGACTGAGGGTAAGAGTTAGGGTGAGGTTTAGGTTGAGGGTGAAGCTTAGGGTTAGAATGAGGGTAAGGGTTAGGGTGAGGTTTAGGGTGAGGGTTAGGGTTAGGGTTAGCATTAGTGTTAGCTTGAGGGTGAGGGTTAGGGTGAGGGAGAGGGATAGCATTAGGGATACATTGAGGGATAGCTTTAGTGTGAGTGTTAGGGTTATTGTGAGGATAAGGGTTACTCTAAGGGTGAGGGTTAGGGTGAGGTTTAGGTTATCTTTTGGGTTAGGTTGAGGGTTAGGCTGAGGGTTAGGGTTACGGTGAGTGTTAGGTTTAGGGTTAGAGTGAGGGTTAGGGTTAGGGTGATGTTTAGGGTGAGAGTGAGTGTAAGGATGAGGGTGATGGTGAGGGTGAGTTTTAGGATGAGCGTGAGTGTGAGGGTGAGAGTTACGGTAATGGTTAGGGTTATGGTGAGGGTTAGGGGTAGGGTTAGATTGAGGGTTAGGGTTAGGATGATGTTTAGGGTGAGGGTGAGTGTAAGGGTGAGGGTTAGGGTGTGGTTGAAGTTTAGTGTGAGGGTGAGAGTGAGGGTGAGGGTTACGATTAGGGTTAGGGTTAGGGTGAGGTTTAGGGTAAGAGTTAGGATAAGTGTTAGGGTTAGGGTGATGTTTATGGTGAAGGTGAGGTTTAGGGTGAGGTTCAGCATTTGGGTGAGGGTGTGGTTTAGGGTTAGGTTTAGGGTGAGTGTTAGGTTGAGTGTTCGGGTGAGGGTTTGTCTGAGGGGTAGGGTTAGGGTTAGGGTGAGAATTAGGTTTAGTGTGAGGGTTAAGGTTAGGGATAGGGGTAGGGTTAGTGTGGTGATAAGTGTTAGGGTGAGGGTTAGTGTGATGTTGAGGGTTAGGGTTAACGTTAGGTTTAGGGTTAGGTTTAGTGTCAGGGCTAGGGTGATGGTGAAATTTAGGCTGAGGGTGATGTTGAGGGTGAGGTTTTCAATAAGGTAAGGGATAGGATTAGGGTTAGGATGAGGATTAGGTTCAGGGTGAGGCTTAGTTTGAGGGTTAGGGTTCGGGTGAGGGTTAGGGTTAGGGTGATGTTTGGCGTGAGGATCATGCTTAGGTTGAAGGTGAGGTTTCGGGTTAGGGTGAGGGTTCGGGAGAGGGTGAGGGTTAGGGTGTGTGTGAGGGTTCGGGTTCGGGTGAGTGTTAGGGTGACGTTGATGGTAAGGGTGAGGGTGAGGGTTAAGGTTAGGATTAGGGTTACATTGAGGTTTAGTGTTAGTGTTAGGTTTAGGGTGAGGTTTAATTTTAGGGGTAGGGTTAGGGTTAGGTTTAAGGTTAGTGTTAGGGTGAGGGTGAGGTTTAGGTTTAGGGCTAGGGTTAGGGTGATGGTGAGGGTTAGATTTAGGATTAGAGTCAGGGTTATGCTTAGGATGAGGGTGAGGGTGAGGGTGAGGGTTAGGATTAGGGTGAGGGTTAGGGTTAGGCTTAGCATTATTGTCAGGGCAAGGGTTATGGTAAGGGTTAGGGTAAGGGTAAGGGTTAGGGTGAGGCTTAGGGTGAGGGTGAGTGTTAGGGTTAGGGTGAGAGTGAGGGTTAGGGTTAGGGTTAGGGTGAGGGTTAGGTTTAGGGTCAGGGCTAGGGTGAGGGTGAGAGTTAGGCTGAGGGGGATGGTGAGGTTGAGGGTGAGGGTTTCATTAAGGTAAGTTTTAGGGTTAGGGTTAGGATGAGGATTAGGTTCAGGGTGAGGTTTAGTTTGAGGGTTACGGTCCGAGTGAGGGATAGGGTTAGGGTAAGGGTGATGTTTAGGGTGCGGGTCAGGGTTTGGATGAAGTTGAGGTTTCGGGTGAGGGTTCGGATTCGGGAGAGGTTGAGGGTAATGGTGTGTGTGAGGGTTAGGGTTCGGGTGAGTGTTATGGTGACGGTGAGGGTTAGGGTGAGCGTGAGGGTTAAGGTTAGGGTTAAGGTTACAGTGAGGGTTACGGTTAGTGTTAGGTTTAGGGTGAGGCTTAGTTTCAGGGGTAGGGTTAGGGTTAGGGTTAGGGTTAATGTGACTATGTGTTAGGGTGAGGTTTAGGGTGAGGGTGAAGTTTAGGGTTAGCAGTAAAGTTTGGGTGAGGGTTAGGGTGTTGGTGAGGTTTAGGTTGAGGGTGAGAGTGAGGGTGAGGGTTACAGTTAGGGTTAGGGTTAGGGTGATTTTTAGGGTTAGAGTTAGGGTGAGTGTTAAAGTTAGGTTGAGGTTTATGGTGAGGGTGAGGGTTAGGTTTCGGGTGTGGCTGAGGTTTAGGTTTAGGTTTAGGGTGAGGGTTAGGGTGAGTGTTAGAATGAGGGTTAGGCTGAGGGGTAGTGTTAGGGTTAGGGTGAGCATTAGGTTTAGTGTGAGGGTTAGGGTTAGGGATAGGGGTAGGGTTAGTGTGATGATAAGTGATAAGGTGAGGGTTAGTGTGATGGTGAGGTTTAGGGTTAGCATTAGGGTTTGGGTGAGGGTTAGGGTTTGGGTTAGGGTTAGGGTTAGGGTGAGGGTGAGGGTGAGATTAGGGTTAGGGTGAGGGTTGGGTTAGCGTTAGGTTTAGGTTGAGTGTAAGTGTGATGGTTAGGGTTAGGGTGAGGGTTAGGCTGCGGGTTAGGCTGAGGGTAAGGTTTAGGGTGAGGTTTAGGTTGAGGGTTAGGCTTAGGATTAGGATGACGTAAGTGTTATGGTGTGGGTTACGGTGAGGGTTAGGGTTAGGGTTAGCATTAGTGTTTGGGTGAGGGTGAGGGTTACGGTGAGGGAAAGGGTAAGGGTTAGGGATAGAGTGAGGTCTAGGGTTAGTGTGAGTGTTAGGGTTAGTGTGAGAATAAGGGTTAGGGTGAGGGTTAGGTTGATGTTGAGGGTTAGGTTATCATTCGGGATAGGTTGAGGGTTAGGCTGAGGGTTAGGTTTAGTGTGAGGATTAGGTTTAGGGTTAGAGTGAGGGTTAGGGTTAGGGTGATGTTTAGGGTGTGGGTGAGTGTAAGGGTGAGGGTGATGGTGAGGGTGAGATTTAGGGTGAGGGTGAGAGTGACGGAGAGGGTTACGGTTAGGGTTATGGTGAGGGTTAGGGGTAGGGTTAGAGTGAGGG
Organism: Dipodomys merriami; assembly: GCF_024711535.1. Lineage (NCBI taxonomy): Eukaryota > Metazoa > Chordata > Mammalia > Rodentia > Heteromyidae > Dipodomys > Dipodomys merriami. Next base: position 723,540 of record NW_027205949.1, read on the forward strand.
TTAGCATTAGGGTGATGTTTAGGGTGAGGGTGAGTGTAAGAGTGAGTGTGAGGGTGAGGGTGAGGTTTAGGGTGTGGGTGAGAGTGAGGGTGAGGGTTATGGTTAGGGTTAGGTTTAGGGTGAGGTTTAGGGTTAGAGTTAGGGTGAGTGTTAGGTTTAGGTTGATGATTATGGTGAGGGTGAGGTTTAGGGTGGGGTTTAGGTTTCGGGTGAGGGTGAGGTTTAGGGTTAGGTTTAGGGTGACGGTTAGGGTGAGTGTTAGGGTGACGGTTTGGCTGAGGGGTAGGTTTAGGTTTAGGGTGAGCATTAGGTTTAGTGTGAAGATTAGGGTTAGGGATAGGGGTAGGGTTAGTGTGATGATAAGTGTTAGTGTGAGGGTTAGTGTGATGGTGAGGGTTAAGGTTAGATTTAGGGTTAGCGTGAGGGTTAGGGTGAGAGTTAGGTTTAGGGTTAGGGTGAGGGTGAGGGTGAGGGTTAGGGTTAGGGTCATGGTGAGGGTTAAATTTAGGATTAGTGTTAGGGTTAGGCTTAGGATGATGGTGAGGGTAATGGTGAGGGCTAGGATTAGGGTGAGGGTTAGGGTTAGGTTAGCATTAGTGTGAGGATAAGGGTTAAGGTAAGGGTTAGGGTGAGGGTAAGGGTTCGTGTGAGGCTTAGGGTGAGGGTGAGGGTTAGGGTGAGTGTGAGGGTGAGGGTTATGTATAGGGTTAGGGTGAGGGTTAGGTTTAGGGTCAGGGCTAGGGTGACGGTAAGAGTTAGGCTGAGGGTGATGGTGAAGTTGAGGGTGAGGGATTCAATTAGGTAAGGGTTAGGGTTAGGATGAGGATTAGGTTGAGGGTGAGGCTTAGTTTGAGGGTTAGGTTTCGGGTGAGGGTTAGTGTTAGGGTAAGGGTTAGGGTTAGGGTGCTGTTTATGGTGAGGGTCAGGGTTAGGGTGAAGGTGAGGTTTCAGGTGAGGGTCAGGGTTCGGAAGATGGTGAGGGTTAGGGTGTGTGTGAGGGTTCGGGTTCGGATGAATGTTAGGGTGAATGTGAGTTTTAGGGTGAGGGTGAGGGTTAAGGTTATGGTTAGGGATACAGTGAGGGTTAGGGTTAGTTAGAGGTTTAGTGTGAGGCTTAGTTTGAGAGTTAGTGTTAGGGTTAGGTTTAGGGTTGGTGTGAGGATAAGTGTTAGGATGAGGTTTAGGTTGAGAGTTAGGGTGAGGGTGAGGGTTAGGGTGAGGGTTAAGTTTAGTGTTAGGGTGAGGGTTAAGTTTAGGGTTAGGGTGAGGGTTAGGTTTAGGGTGATGTTTAGGGTGAGGGTGAGGGTTAGGGTGAGTGTGAGGGTTCGGGTTGGTTTAGGGTTAGGGTTAGGTTGAGGGTGAGCATGAGAGGTTTAGGATTAGGGTTAGGGTTAGAGTTAGGGTGAGGATGAGGGTGAGGGTGAGTGTTAGGGGATGGGTGAGATTTAGGTTTAGGGTAAGGATTAGGTTTAGGGTTTGGTTTATGGTGAGGGTAAGGTTTAGGATGAGGTTTAGGGTGAGGGTGAGGGTTAGCGATAGCATTAGAGTTAGGGTGAGGTTTAGGGTGATGGTTAGGATTCGGGTGAAGCTTACGGTTAGGGTGAGGGTTAGAGTCAAGTTTAGGGTTAGAGTTAGGGTGAGTGTTATGGTTAGGTTGATGTTTACGGTGAGGGTGAGGTTTAAGGTGAGGTTTAGTTTTCAGGTGAGGCTGAGGTTTAGGTTTAGGTTTAGGGTGAGGGTTAGGGTGAGTGTTAGAATGAGGGTTAGGCTGAGGGGTATTTTTAGGTTTAGGGTGAGCATTAGGTTTAGTGTCAGGGTTAGTGTTAGGGATAGGGGTAGGGTTAGTGTGATGATAAGAGTTAGGGTGAGGGTTAGTGTGATGGTGAGGTTTAGGGTTAGCATTAGGGTTAGGGTGAGTGTTAGGGTTAGGGTTAGCGTGAGGGTGAGGGTGAGGTTAAGGTTAGGGTGAGGGTTAGGGTTAGCGTTAGGTTTAGGTTTAGTGTAAGGGTGTGGGTTAGGTTTAGGGTGAGGGTTAGGCTCTGGGTTAGGCTGAGGGTAAGTGTTAGGGTGAGGTTTAGGTTGAATGTTATGCTTAGGGTTAGGATGAAGGTAAGTGTTAGGGTGTGAGTTAGGTTGAGGGTTAGGGGTAGGGTTAGCATTTGTGTTACGGTGAGGGTGAGGATTAGGGAGAGGGATAGGGTAAAGGTTAGGGATAGGGTGAGGGATTGTTAGTGTGAAGGTTAGGGTTAGTGTGAGGATAAGGGTTAGGGTTTGGGTTAGGTTGATGGTGAGGTTTAGGTTATCATTGGGGATAGGTTGAGGGTTAGGCTGAGGGTTAGGTTTAGGGTGAGGGTTAGGTTTAGGGTTATAGTGAGGTTTAGGGTTAGGGTGATGTTTAGGGTGTGGGTGTGTGTAAGGGTGAGGGTGATTGTGAGGGTGAATTTTAGGTTGAGGGTGAGAGTTAGGGTGAGGGTTACGGTTATGGTTAGGGTTATTGTGAGGGTTAGGGTTAGGGTTATATTGAGGGTTAGGGTTAGGGTGATGTTTAGGGTGAGGGTGAGTGTAAGAGTGAGGGTGAGGGTGAGGGTGAGGTTTAGGATGTGGGTGAGAGTGAGGGTGAGGGTTATGGTTAAGGTTAGGGTTAGGGTGAGGGTGAGGTTTATGGTTAGAGTTAGGGTGAGTGTATGGTTTAGGTTGATGATTATGGTGAGGGTGAGGTTTAGGGTGAGGTTTAGGTTTCGGGTGAGGGTGAGGTTTAGGTTTAATTTTAGGGTGAGGGTTAGGGTGAGTTTTAGAATGAGGGTTAGGCTGAGGGGTATTTTTAGGGTAAGGTTGAGCATTAGGTTTAGTGTGAGGGTTACGGTTAGGGATAGGGTTAGGTTTAGTGTGATGATAAGGGTTAGGTTGATGGTTAATGTGATGGTGAGGGTTAGGGTTAGCGTTAGGGTTGGGGTGAAGTTTAGGGTGAGTGATAGGGTTAGGGTTAGGGTGAGGGTGAGGGTTAGGGTTATGGTTAGGGTTAGGGTGACGGTGAGGGTTAGATTTAGAATTAGGGTTAGGATTAGTCTTAGGGTGAGAGTGAGCATGAGGGTTAGCTTTAGTGAGAGTGTTAGGGTTAGGGTAAGGTTTAGGGAGAGGGTAAGTTTTAGGGTGATGTTTAGGGTGAGGGTGAGGATTAGGGTTACCATTAGGGTTAGCATTAGGGTTAGGGTTAGGGTGAGGGTTAGGGTTAGGGTAAGGTTAATGGTGAAGGTGAGGTTTAGGGTTAGGGGTGAGGGTGAGGTTTCCCGTGAGGATAAGGGTGAAGGTGAGGGTGAGGGTTAGGGTGTGGGTGAGCATTCAGGTTCTGTTGAGTGTTACGGACGGTGAGGGTTAAGGTGAGAATGAGGGTTAGGGTGAGGGTTAGGGTTAGGGTTAGGGTTAGGGTTAGTGTTTGGGTTAGGTTGAGGGGTAGGGTTAGGGTTAGGGTTAGGCTTAGTGTGAGTGTTAGGGGCAGGGTAAGGTTTAGGGTGAGGGTGAGGGTTAGGATGATTGTTAGTGTGAGGGTGAGTGTTAGGTGTAACATTAGGTTTAGGGTTATGGTTAGGGTGAGTGTAAGGATTAGGGTTATTGTTAGCGTGAGGGTGAGGGTGAGGGTTAGGGTTAGGGTTAGGGCTAGGGTAATGGTGAGGGTTAGGTTGAAGGTGAGGGTGAGGGTGAACGTGAGGGTTTCAGTTTTGTAAGGTTTAGGGTTTGGTTTAAGTTGAGGATTAGGGTGAGTGTGAGGGTTAGTTTGAGTGTTAGGGTTAGGGTTAAGGTTAGCATTAGGGTTAGGGTTAGGGTGAGGTTTAGGGTTATGTTTAGGTTGAGGGTTAGGGTTAGGATGAGGGTGAGGTTTCCGGTGAGGATAAGGGTTCAGTTATGGGTGAGGGTTAGGGTGTGGGTGAGCGTTCAGGTTCTGTTGAGTGTTAGGTTGATGGTGAGGATGAAGGTGAGGGTGAGGGTTAGGTTTAGGGTTAGGCTGAGGGTTAGGGTTAGGGTTAGGGTTAGAGTGTGGGTTAGGTTGAGGGGTAGGGTTAGGGTTAGGATGAGCGTTAGGGTTAGTGTGAAGGTTAGGGTTAGGATTAGGGTTAGTGTGAGGCTAAGGTTTAGAGTGAAGTTTAGGGTGAGAGTTAGGGTTAGCATTAGGTTTAGGGTGAGGGTTAGGGTAAGGGTTAGGTTTAGGTTGAGGTTTAGGGTAAGGGTTAGGGTGAGTGTTAGGGTGAGGGTGAGGTTGAGGGTTAGGGTTAGGATTAGTGATAGGTTGAGGATCAGGTTTTGAGAAATGATGAAGTGAGGATTTGGGTGAAGGTTAGGTTTAGGGTTAGGGATAGGGGAAGGATTAGGGTTAGGGTTAGGATTAGGGTGAGGTTTAGGCTGAGGTGTAGGTTTAGGTTTAGGGGGAGGGTTAGGTTTAGTGTGATTGTTAGGGTTAGGGTAAGGGTTAGGGTGAGGGTAAGGGTTAGGGTGTTGGTTAGTCTGAGGGTGAGGGTTAGGTGTAGCATTAGGTTTAGGGTATGGTTAGGGTGAGGGTTAGGGTTAGGGTTAGGGTGAGGGTGAGGGTGAGGGTGAGTGGTAGGGCAAAGATTTGAGTGAGGGTTAGGGTTAGGGTGAGGGATAGGTTGAGGGTGAGGTTTAGGTTGAGGTTCTGGGTGAGGGTGAGGGTTTCAGCTAGGTAAGTGTTAGGGTTAGGGTTAGGGTTAGGATTACGGTGAGGTTAAGGGTTATTTTGAGGGTTTGGGTTAGGGTGAGGGTTAGGCTTAGGGTTAGGGTTAGGTTGAGGGGTAGGGTTAGGGTTAGGGTGAGGGTTAAGGTTAGTGTGAGTTTTAGGGTTAGGTGAAGGGTTAGTGTGAAGATAAGGGTTAGGGTGAGGTTTAGGGTGAGACTCAGGGTTAGGGTTAGCCTTAAGGTTAGGGTGAGTGTTAGGGTTAGGGTGAGGGTGACGGTTACGGTTAGGGTGATGTTTACATTGAGAGTGAGTGTTAGGGTGAGGGTGAGGGTTAGGGTTAGGATTATGTTTAGGGTTAAGGTGAGGGTGAGGGTTAAGGTTAATGTGAGGGATAGGTTCAGGGTTAGGTTTAGGATGAGGGTTAGGGTTAGAGTTCGGGAGCTGGTAAGGTTATGGTGAGGATTAAGGTAAGGGTGAGGCTTAGGGTTAGGCTTAGGGTTAGGGTGAGGGTTAGGGTGAGGGTGATGAATAGGGTTATGGTGAGGGTTAGGGTTAGGGTTAGGGTGAGTTTTAGGTTTAGTGTGAGGTGTAGGTTTAGTGTTAGGGTTAAGGTTAGGGTGAAGGTGAGAGATAGGGTGAGGGATAAGGTGAGGTTTAGGGTTAGGGTTAATGTGAGGTTTAGGTTTCATTTGAGGGTTAGAGTTAGGGATAGTGTGAGGATAAAGTTTAGGGTGAGGTTAAGGGTGAGAGTGAGGGTTAGGGTTAGCGTTAGTGTTATGGTCAGTGTTAGGGTGATTTTTAATATGAAGGGTAGGGTTAGTGTGAGGGTGAGGATTATAGTTAGATTTAGGGTGAGGGTTAGGTTTAGGGTGAGGTTTAGGTTAGGGTTAGAGTTAGGTTTCGGGTTCGGGTGGGGGTGAGTTTTAGGGTGTGGTTGAACTTTAGGGTTAGGGTGAGGGTTAAGGTGACAGTGAGGGTTAGTGTTTGGGTGAGGGTTGGGGTTACGGTGAGTGTTAGGGTGAGGGTTAGTCTGAGGGTTAGGGTTAGGGTTAGGGTTATGTTGAGGGTAAGGTTGAGGGTGAGGTTTATTGTGAGGGTGAGGGATAGGGATAGCGTTAGGGATAGGGTGATCGTTAGGGTTACTGTGAGCGTAAGGGTTAGGTTTAGGGTTAGGGTTAGGATTAGCGTTATGGTGAGGGTGAGGGTTAAGTTGAGGGTTAGGTATAGAGTTGGGGTTAGGGTGAGGGTCAGTGTTAGGCTTAGGGTTAGAGTTAGGGTGAGGTTGAGCTTGAGGATTAGGGTTAGGATTAGTGTTAGGGTTAGAGTTAGCCTGAGGGTGAGGATGAGGGTGAGGGTTAGGTTTAGAGTTAGGGTGAGGATTAGGTTTAGGGTTAGGGTTAGGTTGAGGGTTAGAGTTAGGGTTAGGAAGAAACTGTGGCTGAGGGTTAGGGTGAGGGGTAGGCTTAGTGTGAGGGTTAGGATTAGGTTTAGGATTAGGGTTAGGATGAGGTTAAGGTTTAGGGTGAGGGTTAGGATTAGCTTTAGGGTTAGGGTGAGGGTTAGGGTGAGGTTTACTGTTAGGGGTAGGGTTAGGATTAGGGTGAGGGTAAGGTTTAAGGTGAGGGTTAGTGTGAGCCTGAAGGGTAGGTTTAGGGTTAGTGTTATGATTAGGATTAGGGTGAGGGTGAGAGTTAGGTTTTGGGTGGGGTTTAGGGTTAGGTTGAGGGTTAGGGTTAGGTTTAGAGTTAGGGTAAGTGTGAGCATGAGGGTTAGGGTTAGGGTTTGATTAGGGTTAGGAAGAGGGTGAGGGTGAGGGTGAGTGTTAAGGATAGGTTTAGGGTTATAGTTAGGGTGAGGGTGTGGGTGAGGTTTAGGGTTGGGTTTAGGGTTAAGGTTAGGGTGAGGTTGAGGGTGAGGTTGAGGTTTAGGGTGAAGATGAGAGTTTCGGTTAGGTAAGGGTTACGGATATTGTTATGGTGAGTATTAGGTTGAGGGAGATGTTTAGGGTTAAGTTGAGTGTTAGGGTTAGGGTTTTGGTGAGCGTTAGGGTTAGGTTGAGGTTTAGGGTGAGGGTGAGGTTTAGGGTTAGGGTTAGGGTGAGGGTGAGTTTCAGCGTTAGGCTGTAGGTGAGGGTTAGGTTTAGGGTGAGGTTTCGGGTGACAGTGAGGTTTCAGGTGACTCTTAGGGTTAGGGTTAGTTTTAGGTTGAGTGTTAGGGTTAGGGTTATGTTGAGGGTTTATGTGAGGGATAGGATTAAGATTAGGGTGAGGTTTAGGATTAGTGTGATGGTTAGGGTTAGGATTAGGGTTAGGTGGAGAGTAAGCGTTAGGGTGAGTGTTCGGGTGATGGTGAGGGTTAGGGTGAAGGTGAGGGTTAGGGTTATATTTAGGCTTAGGGTAGGTTTAGGTTTAGGATGAGGGTGAGTTTGAGGGTGAGGGTTAGGTTTAGGATTAGGCTTAGGTGTAGGGTTATGCTTAGGGTGAGGGTGAGGTTGAGAGTCAGAGTTAGGTTTCAGGAGAGGGTTAAGTTTAGGGTTAGGATTAGGGTGAGGTGAGGTTTTGGGTTAGGTTTAGGGTGATGGTGAGGGTGAGGGTGAGGGTGAGGTTTAGGCTTAGGGTGAGGGTTAGGGTTTTGGTTAGGGTTAGGGTGATTGTGAGGGTGAGGGTGATGGTGAGGTTTAGGGTGAGGGTGATGGTTAGTTTTTAGGTGAGGGTTAGGGTTAGGGTGAGGGTTAAGTTTCGGGTGAGTGTTAGGGTGAGGGTTAGGTTTAGGATGAAGTTTAGGCTCAGGTTTTGGGTTAGGGTTAGGGTGAGGGTGAGGGTTAGGGATAGGTTTAGGGTTACGGTGAGGGTTTTGTTTAATGTTAGGTTTAGAGTTAGGTTGAGGGTGAGGGTTAGGATTTGGATTAAGCTTAGGGTTAGATTTAGGCTGAGGGTGAGGGTGAGGGTGAGGGTGAGGGTTAGGGTGAGGGTTAGGCTTAGGGTGAGGGTTAAGGTTATGGTTAGGGTTAGGGTGATTGTGAGGGTGACGCTTGGGGTGAGGGTGATGGTGAGGTTTAGGGTGAGGGTGATGGTTAGTTTTTGGGTGAGGGTTAGGGTTAGGGTGAGGTTTAAGGTTAGGGTGAGTGTTAGGGTTAGGGTTAGCGTTAGGATGAAGGTTAGGCTCAGGTTTTGGGTTAGGGTTAGGGTGAGGGTGAGGGTTAGGGATAGGCTTAGGGTTAGGGTGAGGGTTTTGTTTAATGTTAGGTTTAGAGTTAGTTTGAGGCTGAGGGTGAGGGTTACGATTTGGATTAGGCTTAGGGTTAGATTTAGGCTGAGGGTGAGGGTGAGGGTTAGGGTGAGGGTGCGTGTTAGGGTGAGGTTGAGGGGGACCATGAGGGTTTCTGCTACGTAAGGGTTAGGTTTAGGTTTATGGTGAGGATTAGGATGAGGGTTATGGTTAGGATACGGGTTAGATTTATGGTGAGGGTTAGGGTTAGGATGAGCGTGAGGGTTAGAGTTAGAGTTAGGGTGAATGATAGGGTTAGAGTGAGGGCTAGCTTGAGGGTGAGTGTTAGGGTGAAGGTGAGGGTGAGGGTGAGGGTGAGGATGAGGGTTAGAGTTAGGGTGAGGGTCAGGATTAGTTGTAAGGTTAGGGTTAGGGTGAGAGTTAAGGTTAGTGTGAGAGTTAGGATTAGGCTTAGGGATAGGGATAGAGTGAGGATAAGGGTTAGGGTGAGTGTTAGGTTGAGGCTGAGGGTTATGGTTAACGTTAGGGTTAGTGTGAGGGTTAGGGTGAGGGTTAGGGTTAGGGTGAGGGTAAGTTTGATGGTGAGGGTTTGGGTTAGATTTAGGTTGAGAGTTAGGGTTAGGGGTAGTGTTGGGGTGAGGGTTAGGGTGAGGGTGAGGGTTAGGTTTTGGGTGAGGGATAGGGTTAGGATTAGTGTTATGGTAAGTTTTAGGGTTAGGGTTAGTGTTAGGGTGAAGGTCAGGTTTAGGATTATGGTTATGGTTAGGGTTTGGGTGAGGGTGAGGGTGAGGGTTGCATTCGGTTTAGGGTTAGGGTTAGGGTGAAGGTGGGGGTGAAGGTTAGGTTTAGGATTAGGGTTAGGGTTAGGGTTAGGGTGATGGTGGGGGTGAAGGGTAGGTTTAGGATTAGGGTTAGGGTTAGGCTGAGGGGGAGGTTAGGGTGATGGTGAGGTTTAGGTTTAGGGTTCGGGTTAGGGTTATGTTGTGGGCTAGGTTGAGTGTGAGTGGTAGGGTGAGTGTTAGGGTGAGGGTGAGGCTTTCAGTTAGTTAAGGGTTAGGGTTATTGTTATGGTGAGGATTAGGTTGAATGTGAGGCTTAGTGTGAGGGTTAGAGTTTGGGTGAGGGTTCGGGTTAGGGTTTTTCGTGACGGTTAGTGTTAACGTGAGGTTTAGGGTGAGGGAGAGGCTTAGGGTGAGGGTTAGTGTGAGGGTGAGTTTGAGCGTTAGGGTGTGGGTGAGGGTAAGTTTTAGGGTGAGGGTTAGGGTTAGGGTGAGGGTTAGGTTGAGGGGTAGGGGTAGGGTTAGGGTGAGTGTTGTGGTTAGTATGAGTGTTATGGTTAAGTATAGGGTTAGGGTTACTTTGAGGGTAAGGGTTAGGGTGAGGGTTAGGGGGAGGGTAAGGTTTAGGGTTAGCATTAAGGTTAGGATGAGTGTTAGCTTGTGGGTTTGAGTTAGGGTTAGGGATAGGGTTAGGGTGAGAGTTAGGTTTAGGGCTAGTGTGAGGGTAAGGGTGAGTGTGAGGGTGAGGTTGAGGGTTTCGTTTCAGTAACAGTTAGGCTTAGGGTTAGGGTGAGAATTAGGGTGAGGGTGAGCGTTTGGTTGAGGGTTAGGTTTAGGGTGAGGTTTAGGGTTAGGGTTAGAGTGAGGTTTAGGGGGAGGCTGAAGGTTAGGGTGAAGGTTGAGGTTTCGGGTGAGTGTGAGGTTTAGGGTTTGTGTTAGGGTTACGTTTAGGGTGAGGGTTAGGGTTAGAGTTAGGGTTAGGGTGAGGGTTATGTTGAGGGGTAGGGTTAGGTTTAGGTTGAAGGTTATGTTTAGTGTGAGAGTTAGGGTTAGGGTTAATGTGAGGTTAAAGTTTAGGGTAAGGGTGAGGGTTAGGGTTAGGGTTAAGGTTAGGGTGAGGTCTAGGGTGAGGTTGAGTGTTAGTGTGAGCGTGAGGGTGATGGGGAGGGTTTCGGTTAGGTAAAGGTTATGGTTATTGAGGATTAAATTGAGGGTGAGGGTTAATGTGAGGGTTAGGGTTAGGGTGAGTGTTAGGGTTCGGATGAGGGTGAGGGTTAGTGTGTGTGTGAAGGTTAGGATGTGTGATGTTTAGGGTTAGGTTTCAGGTGAGAGTTTGGGTTAGGGTTAGAGTGAGGGTTAGGCTTAGGGTGAGGGTTAAGTTTAGTGTGGGGGTTAGGGTTGGGGTTAGTGTTAGGGTTAGTGTGAGGATAAGGGTTAAGGTGAGGGTTAAGCGTGAGGGTTAGGTTAAGCGTTAGGGTCAGGGTTAGCATTAGTGTGAATGTTATTTTTAGGGGTAGTTTTAGTGTGAGGGTAAGTGTTAGCGTTAGTGTTAGGGTAAGGTTTAGGGTTAGGGTGAGGGTTAGTGTAAGGGTTAGGGATAGGGTGAGTATGAGGGTGAGGGTTAGGGGTAGGCTTAGGGTGAGGGTTAGGGTTAGGGTTAGGGTTAGTGTTAGGGTAAGGATTAGGGTTAGTGTGAATGTTAGGGTTTGGTTTAGGGTGAGTGTTAGGGTTAGGGTTAGGGTGAGGGTGTGGGCAACGATGAAGGTTTGGGTTAGGGTTATTGTTACGGTTAGTTTGAGGGTGAGGTTGAGGGCTAGGGTTTGGATTACGTTTAGTTTTAGGGTTAGGCTGAGGGAGAGGTTGAGGGTGAGGCTGAGGTTTAGGTTTAACATGAGGGTTAGGTTTAGGCTTAGGGTTAGTTTGAGGGTAAGGATTAGGGTGTGGTTTAGGGTGAGGGTGAGGGTTAGGTTTAGCATTAGGGTTGGGGTTCGGGTGAGGGTTAGGATTAGGATTAGGTTTAGGGTGAGGGTGAGGATTAGGGTTAGGTTTAGGATGAGGGTTAGAGTTAGGGTTTGCGTTAGGGTGAGGGTGAGGGTTAGGTAAGGGTTTCGGTTAGGTAAGTGTTATGGTTAGGTTAGACTGAGTAATAGGTTGGGGGTGAGGTTTAAATTGATGGTTGTTAGGGTGAGGGTTAGGGTTAGGCTTAAGGTGAGAGTTACGTTTAGCGTGATGTTTAAGGTGAGAGTGTGGGTTAAGGTGAGTGTGAGGGTTAGGGTTAGGGTTAGGGTTAGGGTGAGTTTGATGGTGTGTGTTAGGTTTAGGATTAGGGTTAGGGTTAGGGTGAATGATAGGGTGAGGCTAAGGGTTTGGGTGAGGGTGAATTTTCGGTTGTGGGTGAGGATTAGGTTGATGGCAAGGATTAGGGTTAGGGTTAGGGTTTTGGTGAGGGAAAGTTTTAGGGTTAGAATTAGGGATAGGGTGAGGATTAGTGTTATTGTGAGGGCTAGGTTTAGGGTTAGGTTGAGGATTAGGTTTAGGGTGATGATTATGGTGAGAGTGAGTGTTAGGTTGAGGGTGAGGATGAGGGTTAGGGTTAGGGTTAGTGTGAGGTTTAGGTTTAGGATGAGAGTGAGGGTGAGGTGAGGGTTAGGGTTCAGGTGAGGGGGAGGTTCAGGGTGAGGTTTAGGGTGAGGGTCAGGCCTAGCATTACGGTAAGGGTGAGGGTTACATTTAGGGTAAGGGTTAGGGTTAGGGTTAGTGTGAGAGTTAGGGTGACGGTTAGGGTTAGGGTTATGGTGAGGATTAGGGTTAGATTTAGGATTAGGGTATGTGTGAGGATAAGGGTTAGGGTGAGTGTTAGGTTGAGGGTGAAGGTTAGGGTTAGCGTTAATGTTGGGGTTAGCGTTAGGATTATGGTGAAGGTTAGGGTGAGTGTTAGGTTTAGGGTGAGGTTTAGTTTGAGGGTAAGCATTAGGGTTAGGTTTAGCTTGATGGTTAGGGTTACGGTTAGGTTTAGGGTGAGGGTTAGAGTGAGGGTTAGTGTTAGGTTGAGGGTTAGGTTTAGGATTAGGGTTATGGTGAGTTTTAGGGTTGGCATTAAGGTTAGGGTAAGGTTTAGGGTTAGGATTAAGGTTAGATTTAGGGTTAGGGTTATTGTTAGGACTAGGGCTAGGGTTAGGGTGAGGGTGAGGGTGAGGGTTGGCGTTAGGGCTAGGGTTAGGTTTAGGGTGATGGTGGGGGTGAGGGTTAGGTTTAGTATTAGGGTTATAGTTAGGCTGAGGTGGAGGCAGAGTGTGAGGGTGAGGTTTAGGGTTAGGGTTAGGTTTAGAGTTACAGTGTGGGCTAGGGTGAGGGTGAGGGTTAGGTTGAGGGTTAGGGTTAGGTTGAGGGTTAGTGTTAGGGTTAGAGTGAGAGTTAGGATTAGGTGGATGTTTAGTGTGAGGCTGAATGTTTGGGTTCAGATGAGGGTTCAGGTGAGGGTGAGTGTGAGGGTGAGGGTGAGGTTTAGGTGTGGCTTAGGGATAGGGTTAGGGTGAGGTTTAAGATTAGGGTTAGTGTTAGGTTGAAGGTGAGTGTGAGGGTTAGGCTTAGGGTTACGTTGAGGGTTAGGGTTAGGTTGAGGGCTAGGGTGAGGGTGAGGATTAGGGTGAGTTATAGGTTTAGAGTTAGGGTTAGGGTGATGGTTAGGGTGTGGGGTACAGTTAGGGTTAGTGGGAGGGTTAGTGTTAGTGTGAGGATTAGGGTTAGAGTTAGGGTTAGTGTGAGGTTAAAGTTTAGGGTGAGGGTTAGGGTGAGGGTGAGGGTTATGTTTAACGTTAGGGTTAGGGTGAGGGTTAGGGTGAGGGTTAGGTTTAGGGTGAGGGTTAGGTTTAGTGTTAGGGTGAGAGTTAGAGTTAGGGTACTGTGTAGCGTGAGGGTGAGGATTAGGGTGAGGGTTAGGGTTAGGGTGAAGTTTAAGGTGAGGTGAGAGTTAGGGTGAGGATGAGGGTGAGTGTTAGGATTAGGGTTAGGGTTAGGGTGCGGATGAGGGGTATCTTGAGGGTTAGGTTTAGGATTAGGTTTACAGTAAGGTGAGTGTTAGGGTGAGGGTAAGGATTCGGTTGAGGGTGAATTTTCGGGTGTGGGTGAGGGTTAGGTTTAGGGTGAGGTTTAGGGTTAGGGTTAGGGTTATGGTGAGGGTAAGTATTAGGGTGAGGTTGAGGTTTTTGTTAGCGTTTTGTTTTACGGTGAGGGTTATTGTGAGGGTTAGGTTTAGGTTTAGGGTTCTTGGGAGGTTGAGGTTTAGAGTTATGGTGATGGTAAGGGTTAGGTTTAGGGTTAGGATGAGGGTAAGGGTTAGGGTTAGGGTTAGGGTGAGAGTGACTGTTAGGGTGAGGGTTAGGGTTAGGGTTTGGGATAGGGTGAGGTTTAGGGTTAGTGTGAGGGTTAGGGTTAGGTTTAGTGTGAGGATAAATGTTAGGTGGAGGGTTAGTGTGAGGGTGAGGGTTAGGGTTAGCATTAGGGTTAAGTTAGGGGGCGAGTTAGCTTTGGGGTGAGTGTTAGGATTAGGATTAGAGTGAGGGTTAGGTCTAGGGTTAGGGTTAGGAAGAGGGTGAGGGTTAGTGAGAGGGTTAGGGTGAGGGTTAAGTTTAGGTTGAGCGATAAGTTTAGGGTGAGGGCTACAGTGAGGGTGAGGGTGAGGCTTTCGGTTAGGTAAGTGTTTTGGTTAGGGTTATGGTGAGGATTAGGGAGAGAGTGAGGGTTAGCTTGAGGGATAGGGTTAGGGTGAGGGTTAGGGTGAGGGTTAGTGTGAGGTGTAGGGTTAGGGTTAGGGTGAGGGTTAGGGTTAGTGTGAGGGTTAGGGTTAGTGTGAGGGGTAGAGTTAGGGTTAGGGTGAGGGTTAGGGTTAGTGTGAGGTTTAGGGTTAGTGTGAGGGTTAGGGTTAGGGTTAGGGTTAGGTTTAGGGTTAGTGTGAGGATAAGGGTTAGGGTGAGTGTTAGGTTGAGGGTGATGTTTAGGTTTAGCGTTAGCTTTACGGTTAGCGTTAGGGTTAGTGTGTGGGTTAAGGTTAGGGTTAGGGTTAGGTTGAGGGTGAGGGTTAGGGTTAGGTTTAGGTTGAGTGTTAGGGTGAGTGTTACGGTTCGGGTGAGGTTTAGGGTTTGGATTAGGGTTAGGGTGAGGGTTAGTGTGAGGTTTAGCGTTAGGGTTAGGTTTAGGGTGAGGGTGAGTGTTAGTGTTAGTGTTAGGGTGAGGGTTAAGGTAAAGGTGAGTGCTATGGTGAGCATGACGATTAGGGAGAGTGTGAGGCTGAGTATTTCCTTTAGTTAAGGTTTAGGGTTAGGGTTATGGTGAGGATTAGGGTGAGGGTGAGGCTTAGGTTGCAAGTTAGTTTAATCGTGAGGGTGAGGGTTAGGGTTAGGGTGAGGGTTAGTGTTAAGTGATGCTTAGCGTTAGGTTGAGGGTTAACGTGAGGGTGAGGGTTCGGGTTCGGGTGAGGATTAGGTTTAGGTTTAGGTTTAGGGTTAGGATGAGGGTTAGGATGAGGTTTAGGGTTAAGGTTAGGGTTAGTGTGAGGGGTAGGGTTAGTGTTAGGGTGAGGGTTAGGGTTAGTGGTAAGGGTTATGTTTAGGATTAGGTTTAGTGTGAGGATAAGGGTTAGGGTGAGGGTTAGATTGAGGGTGAATTTAGGGTTAGCGTTAGTGTTAGGGTGAGGGTTAGGGTGAGTGTTAGGGTTAGGTTGAGTTTTAGGTTGAGGGTGAGCATAAGGGTTAGGTTTAGATTGATTGTTAGGGTTAGGGTTAGGTTTAGGGTGAGGGTTAGCTTGAGGGTTAGAGTGTGGGTTAGTGTTAAGGTGAGGGTTAGGTTTAGGATTAGGGTTACTGTGAGTTTTAGGGTTAGGGTCATGGTTAGGGTAAGGGTTAGGGTTAGGATTAAGGTTAGATTTAGGGTTAGAGTTATTGTTAGGGTTAGGGTTTGGGTTAGGGTGAGGGTGTGGCTGAGGGTTGGCATTAGGGTTAGGGTTAGGTTTAGGATGATGGTGGGGGTGAGGGTTAGTTTTAGGATTAGGGTTATGGTTTGGCTGAGGGGGAGGCAGAGGGAGAGGGTGAGGTTTAGGGTTAGGGTTAGGTTTAGAGTGAGGTTAAGGTTAGGTTGATGTTTAGGGTGAGGCTGAGTGTTAGGGTTCGGGTGAGAGATCGCGTGAGGGTGAGTGTGAGGGTGAGGGTGAGATTTAGGGTGTGGATTAGGTTTCAGGTTAGGGTGAGGTTTACGGTGAGGGTTAGGGTTATGGTTAGGGTTAGGTTGAAGGTGAGCTAAGGGTTAGGTTCAGGGTTAGGTTTAGGTTTAGGGCTAGGGTGAGGGGCAGAAATAGGGTTTGGGTGAGGGTAAGGGTTAGTGTGAGGTTTTGGGTTAGAGTTAGGGTTAGTGTGAGGTTAAAGTTTAGGGTGAGGGTTAGGGTGAGGGTGAGGTTTAGGGTTTTGGTTAGGGTTAGGGTGAGGGTTAGGGTGAGGGTTAGGTTGAGGGTTAGGGTGAGGGTTAGCTTTAGGGTGAGGGTTAGGTTTAGGGTTAGGGTGAGAGTTAGGGTTAGGGTACTGTTTAACGTGAGGGTGAGGGTTAGGGTTAGGGTGATGTTTAGGGTGAGGTGCGGGTTAGGGTTAGGTTTAGGTGTAGTGTGAGGGTGAGGATTAGTGTTAGGGTTAGGGTGGGGGTTAAGGTTAGGGTGAGGTCTAGGGTGAGGATGAGGGTTAGGGTGAGGGTTGGTGTGAGGGGTGGCTTGAGGATTAGGGTGAGGGTTAGGGTTAGTGTGAGAGTTAGGGTTAGAGTTAGTGTGAGAATAAGTGTTAGGATGAGGGTTAGGTTGAGTGTGAGGTTTAGGGTTAGGGTTAGGTTTAGTGTGAGGGTTAGGTTTAGTATTAGGGTTAGGGTTATGGTTAGGGTTATAGTTAGGGTTAGGGTTAGGGTTTGGATGAGGGTGAGTGTGAGGGTTGGCGTTAGGGTTAGGGTTAGGGTTAGGCTGAGGGTGGGTGTGAGGGTTAGGTTTAGGATTTGGGTTAGGTTTAGGCTGAGGGGGAGGGTGAGTGTGAGGGTGAGGTTTTGGGTTATGGTTAGGGTTAGGGTTATGGTGAGGGCTAGGATGAGGGTGAGGGTGAAGGAGAGGGTTAGGTTTAGTGTGAGGATTTTGATTAGGGTTAGAGTTAGGGTTAGGATGAGGGTGAGGGTTGGGTTAGGGTTATTGTGAGGATTAGGGTTAGAGTGACGGTTAGGGTGACGGTGAGGGTTAGGGTGAGTGTTAGTGTCAGGTTTAGGTTTCGGGTGAGGGTTAGGGTTGGGGTTCGAATGAGGTTGAGGCTTAGGGTGAGGGGTAGCGTTAGTGTTAGTGTGAGGGTTAGAGTAAGTGTTAGGGTTAGGGATGGTGTTAGGGTTAGGCTTAGTGTGAGGATAATGGTTAGGGTGAGGGTTAGGTTAAGTGTTAGGGTTAGGGTGAGGGTTAGGGTGAGTGTTAGTGTTAGGGTTAGTGTTAGGGTGAGGGTAAGGTTTAGGGTTAGTGTTAGGGTAAGTTTTAGGGTTAGGGTGAGGGTTAGTATAAGGGTTAGTGATAGGGTGAGTGTGAGGGTGAGGATTAGAGTTAGGATGAGGTTGATGGTTAGGGTTAGCGAGAAGGTTATGGTAAGGGTTAGGGTTAGGATGAGAATTAGGGTTTGGTTTAGGGTGAGTCTTAGTGTTAGGTTTAGGGTTAGGGTTAGGGTGAGGGTTAGGGTTAGGGTGAGGGTGAGGGTAAGGGTGAGGGTGAGGGTTAATTTTAGGCTTAGGGTGTGGGTGAGGGTTAGGGTGAGGGTTAGTTTTAGCGTTAGGGTGAGGGTGGGGGTAAGGATGAGGGTTAGGGTTAGGGTTAGGGTTATGGTTAGTGTGAGGGTGAGGTAGCGGTTTAGGGTTAGGATTAGGTTTAGTATTAGGCTGAGTGAGGGGGTGAGGCTGAGGCTGAGGGTGAGTTTTACGTTTAGGGTTTGGGTTAGGGTGAGCGCTAGTGTATGGGTGAGAGTGAGGGTTTCGGTTAGGTAAGTGTTAGGGTTAGGGTGAGGATTAGGTTGAAGGTGAGTGTTAGATTGAGGGTTAGGGTTAGCGTGTGGGTTAGGTTTAGCGTGTAGTTTAGGGTGAGGGTGAAGGTTAAGGTGAGGGAAAGTAGTAGGATTAGAATTAGGGATAGGGTGAGGATTCGTGTTAGTGTGAGGGTTAGGGTTAGGGTTAGGATTAGTGTGAGGATGAGGGTTAGGTTGAGGATTAGGTTGAGGGTGAGGTTTAGGGTTAGTGTTAGGGTTAGTGTTAGCGATAGGGTGAGGATTAGGGTTAGTGTGAGGGTTAGGGTTAGGGTTAGGTTTAGGGTTACTGTGAGGATAAGGGTTAGGGTGAGGTTTATGTTGAGGGTGAGGGTTAGGGTTAGCCTTAGGGTCACGGTAAGCATTAGGGTGAGTTTTAGGTTTAGGGTGAGGGTTAGGATTATGGTTAGGTTGAGGATTAGGTTTAGTGTGATGTTTATGGTGAGGGTGAGTGTTAGTGTGAGGGTGAGGATGATGGTTAGGGTTAGGGTTAGGGTTAGGTTTAGTGTGAGAGTGAGGTTGAGGGTGAGGGTTGGGGTTAGTGTTAGGGTGAGGATTAGGGTTAGGGTTAGGGTCATGGTGAGGGTAAGTCTTAGGGTGAGGTTGAGGTTTAGGGTTAGTGTTAGGGTAAGGGTGAGGGTTGGTGTGACGGTAAGAGTTAGGGTTAGGGTGAGGGTTATTGTTAGGGTTAGGGTGGGGGTTAAATTTAGGGTGAGGTCTAGGGTGAGGTTGAGGGTTAGGGTTAGGGTTAGTGTGAGGGGTAGGGTTAGGGTTAGGGTTAGTATGAGGGTTCGGGTTAAGTTTAGGATTAGGGTTAGTGTGAGGATAAGGGTTAGGGTGAGGGTTAGGTTGAGGTTGAAGTTAGCTTTAGGTTTGGGGTTAGCGTTAGTGTTATGGTGATGGTTAGGGTGAGTGTTAGGGTTCGGGTGAGGTTTAGCTTAAGGGTGAGCCTTAGGGTTAGGTTTAGGCTGATGGTTAGGGTTAGGGTTAGGTTTAGGGTGAGGGTTACGGTGAGGTTTAGAGTGAGGGTTAGTGTTAGGGTGAGGGATAGGGTTAGGATAAGTGTTACAGTGAGTTTTAGGGTTAGGGTTATGGTTAGGGTAAGGGTTAGGGTTAGGATTAATTTTAGATTTAGGTTTAGGGTTATTGTTATTGTTAGGGTTAGGGTTAGGGTGAGGGTGAGGGTGAGGGTTGGCGTTAGGGTTAGGTTTAGGGTGATGGTGGGGTTGAAGGTTAGGTTTAGGATTAGGGTTATGGTTAGGCTGAGGGGAAGGCAGAGGGTGAGGGTGAGATTTAGGGTTAGGGTTAGGTTTAGAGTAACGGTGAGGGCTAGGGTGAGGGTGAGGGTTAGGTTGAGGGTGAGGGTTAGCGTAAGGTTTAGAGTGAGATTTAGGGTTAGGTTGATGTTTAGGGTGAGGCTGAGTGTTAGGGTTCGGGTTCGGGTGAGGGTGAGGGTGAGTGTGAGGTTGAGGGTGAGGTTTAGGGTGTGGCTTAGATTTCGGTTTAGGGTGAGGGTTATGGTGAGGTTTAGGGTTAGGGTTAGGGTTAGGTTGAAGTTGAGGGTGCGGGTTATGGTTAGGGTTAGGTTGAGGGTTAGTGTTAGTGTTATGTTGCGGGCTAGTGTGAATGGTAGAGTTACGGTTAGGGTGAGGGTTAGGGTTAGTGTGAGGGTTTGGGTTATAGTTAGGTTTAGGGTGAGGGTAAGGGTGAGGGTTAGTTTTAGGGTTAGGGTGAGAGTTAGGTTTAGGGTACTCTTTAGCATGAGGGTGACGGTTAGGGTGAGGTTTAAAGTTAGGGTTATGTTTAGGGTGAGGTGAGGGTTAGGGTTAAGGTGTGGGTTAGGGTTAAAGTTAATTTTAGGGTGAGGGTGAGGGTTAGTGTTAGGGGTAGGATGGGGGTTAAGGTTAGGGTGAGGTCTAGGGTGAGGGTGAGGGTTAGGGTGAGGGTTAGTGTGATGGGTAGTGTTAGGATTAGGGTGAGGGTTAGGGTTAGTGTGAAGGTTAGGGTTAAGTTTAGCGTTAGGGTTAGGATTAGGTTTAGGGTTAGTGTGAGTATAAGGGTTGGGGTGAGGTTTAGGTTGAGGGTGAGGGTTAGAGCTAGGGTTAGGGTTAGTGTGAGGGTTAGGTTTAGGATTAGGGTTTGGGTTATGGTTAGGGTTATTTTTAGGGTTAGGTTTAGGGTTTGGGTGAGAGTGAGGGTGAGGGTTGGTCTTAGGGTTAGGTTTAAGGTGAGGGTGAGGGTGGGGGTGAGGGTTAGGTTTAGGATTAGGGTTAGGTTTAGGCTGAGGGGGAGGGGGAGGTTTTGGGTTAGGGTTAGATTTAGGGTTACATTGAGCGCTAGGTTGAGGGTGAGGGTTAGGGTGAGTGTGAGGTTGAGGTTGAGGGTGAGGGTGAGGGTTAGGTTTAGGGTGAGGGTTAGGATTAGGGTTATGGTTAGTTTGAGGGTGAGGGTGAGATTTGGGTTAGGGTTAGAATGAGGGTTACTGTTAGGGTGAGGGATAGGTTTAGGTTTCGGGTAAGGGATAGGGTTAGGGTTACAGTGAGGGTGAGGCTTAGGGTGAGGGTTAGAGTCACTGTTAGGGTGAGGGTTAGAGTTAGTGTGAGGGTTAGGGATGGGGTTAGGGTTAGGGTTTTTGTGAGGATAATGGTTAGGGTGAGGGTTAGGTTAAGCGTTAGGTTTAGGGTGAGGGTTAGGGTGAGTGTTAGGGTTAGGGTTAGTGTTAGGGTGAGGGTAAGGTTTTTGGTTAGTGTTAAGGTAAGGATTAGGGTTAGGGTGAGTGTTAGGGTAAGGTTTAGGGATAGGGTGAGTGTGAGAATGAGGGTTAGAGTTAGGGTTAGGGTGATGGTTAGGGTTATTGTTAGGGTTAGCATAAGGGTTAGGGTTAGGGTGAGGGTTAGGGTTTGGTTTAGGGTGAGTGTTAGGGTTAGGTTTAGGATTAGGGTAAGGGTTAGGGTTAGGGTGAGGTTTAGAGTTAGGGTTAGGGTTAGGGTGAGGGTGAGGTTAAGGGCGAGGGTGAGGGTTAATTTTAGGTTTAGGGTGTGGGTGAGTGTAGGGTGAGGGTTAGTGTTAGGGTTAGGGTGAGGGTGTGGGTAAGGATGAGAGTTAGGCTTAGGGTTAAGTTTATGGTGAAGAATTAGAAAAAATAGGGCTGCATCCATTTTACAATTTACTAACTTCTGACTCTGCTTCTGTAAACTTGTTTGCTTGAGCTAACACCAACCCCCACCCCCCTGGAAATAAGGAATTGGGTAAAGTCTCAGAGCCCAGGTGTCAGCCCCAGGACAAGGTCAGTGGTCGTAGATAAAGAACAGACAGTACGTGTTCCTCAGTTCCCATTTAGAAATTCCCCAGACAGAACCTTGAGATAACGACCACCTGGCAAGACTACAAGCTAAGCCAAATGTCAACCAATCATAGGCCTGTAACCATGTAAACCCCCCTTAAACCAACCATGGGCCATTCATTTTACAAAGAGTGTTACAAAATTTCCCGCGTGGCAAAGTGAGTGTTGGCGTATATGATGACCTTTAAATGGACCAATCATGGGATGCTTTGTGTTATGCATTAATCTTGTGGTTTTTGCCTTTAAAAGAAGGCTTGTAACTGCTGCTCGGGGCTCCCTGTCTGCACGGGACAGAGAGTCCGTTTGCACAAACGTCAAATAAACTCCTCTTGCTTATTGCATCTCCCGGCCTGGAGTCTGAGTTTCTGGGGCGCCCTCCCGTTGACGAAAGTATCCCAGGATTCTGGGGTCTTTCATTTGGTGCGTTGACTGGGAACCAGGCTCCCCCAAACCCCAGATTCCAGGACCGGCAGGAGGTAAGATAGAGCTCTTGTCTTTCGTGTTTGTCGTGTTCATTTCATGTTTTGGGGATCCAAAAGTGCCTGTACAGGACATGTGTGGTGGACCAGAGGAAAAAGCAGACGTGCCCACTACCCTGGTCCCGCCCTGGGCTTCTACCCCAGGGTGCGTGAATTTGTGGTGGACTAGAGGGAAAAGCAGACGTGCCCACTACCCTAGTCCTGCCCTGGAGTCCTACTCCAGGGTCACGTGGAGGGGGACGAGATCCGAGTGTCTCTGTGTTCGGGGGAGTTAAGGCACGGCCGGCCTCTCCCTTCTGAAGTTTCTCTCCTGATTTGTGCTCACTCGGGGACCGCGCGGCGTTTGTCTAGTCTTGTCTGTGTCTGTCTGACGTTAATTGTCTTTGGTGTTTGTTTTGTGACTTTCAAGGAAATGTGTCAACAAGCGAGTCCACTCCTAGGACACCTGAGACCTTGTCCTAGATCGTTTAAAAACAAAAACTGCTGGTTCTGCTTTTGTAACTTGCTTGTTTGTCAATTATGAATCTGCCACTGACCACCTGCGAGTGGCCTCAGTTAGATATCAGCCTTGGGCCTTGGCTCGGGGGGGTCTAAACGTGGGGGAGAACCTGTCAGTCTGAGGGGATGGCCGCTAGGGACTTCTTTCCCTTGCCCCAAGATGACTGGCAATTCTCCTCCGCCTTGGAAGGCCCCTGGGTCAACGTCTGCAGGAATCTAAGAGAAAAATCCTCCGGAGGTGAGTAGGGGTGTTGAGTCCCCTGGTAAGTGAATGGTGTTGAGATGTCGCCCCATTCACTGAGACCTGATTTTGTCTTTGTGGCCACTTATTTGTCTTGTTTACTTTAGTGTGTATGTTTGTTTTATGTTTTCTGGGGTAGGGAAGTTCTGGGTGAGTGTGGCAGGCTCACCCAGCAGACTGTGGATTCAGCTTGCTGAGTGAGAACAGCACAGAGTTCCGGTAGGAATTACCTGGGGCCCATTAGTCCCCAACTCAGCCTTCAGTTCTTGTCTAGTTCTGTTTTAGAATTGGTACCAATTTTAAATGTGGATCCTTGGTTTTTGGGTTTATCTGTGTTTTTGTTATTTATTTGAACATCTCTGGGGAAATAAAAGTTCCAGCGGGGCTTGGTCACAGACCTGCTATGCCCCCCCCCCGAGGCATGGAAGGTTACTGGGCTAGTTTGGTTCCCTTCAAGCCTCACGCTGCATTTACTCCTCGTGGAGGCTGCCAGCAGGGAGGGTGTAGAAGGTTGTCTGTCTAGTTTGGACTTTTTCAGCTAGTCCTGACAATGTAACAATTTGTAAAGTGCTCTTGTCTATCTGTGTGAGTGTTTTGTGTGTGTCTGTGAACGTGTTCAAAGATAAGAATTGTCAGCATGCTGTAACAATTGGATGAGTTTAAATTTAAAATTCAAAAGGTTATGAGGTTTGGACATTACCAAAAATTCTAAAAAAATCTTCACATTGTTTTAAATGGCTTTTTAAAGGTTTTTTTAACTTGCAAATTAGAAAATCTGGTATTTTAAAAAACTAATATTTTAAATGCATAAGACTGTAATCAAGTTATCTGGCTTAACAAAATGCATTGGCTATTTGGGATCTGGTTCCCTTGGCTAAAATTTGGGATAAATATTAAAAATTTAAATGTAAAGGTTAGTTTAACACTGTCAAAGATGTTACCTGTTCTATCTGTCTAAAAACTGTGTATTTCATTCAAGAACCAAGAAAAGAGACGGGGAAAAACTTAGAAGCCAACAGAAGACCTATCTTTAGGGATAAGGGGTGAACAAGCAGAAGTGCAGTTCAGCTAGTCAAGCATGGTGGGACAGGTCCTGGGAAGAGTCCATGCATGGTGAAAGAGGGCAAGCTGGCATAAACGCAGTTCATCTAACCCTAAAGAGTCGGATTGGGTGCGTACCCATTCCATAGAAGGGGCTGAGTGGCCCATCTTTGTTCTTTCTTTTCCCTGCAGATAGACTCTAAAAACATGATGGTTAAAATGAGTGATGTGATGATCTGATTAGTATTGCTAAAACTTCCCCTTGGATGTGTTAACATTAAAATTAGAAAGGCCTTAAAAAAAAGGGTTAAAAAGTTATTTATATAATGTGACTTGCTTTTAATGTTTTACAATTAGGATGTTTTTAAAAGTCAGAAAGACACTAAGTCTAGCTTTTTGGTTCAGTTATGATGATTGTTATTTTCGCATTAAGGAAAAATTGTCATTTGAGTTTAAAAATCTTATTGTGTGTCTGTTTTAAAACAAGCAACTAAGAGGCAATGAGTGACACTTGGCCTCAAGATTTCAATGGGTTTTTTCAAAATGCAAATAAGAGGCTTAAAAAAAATTAGGAATGGATGTTTGGATATAAAGTTTAAATGTAAAATTGTTCTTAACATTGGCCTCAATGTACACAAAGGAAAAAATTAGGATTACCAAAATAATTGCGATTCCAGTTTGCTCTTATAGGTTGTTTTTTTTTTTTTGGTCGGCCGTGGGGCTTGAACTCTGGGCCTGGGCACTGTCCCTCAGCTCTTCAGCTCAAGGCGAGTGCTCTACCACTTGAGCTACAGCCCCAGTTCCGGTTTTCTGGTGGTTTATTGGAGATAGGAGTCTCAAGGTCTCTCCTGCCCGGGCTGGCTTTGAACCGCGATCCTCAGATCTCAGCCTCCTGATTAGCTAGGATTACAGGCATGAGCCACCAGCGCCCGGCAGGATGTTTTTTTTTTAAGTTTCCAGCAAGCCCAGAGCAAAGCACAGAGGATTCTTACAAGTTTGTCAGATGTAACTTTGACTCTTAATAAGTTTCAGGTAAGAGCATGCTTAAAAGCTACTTCTATGTTGACCACCTTGTTGCTTTTAATTGGAGTAAAATGGCCTTTTATAAGACTCACTGATCTGCAAACTGGTTCAAAGCCAGCCCGGGCACAAAAAGGTTCCTGTGAGACTGTCACCTCTATTCAGCCAGCAGAGTACTAGCCCTGGACTTAAGAGTCAGGGGACAGTACTCAAGCCCCTAGCTCGAGGCTCACAGTGGCAGAGTACTAGCCCTGGACTGAAGAGTTAGGGGACAGCATTCAAGCCCTGATTCTGGGACTCAAAGTGGCAGAGTGCTAGCCTTGAGCTGTAGAGCTGAGGGACAGTGCTCAGGTCCCGAGTTCAAGTCCAGCGACCAGCTAAAGGGAAATGCCAATGAGGCATTTTTCCCAATGTGAAGAAGAGACTCCTGGGACAAAAGCAATGGAGGAGCATCCAGAGGCAGTAAGCCACTGCTTGGATGGCAGAAATGTCAGATCCTAGAGTCACTTGTGCGTGGCCCTTCAAAACTGGTCAGAACCAGGAGGTCATAAAAAGAGTTTATAAGCATGCCAAATGTCCATGACTATCTACCTTGTAAGGGACAGGAACTTGCCAGTCCTCTGTGATAGTAAAAGCCAATGTTATAAAATGTGGGGGATAGTTTAAATCTCAACCCCTTTATGTGCCAAAAGCTCTAATTGAGCTGACACTAGTTACATGAAGTTCATCTGCTCAGGGAAAAGTTTGTAAACCTGAGAGTGTGTTTCTATTTGATATCTGTCTAAAGGCCTGCAAAGGTAACTTAGGCATTGTTTGGGATCATTAGAGATCACATTCCTAAGCCATCTAGAAAGATGCTTTTGCAAACCAGAGTGCTAAACAAGCTACACTGCTGTAGACGGAAAAAAGGTCTGTGCAGTTGTCAAAAGTTAAATATTGTTCTAAATGACATCTAACCCTGATGGCCTCTTTGTAAAATAGGCTAAGGTTATAGGTTCCTGGCTAGGTAAGATCAACAAGTTACAGAAGATGGACCTTCACCCTTCTACCCCCATTTTAAGATCAAGGGTCCAGAGTCAGTTTTGGAGAAATGAGGCAAAATAGATAAAATAATTTTTAAAAAAGGCATAAAAAATAGTGTTAACAGTTGTCAGTGTACAAGGTGTAAAGACTTCATCTGTCAGAGATGGCTACAAGACTAAGCCTTCTGAGCCTTCTGTGTCTATTTACAAAAATATCTCGTTAGTAAAAAAGTTGTGATTTTGGTAAATTGTCCTGGACTATTGTTTAAAGATCTTAAAAATCAGCAGGATCAAAGCCTGCCAAGCCTATGCAATGTATTTTTAACCAGTCTGTGTAGGAATTTACAGCCGAGCATGAGGTGTGACAGTCCCTTGGAGGCACTGAGAGATCCTGCTGCTGCTGCTGCGGCTGCTGCTGCTGCTGCGGCTGCTGCTGCTGCTGCTGCTGCTGCTGCATACCCTAATGGGTAAAGTTCAAAGACGGCCTGACAGCCAGCTGGAGAAACTCCTGCCTGATTCCATCACCTGAGTCTGCTTCCTGGTTGACTGCTGCTAAATCTAAGATCTTGTGGGACATTCTTTTGGGTGATATCCAGAAACCCTCTCTTCCCACAGTGGATATTGAGGACAAGGATATCACTGGCTTGCTTGTCTTAGTCACTTCAGTGCATAGTGACTGAAAATCCACTCTATGGTCACAGCCTTGTTTGGCTCTGGTATGGTAATAACCTGAGTGTGTTATCAATGAAAATTGTAAAGAGAGGGGTGTAGTAAAGAAAGCCTTGGAAAAGGAATTATAAAGGAGAGGGGGGTAGTAAAGAAAGCCTTGGGAAGGGAATTGGGGAAAAATTGGTATCCCCTTTAGATAAGAAAGGATTCAAAATGTAAGGATTGTCTTTAATTGTTTGGAAAAGGGAAAGAAGACAAACCTCAGAAAGTTTAAGTATGTAGCAAAGGGTATGAGTATGTCGCAAATGGTATGAGTATGTCGCAAATGGTATGAGTATGTCTTAAAATTGGAGCTTACAAGTACAACTGGTATAAAATTAAGTGAACTGTGATACACGGAGGGAGGACTGGTAAAAAAAAATGTAAGGGGCTCTGGTACTCTTACTTTTGTTACAATCGGACCTTGTATACTCAACAGACTGATGTCTTTTCTAAAAGAATAAAATCAGCGCAGACCATCTATTAGTTCTGAGGTCTCAATACCAAGCACTGAGAACAACTGACACCCCAAAAGATAATGTAGAGACACCCTAAATTTTAAGGTTAAAATTACTCCTGAGAAGAAGTGGGGAATGAAAAATTAGGGCTGCGTCCATTTTACAATTTACTAACTTCTGACTCTGTTTCTGTAAACTTGCTTGCTTGAGCTAACACCAACCACCCAGTCCCCCAGGAAACAAGGAATTGGGTAAAGTCTCAGAGCCCAGGTGTCAGCCCCAGGACAAGGTCAGTGGTTGTAGATAAAGAACAGACAGTACGTGTTCCTCAGTTCCCATTTAGAAATTCCCCAGACAGTACCTTGAGATAACGACCACCTGGCAAGACTACAAGCTAAGCCAAATGTCAACCAATCATAGGCCTGTAACCATGTAAACCCCCCTTAAACCAACCATGGGCCATTCATTTTACAAAGAGTGTTACAAAATTTCCCGCGTGGCAAAGTGATTGTTGGTGTATATGATGACCTTTAAATGGACCAATCATGGGATGCTTTGTGTTATGCATTAATCTTGTGGTTTTTGCCTTTAAAAGAAGGCTTGTAACCGCTGCTCGGGGCTCCCTGTCTGCACGGGACAGAGAGTCCGTTTGCACAAACGTCAAATAAACTCCTCTTGCTTATTGCATCTCCCGGCCTGGAGTCTGAGTTTCTGGGGCGCCCTCCCGTTGACGAAAGTATCCCAGGAGTCTGGGGTCTTTCAGTGGTTAGTGTGAGGGTGAGGTTGAGGGTTAGGGTTAGGATTAGGTTTACGTTTAGGGTTAGGCTGAGGGACAGGGTGAGTGTGAGGCTGAGGGTGAAGTTTACGTTTAGGGTTTGGGTTAGGGTGAGGGCTAGTGTATGGGTGAGGGTGAGGGTTTCGGGTAGGTAAGTGTTACGGTTAGGGTGAGGTTGAAGGTTAGTGTGTGAGTTAGGGTTAGAGTGAGGGTTAGGGTGACTGTGAAGGTTAGGGTTAGGGTTAGGGTGAGGGTAAGGATTATGGTGAGGGTTAGAGTGCTGGTGAGGGTTAGGGTTACCATTAGGGTTAGGGTCAGGGTGAGGGTTAGGGTGAGGTTTAGGGATAGGTTTAGGATTAGGGTTAGGGTTAGAGTTAGGGTGAGGGTTAGGCTGAGGGGTAGGGTAAGGGTTAGGGTGAGGGTTAG
This sequence comes from Dipodomys merriami, assembly GCF_024711535.1. NCBI lineage: Eukaryota > Metazoa > Chordata > Mammalia > Rodentia > Heteromyidae > Dipodomys > Dipodomys merriami. Next base: position 750,317 of record NW_027205949.1, read on the forward strand.
GTTTAGTGTGAGGATTAGGGTTAGGTTTAGAGTTAGGATTAGGGTAAGGATTAGGCTGTGGGTTAGGGTGAGGGTGAGGGTTAGGTTTAGCATTAGGGTTAGTGTTAGGGTGAGTGTTAGGATTAGGGTTAGGGTTAGGGTGAGGGTGAGGGTGAGGATTAGGGTTACTGTTAGTTTGAGGGTTTGGGTTAGGGATTGGGTTAGGGTAAGGGTGAGGGTGAGGTGAAGGTTTCGGTTATGTAAGGGTTATGTTTAGGTTAGGGTGCGGATTAGGTTGAGTGTGAGTGTTAAATTGAGCGTTAGGGTTAGGGTGAGGGTTAGGGTTAGGCATAAGGTGAGGGTTAGGTTTAGCGTGATGTTTAGGGTGAGGGTGAGGTTTAAGGTGAGGGAAAGGATTAGGGTTAGAATTAGGGATAGGGTGAGGATTAGTGTTGGTGTGAGGGTTAGGGTTAGGGTTAGGGTTAGTGTGAGGATGAGGGTTAGGTTGAGGATTAGGGTGAGGGTGAGGGTTAGGGTTAGCGTTAGTGTTAGGATTAGGGATAGGGTGAGGTTTAGGGTTAGTGTGAGGGTTAGGGGGAGGGTTACTGTGAGGATAAGGGTTAGTGTGAGGGTTATGGTGAGTGTGGGGGTTAGGGTTAGCCTTAGTGTTATGGTGAGCGGTAGGGTGAGGGTTAGGGTTAGGGTGAGGTTTAGGGTTATATTTAGGTTGAGTATTAGGTTTCTTGTGATGTTTATGGTGAGGGTGAGTGTTAGTGTGAAGGTGAGGATGAGGGTTAGGTTTAGAGTTAGGTTTAGGTTTAGGGTGAGAGTGAGGGTGAGGGTGAGGGTTAGGGTTAGTGTTAGGGTGAGGATTAGGGTTAGGGTTAGGGTTATGGTGAGGGTAAGTCTTAGGGTGAGGTTTAGGGTGAGGCTGAGGTTTAGAGTTAGCATTAGGTTAAAGGTGAGTGTTGGTGTGAGGGTTAGAGTTAGGGTTAGGGTGAGGGTTAAGGTTAGGGTTAGGGTGAGTGTAAGTATTAGGGTGAGGGTTAGGGTGAGGTTGAGGGTTAGGGTTATCATTTGGGTTAGGGTGAGGTGAGGGTTAGGGTGTGTTTATTGTGAGGGTGAGTGTTAGGCTGAGGGTGAGGTTGAGGGTTAGGTTTAGGTTTAGGTTTAGGTTTAAGGTTAAGGTGAGAGTGAGGGTGAGGGAGAGGGTTAGGGTTCGGATACGGGTGAGGGTGAGCATTACAGTTAGGGTTTGGGTGAGGGTTAAGTTTAGGGTGAGGGTTAAGGTTAGTTTGAGGGCTCAGGGGAGGGTGAGGGTTCGGGTGAGGGTGAGTGTGAGGGTTTTGGTTAGGTAAGGGTTAAGGTTAGGGTTATGGTGAGGATTAGCATAATGGTGAGGTTTATGGTGAGGTAAGGGTTATGGTGAGGGTTAGGGTGAGGGTTAGGGTTAGGGTTATGGTTAGGGTTAGGGTGAGGGTTAGTGTGAGTTTTAGGGTTAGGGTTAGGTTTAGTGTGAGGATGAGGGTTAGTGTTAGGTTTAGGGTGAGGGTTAAGTTTAGGGTGTGGCCTAGGGTGATGGTGAGGGTTATGGTGAGGGTGAGGGTGAGGGTTTCAGTTAGGTAAGTTTTAGGGTTAGGGTTATGGTCAGGATTAGGATGAGGGTGAGGGTTAGGTTGAGGGTTAGTGTAAGGTTGAGGGTTAGGGTAAGGTTTAGGGAGAGGGTTAGGATTAGGGTGATGTTTAGGGTGAGGTTGAGTGTTAGGTTTAGGGTGAGGATTCAGGTTAGGGTGAGGGTTAGAGTTAGGGTGTATTTATGGTGAGGATGAATGTTAGGGTGAGGGTGAGGTTGTGGGTTAGATTTAGGGTTAGAGTTAGGGAGATAGTGAGGATGAGGGTGAGGGTTAGTTTTCGGGTGAGGGTGAGGTTGAGTGTGAGGGTTAGGGTGAGGGTGAGGGTTTCCGTTAGGTAAGGATTAGGGTTAGGGTTATGGTGAGGATTATGGTGAGAGTGAGGCTTAGCCTGAGGGTTAGAGTTAGGGTGAGGGTTAGGGTGAGGGTTAGTGTGAGAGGTAGGGTTAGGTTTAGGGTGAGGTTTAGGGTTATTGTGAGGGTTAGGGTTAGGGTTAGGTTTACGGTTAGGGTGAGGATAAGGGTTAGGGTGAGGGTTAGTTTGAGGGTGATGGTTAGGGTTAGCGTTAGGTTTACGGTTAGCATTAGGGTTATGGTGAGGGTTAGGGTTAGGATGAGGGTTAGGTGGAGGTTGAGGGTTAGGGTTAGGTTTAGGTTCAGGGTTAGGCTTAGGGTTAGGGTTTGGGTGAGGGTTAGGGTCAGGGTTAGGTTTAGGGATGTGGTGAGGGATAGTGTTAGGATTAGGGTGAGGTTTAAAGTTAAGGTGAGGACTAGGGTGAGTGTGAGGATTAGGGGGAGGCTAAGGGTGAGTGTTTCCGTTGGGTAAGGTTTAGGGTTTGGGTAATGGTGAGGATTAGGCTGAGGGTTAGTGTTAGGTTGAGGGTTAGGATTAATTTTAGGGTTAGGATTAGGGTTAGTGTGAGTGGTAGGTTTAGGGTTAGGTGAGGCTTAGGGTTAGTGTTAGGGTTAGGGATAAGTTTAGGATTAGCCTTAGTGTGAGGATAAGTGTTAGATTTAGGATTAGGGTTAGTGTGAGGATAAGAGTTACGGTGAGGGTTAGGTTGAGGGTTAGGGTTAGCGTTATGTTTGGGGTGAGCGTTAGGGTTAGGGTGAGAGTTAGGGTGAGTGTTAGGGTTAGGGTGAAGTTTAGCTTGAGGGTGAGAGTTATGGTTAGGTTTAGGTTGATTGTTAGGTTTAGGGTTAGGTGTAGGTTGAGGGTTAGGGTGAGGGTTAGAGTGAGGGTTAGTGTTAGTGTGAGGGTTAGGGTTAGGATTAGAGTTACGGTGAGTTATAGGGTTAGGGTTATGCTTAAGGTAAGGGTTAGGGTTAGGATTAAGGTTAGATTTAGGGTTATGGTTATTGTTAGGATTAGGGTTAGGGTGAGGGTGAGGGTGAGGGTGGGCATTAGGGTTAGGGTTAAGTTTAGGGTGATGGTTGGGGTGAGGGGTAGTTTTAGGATTAGGGTTATGGTTAGGCTGAGGGGGAGGCAGTGGTTGAGGGTTAGATTTAGGGTTAGGGTTAGGTTTAGAGTTATGGTGAGGGCTAGGGTGAGGGTAAGGGTTAGGTTGAGGGTTAGGGTTAGGGTGAGAGTTAGTGTTAGGGTTAGAGTGAGGGTTATTGTTAGGTTGATGTTTAGGGTGAGGCTGAGTGTTAGGGTTCCGGTGAGGGTTCGGGTGAGGGTGAGTGTGAGGGTGAGGGTGAGGTTTAGGGTTAGGGTTAGGGTTAGGTTGAAGTTGAGGGTGAGGGTTATGGTTAGGGTTTGGTTGAGGGTTAGTATTATGTTGAGGGCTAGGGTGAGGGTTAGGGTTAGGGTTAGGTTTAGAGTTAGGGTTAAGGTGAGGGTTAGGGTGAGTGGTAGAGTTTGGGTTAGGTTTAGGGTTAGAGTTAGTGTGAGGGTTTGGGTTAGAGTTAGGGTTAGTGTGAGGTTAAAGTTTAGGGTGAGGGTTAGGGTGAGGCTGAGGGTTAGGTTTATCGTTAGGGTTAGGGTGAGGGTTAGGGTGAGGGTTAGGGTAAGGGTGATGTTTAGGGTGAGGTGAGGTGAGGGTTAGGGTGAGGATGAGGGTGAGGGTTAGGGTTATGGCTAGTGTTAGGGTGCGGTTGAGGGTAATGTTGAGTGTTAGGTTTAGGATTTTGTATATAGTAAGGTGAGTGTTAGAGTGAGGGTAAGTATTCGGGTGAGGGTGAATTCTAGGTTGTGGTTGAGGGTTAGTTTTAGGGTGAGGATTAGTGTTAGGGTTAGGCTTATGGTGAGGGTAAGTATTAGGGTGAGGGTTAGAGTGATGGTTAGGGTGAGGGTTAGGGTTATGGTGAGGGTTAGGGTGAGGGTAAGGGTTAGGGTTAGGTTTAGGTTGTGGGTGAGTGTTAGTGTTAGGGTAAGGGTGGGGGTTAAGGTTAGGGTGAGGTCTAGGGTGAGGGTGAGGGTTAGGATGAGGGTTAGTGTGAGGGGTAGTGTTAGGGTTAGGTTGAAGATGAGGGTTAGGCGGAGGGGGAGGGGGAGGGGGAGGGTTAGGCATAACGTTAGGTTTAGGGTGAGGGTTAGCGTTTAGGGTGTGGTTTAGGGTGAGGTTGAGGTTTTAGGTTAGCGTTTGTGTTAGGGTGAAGGTTAGTGTGAGGGTTAGGGTTAGGTTTAGGTTTTGCGTGATGGTGAGGTTTAGGGTTAGGGTGAGGTGGAGGGTTAGGTTTAGGGTTAGGGTGATGGTAAGGGTTAGGGTGAGGGTTAGGGTGAGTTTGAGTGTTAGGGTTAGCATTAGTGTTAGGGTGAGTGTGAGGGTTAGGGTGAGGGTTAGGGTAGTGTTTGATAGGGTGAGGATTAAGGTTAGTGTGAGGGTTAGGGTTCGGTTTAGTGTGAGGATAAGTGTTAGGGGGTGGGTTAGGGTGAGGGTGAGTGTGAGGGTTTCAGTTACGTAAGGGTTAGGGTTAAGGTTATGGTGTGGATTAGGGTGAGGTTCCTGGTTAGGTTGAGGATTAGGTTTAGGGTGAAGGTTCGGGTGAGGGTTAGGGATAGGGTGATGGTGGGGGAGAGGTGTAGGTTTAGGAATAGGGTTAGGGTTAGGCTGAGGGTGAGGGGCAGGTGGAGGGGGAGGTTTTGGGTTAGGGTTATGGTTAGGTGCGGGCTAGGTTGAGGGTGTTAGGGAGAGGGTGAGGGTGAGGGTGAGGGTGAGGGTTAGGGATAACTTTAGGGTTAGGGTGAGGGTTAGCACGAGGGTTAGTTTTAGGTTTTGAGTTAGAGTGAGAATGAGGGTTAGGGTTCAGTTTAGGGATAGGGTTAGGGTTAGGGTTAGGGTGACGTTTAGGGTTAGGGTTAGGGTTAGGTTGATGGTGAGAGTAAGGGTTAGGCTGAAGTTGAGTTTTAGTGTTAGCATTAGGGTTAAGGTGAGAGTGAGGGTTAGGGTGAGGCTTAGGGTTAGAGTTAGTGATAAGTAGAGGATTAGGGTTAGTGTGAGGGTTAAGGTTAGGTTAACTGTGAGGATAAGTGTTAGGGTGAGGGTTAGGGTGAGGATTTGCATTAGGGTGTGGGTTAGTGTTAGTGTTAGGGTGATGGTTAGGTTTATGGTTAAGGAGAGGGTGAGGTTTAGTGATTGATTTCGGGTGAGGGTTAATGTTAGTTTGAGGATTAAGGTTAGGGTGAGGGCTATGGTGAGGATGAGGGTTAGGGTGAGGGTGAGTGTGAGGGTTTCACTTAGGTAAGGGTTAGATTTAATGTTATGGTGAGTATTAGGGTGAGGGTGAGGGTTAGGTTGAGGATTAGGGATAGGGTGAGGGTTAGAGTGATGGTTAGGGTGAGGGTTAGGGTTATGGTGAGGGTTAGGGTGAGGGTAAGGGTTAGGGTTAGGTTTAGGTTGTGGGTGAGTGTTAGTGTTAGGGTAAGGGTGGGGGTTAAGGTTAGGGTGAGGTCTAGGGTGAGGGTGAGGGTTAGGATGAGGGTTAGTGTGAGGGGTAGTGTTAGGGTTAGGTTGAAGATGAGGGTTAGGCGGAGGGGGAGGGGGAGGGGGAGGGTTAGGCATAACGTTAGGTTTAGGGTGAGGGTTAGCGTGAGGGTTAGGTTTACGTTTAGAGTTAGGGTGAGGGTGAGGATTAGGCTTCCGATTAGGGATAGGGTTATCGTTAGGGTTAGGGTGAGGTTTGGGTTTAGGGTTAGGGTTAGGTTGAAGGTAAGGCTGAGTGAGGGTTAGGTTTAGGGTTAGGTTGAAGGTGAGGATGAGGGTTAGGGTTAGGGTTAGGTTGAGGGCTAAAGTAATGGTGAGGGTGAGGGTTTTGATAAGGTAAGTGTTAGGGTTAGTGTTAGGTTGAGGATTAAGGTGAGGGTGAGGGTTAGGTTGAGGGTTAGGATTAGGTTGAGGGTTAGGGTTAGGGTGAGGGTGAGGGCGAGGTTGAGGGTAAGGGTTAGGGTTATGTTTAGGGTGAGGATTAGGGTTAGGGTGAAGGTGAGGGTTCGGGTGAGTGTGAGTGTTCTGGAGATAGTGAAGGTTAAATTGTGGGTGAGGATTAGGTTACAGAGCAGTGTTAGGGTGACAGAGAGTGTTAGGGTGAGGGTGAGGGTTAGGGTTAGGGTTAGGGTTAGGGTGAGTGTTAGGGTTAGGGTTAGGGTTAGGCTCAGTGTTAGGGTTAGGATGAGGTGAGGTTGATGGTTCAGGTGAGTGTGAGTGTTCAGGTGAGGATGAGGTTTAGAGTCTGGGTGAGGGTTAGGTTTCGGCTGAGTGTTAAGGGGTTGTTGAGGGTTAGGGTTAAGGTTAGCGTTAGGTTTAGGGTGAGGGTTACGTTGAGGGTTAGGGTTAGGGTGAGTGTTAGGGTTAGGGTGATGTTTCAGTTGAGGTTGAGTTTTAGGTTGTGGGTGAGAGTTAGGGTTAGGGTGAGGATTAGGGTTAGGGTTAGGGTTATGGTGAGTTTAAGGGATAGGGTGAGATTTACTCTGAGGTTGAGGGTAATGCTTAGTTTTAGGGTGAGGGTGAGGCTTAGGGTTAGGGTTAGGTTTAGGGTGACAGTTAGGGTTACGGTGAGCGTGAGGGTGAAAGTTAGGGTTAGGGTTAGGGTTAGAGTTAGGGTGAGGGTGAGTGTAGGGTTAGAATTTGGATTAGGGATATGGATAGAGTTAGGGTGAGGGTGAGGTTTAGGGTTAGGATTAGAGTTAGGGTGAGAATGAGGGTGAGGTTCAGTGTTAGGATTAGGGTTAGGGTTAGGTTTTGGGTGAGTGTTAGGTTTAGGTTTAGGGTTAGGATTAAGGTTAGGGTGAGTGTTAGGTTTAGGGTTAGGGTGAGGTTGAGGGTTCGGGTGAGTGTGAGTGTTCGGTGAGGGTGAGGGTTAGAGTGTGGGTGAGGGTTAGGTTTCGGCTGAGTGTTAGGTTGATGGTGAGGTTTAGGGTTAGATTTAGCGTTACCGTTATGGAGAGAGTTGCGCTGAGGGTTAGTGTTAGGGTGAGGTTAGTGTTAGTGTTAGTGTTAGGGTTAGGGTGAGGTTTAGGATTAGGGTGATATTTAGGGTGATGGTGAGGGTTAGTGTGAGGGTGATGGTTAAGGATAGGGTTAGGGAGAGGGTTAGGTTTAGTATTAGGGTTAGGATAAGGGTTAGGGTGAGTGTAAGGGTGAGAGTGAGATTTCGGGTGAGGTTTAGTTTTGGGTTTTGGCTGAGAGTTAGGGTTAGGGAGAGGATTAGGGTTAGGTTTAGAGTTAGGGTTAGGGTGAGTTTAACTGATAGGGTGAGGTTTAGGGTGAGGGTGAGGGTTACGGTTAGCATTAGGGTTGGGGTGAGTGTTAGGGTTAGGTGCGGGTTAAGGTGAGGTTTAGGGTATGGGTGAGAGTGAGGGTGAGGGTAAGGGTTAGGGTTAGGTTTAGAGTTAGGGTGTGGGTCAGACTGAGGGTGAGAATTTGGATTAGGGTTAGGGATAGAATTAGGGTGAGGGTGAGGGTTAAGATTAGAGTTAGGGTGAGAGTGAGGGTGAGGTTCAGTGTTAGGATTAGGGTTTGGCATAGGGTTAGGGTGAGGATAAGGGTAAGTGTTAGGGTTAGGGTTAGGGTTACTGTGAGTATAAGGGTTAGGGTGAGGGTTAGGGAGAGTTTGAGGGTTAGGGTTATTGTGTGGGTTAGGGTTAGGTTTAAGGTGAGGGTTAGGGTTAGGATGAGATTTAGGGTGAGGGTTAGGTTTATGGTTAGGGTTAGAGTGAGGGTTAGGGTGAGGGTTAGGGTTAGGTTTAGGATTAGGGTGAGGGTGAGGGTTAGTGTTAGGGTTAGGGAGAGGGTTAAGGTTAGGATGAAGGCTAGGGTGAGGGTGTTGGTTAGGGTGAGGGTGAGTGTGAGGGTGAGTGTTTCTGTTAGGTAAGGTTTAGGGTTAGGGTTATGATGAGGATTAGGGTGAGGGTGAGGTTTAGGTTGAGGGTTAGGTTGAGGTTGAGGGTTAGGGTAAGTTTTATGGTGAGTTTTGGGGTTAGGGTGTTGTTTAGTGTGAAGGTGTGGTTTAGTTTGAGTTTTATGGTTAGGGTTAGGGTTATTGTATGGTTTAGGGTTAGGGTTAGGGTGAGGGGAGGGTAGTGTTAGCGTTTTGGTTAGTGTGATGGTGGGGGTGAGGGGTAGGTTTAGGATTAGGGTTGGGTTAGGCTGAGGGCTAGGGTCAGGTTGAGGGTGAGAGTGAGGGTGAGGCTTTCTGTTAGGTAAGGGTTATGGTTTTTGTCAGGGTGAGGATTAGGTTGAGGGTGAGTGTTAGGGTTGGGGTGAGTGTTAGGGTTACCGTTTTGGTGAGAGTTGGGGTTAGGGTGAGGTTTAGGGTGAGGGTGAGTGTTAGGGTGAGCGTTAGTTCGGGTGAGGTTGAGCAATAGGGTGTGGGTGAGGGTTAGGTTTAGGGAGAGGTTTAGGGTGTCGGTGAGGATTAGGTTAACTGTGTGGGTGAGGGTTAGATTTAGGGCGAGAATTAGGGTTAGGGTTAAGGTTAGGGTGAGGTTTAGGTGAGGTTAGGGTTAGGGTTAGGGTGAGGGTTAGGATTAGTTTGAGGGTTAGGGTTAGGGTTAGGGTTAGGTTGAGTGTAAGGGTCAGCGTGAGGGTTAGGGTGAGGATAAGGGTTAGGGTGAGAGTTAGGGTGAGGGTAAGGTTTAGTGTTAGCATTAGGTTTAGGGTGAGGGTTAAATTGAGGGTTAGGGTTTGGGTTAGATTTAGGGTTATTGTGAGGGTTAGGGTGAGGGTTAGGGTTAGGTTTAGGCTGAGGGTGAGGGTGAGGTTTAGGTTGTGGCTGAGGGTTAGATTTCGGCTGAGTGTTATGGTGATGATGAGGGTTAGGGTGAGGGTGAGCATTAGGTTTATGGTTAGTGTTAGGGTGAGGTTTAGTGTTAGGATTAGTGTTAGGGTGTGGCTTAAGGTGAGGGTTAGGATTACAGTTAGGGTCAGGTTTAGGGTTAGTGTGAGGGTTAGCATTAGAGTTATGGTTAGGGTTAGTGTTAGGATAAGGATGAGGGTGAGGGTTAGGTTGAGGGTGAGGGTGAGTGTTAGGTTTAGTGTTAGGGTAAGGGTGAGGTTTACGGTGAGTGTTAGGTTTACGGTGAGTGTTAGGTTCAGGGTTAGGGTGAGGGTTAGGTTTAGGGTGTTATTTAGGGTGAGGGTGAATATTAGGGTGAGGGTGATGGTTAGTGTTAGGGTTAGGGTTAAGGTTAGGGTGAGGGATAGGTATAGGATTAGGGTTAGGGTTAGGGTTAAGGTGATTGTAAGAGTTCGGTTGACGTTTCGGGTGACCTTGAGTGTTAGGGTTTGGGTGAGGGTTAGCGTTAGAGTGCATATTAGGGTTAGGTTTAGGGTCAGGGTTTAATGAGTTTATGGGTTAGGGTGAGGTTTATGGTGAGGGTTAGAGTTAGGATTAGCGAGAGGGTTAGGGTGAGGGTTAGGGTAAAGGTTTGGGTTAGGGTTAGGGTGAGGGTTAGGGTGAGGGTTAGGGTTATGATGAGGGTTATATTTAGGGTTAACGTGAGGGTTAGGGTGAGACTACTGCTTAGGGTGAAGGTGAGGGTCAGGGTGAGGGTGAGGTTAAGGGTGAGTGTTAAGTTGACGGTGAGGGTGAGGGTGACGGTGAGGGTTAGGTTTAGGGTTAGGGTTAGGGTGAGGGTGAGGGTTAGGGTTAGTATTGGGGTTAGGGTTAGGTTTAGGGTGAGGGTTAGGGTGAGGGTGAGGTTTAGGGTGCGGTTGAGGGTGATGGTGTATGTTTGGGTTAGGATTATTTTTAGGGTGAATTTTAGGGTTAAGGTTAGGTTTAGGGTGTGGGTGAGGTTTAGGTTTCGGCTGAGTGTTAGGGTGACGGTGAGGATTAGGGTGAGTGTGAGGGTTAGGGTTATGGTTAGGGTTAGGGTCAGGTTTAGGTTTAGGGTGAGTGTGAAGATGAGTATTAGGTTTAGGATTAGTCTTAGGTGTTTGGTAAGGCTTAGGATGAGTGTGAGCGTGAGGGTCAGATTTAAGATTAGGGTGAGGTTTAGGGTTAGGTTTAGGGTTAGGTTGAGGTTGAGGGTGAGGGTTAGGTTGTGGATGATGGTGAGGGTGACGATGAAGGTGAGGGTTAGGTTTAGGGTAAGGTTTAGGGTTATGTTTAGGGTAAGAGTGAGTGTGAGGGTGAGGGGTAGGGTGAGGGTGATGGTGAGGTTGAGAGTGAGGGTGAGGGTTAGGGTTAAGGTTAGGGTTAGGGTTAGGGTTAGGGTTAAGGTTAGGGTGAGGGTTAGGGTTAGGGTTAGGGTTAGGATGACAGTTAGGCTGAGGGTTAGGGTTAGGGTTAGGGTGAGGGTGAGGGTTAGGATTAGGATTAGGGTTAGGTTTAGGTTGAGGTTTAGGGTTAGGGTGAGGGTTTGTTTAGGGTTAGTTTTAGAGTTAGGGTGAGGGTGAGGGTGAGGGTTAGGGTTTGGATTAGGGTTAGTGTTAGGGTTAGGCTGAGGGTGAGGTTGAGGGTGAGTGTGAGGTTTAGGGTTAAGGTGAGGGTTAGATTAGGATTAGGGTTAAGGGTTAGGTGAGGGTTAGGTTTAGGATTAAGTTTTATATGAGGATTAGGTTGAGGGTTAGGGTTAGGGTTCGTGGAAGGGTATGAGTTAGGGTGAGGCTTAGGGTGAGGGTGATCGTTAGGGTTAGGACTTAGGGTTAGGATGAGGGTTAGGGTGAGGGTTAGTGTTAGGTTTAGGGTTAGGTTTAGGGTGAGGGTAAGGGTTAGGTTGATTTTTAGAATGAGAGTTATTGTTACTGTTAGGTTTAGGGTTAGGGTGAAGGTTAGGTTGAGGATCAGGTAAAGGGCGAGCTTTATGGTGACAGTGAGAGTTAGCGTGAAGGAGAGGGTTATGTTGAGGGTAAGGGTTGGGGCGAGGTTTAGGTTAGGTTGAGGGTTATGGTTAGTGTTAGGTTTAGGCTGAGGGTTAGGGTGAGTGGTAGGGTTACGGGGAGGGTTAAGGTTAGTGTGAGGGTAGGGAGAGGGTGAGGGTGAGTGTGAGTGTGAGGGTGAGGGTGAGGGTTTTGTTTAGGTTAGGGTTAGGGTTAGGGTTATTCTGAGGATAAGGGTGAGGGTGAGGGTTAGTTTAAGGTTTAGGATTAGGGTGAGTTTTAGGGTTAGGTTTATGGTGATGGTTATGGTTAGGGTGATGTTTAGGGGGAGAGGGAGCATTAGAGTGAGGGTGCGGGTTTGGGTGAGGGTGAGGGTTAGGGTTAGGATTAAGGTGAAGGTTAGGATTAGGGTTAGGGTTAGGGTGAGGTTTAGTGTGAGGGTTAGGGTTCGGGTTAGCGTGAGGGTTAGGGTTAGTGTGAGGGTTAGGGTGAGGATAAGGGTTAGGGTGAGGGTTAGGTTGAGGCTGACGGTTAGGGTTAGCGTTAGTGTTAGAGTGAGCGTTAGGGTGAGTTTTAGGGTTAGGGTGAATGTTAGGGTTAGGTTTAGTGTTAGAGTTAGGGTGAGGGTGAGAGTAAAGGTGAGGGTTAGGTGTAGGGTTAATGTCGCGACCACCTCGACCAGCAATGAAGACGCCACCTGGGATTCTTATTAATGCGGTTTATTCAGGACCTTGTTACAAGCTTCTCTCCTGCTTCTCTCCTGCCTGCTTCTTCCCGCTTCTCTCCGCCCCCTGCACCCGCGCTCCGGCTTTAAGCCTCCTGGATGGACAATCCCTAAGCGCCACGTGGCATATATATACCGATAGGGTCGCAAACACGGAAGCAAACTAGGAGCCAAGTTATAGCCATATAAGGAGTTGTTTTTACAGAGAGCACTGGTCACCGGTAAGATGGAAAGTGGGAGCCAGCGCCATCTTACCAAGGAGTTACAATGTTGCTGTTGGGGCCGCTCCTTACAGCCGTGCTGTCTTTGGTCGCGGCTCCCGCAGCTCTCCACAGCTCCCCTTTTTTTGTTTTATTAAGCAAAAGTAAGAGTAGAGGTTGGGCCTCTGTCTAAAACATTAATGAGAGGACCTTGCACTGGTCTTCGCCTGAGGGGCGCCTTCCCCAGTGATGACCAGGCCTGTCCGATGCCTTTTTTCAGAGGTGGGATCTTGGGCATCAACCCACTTGCAACCCAACATGCTCTTCTTGCGCTCACACCAGGGAGTGATTCCCAAGTGCAGTGCATTTGCCGCGCACCCTGTGCTATTCCTGTAACGTGGCAAGCCACGCGTAGGGGGACTGTCCGGCCTCAATGGCAGTGAAGGCCTGGACCACCACAGCCATACTCCTGCCCTGCAAGCTCCTAATCCGGCATATGCACCACAGGCACAGCAAGATCACCAATGCCAGGATACCAATAAGGGAGCCCATTCCCGCCCACTCCTTCAAATGATCCACAGCTGTCAAAATCCAGGAGGAAACATCTTGTAACAGGGTAGAGTTTATCGCGACAATGACCGATCGTAGCTGCAACATCAATTGTTCGAATTTCCTCGTCCAGTTGCCTAAAAGATAACTTGACAGTTGTTTAGACAAATTTGCTGCTTGGGTAGAGTTATAATACTGAATAGCAGTAATACAAAGCCCTTCATATTTTTGAACACATCCCAGCTGAGCCAACTGCCACAGGATATCAAGCTGCTCCTGCACAAGGTCAACCCTTTGATATAACAGCATCAGTCCTCCTTTTAATTGTGCATTGGCCGCTTGTTGTAAATCCATAGCTCTAGCTGTAGTAGCCGACAAGTTATTTAAAGTCTGAGCCGTCTGCACAGTATGTGACATGGCAACAGCGGCAGCCGTTGCACCCGCAGCAGCCACAGCTATAGGAGTTACAATGGCCACAGTGATGCCAAAATCTCTCTTATGCCTAAACAAGGTTACAGCTTGAGAAGCATCTACTGGCACAGGCACCCAACGTGGGATTCGTGCAACTATAGCTAAGGGATACTGAGAACTCCAGCAAGTAGCATAATAGCAGGTTTCATTAGTGAAAGCACATACATCATCTGAGCATACAGAGGTGTTGTTAATTACCAAAAACACAAAAGGGGAAACCACACACACGGGTGTAGGCTGATAGCTAAATACTGTATAATTCTTACTAAAATGACAATTGGCACCCACAGTACGGGCAGTACTAGTCAAATTGCAAGTCATGTTTGCTATAAAAAAGTGACCTCCTTGCAGCATAACTATAGGTTCGGCCTGCAAGCAACTTCCATTAAGACTACATAACAGCCAATTATTAAAGGGATTAATTCCAGCCCAGAATTGTACACTAGCATTGGACAAAACACTAGGGGAGAATGAAAAACGCTCAGACTCATCAGCCCAAACAGCGCGTTGTGATTGGCAACCTGTCCAAGGCCAAGCCTCCCCCATACGGTCAGGCTAGCAAAAAGGGGCCCATTTAGGTTGCTTTACAATCCACAGGTCAGTACTTAACTTTAAGCTTTCATAATATCTGCCTAAGACAGTATTAACAAATCCAGTAGCATTTGCCCAAACCTCAGTTGATCCCGGATTCCCATACCAATATCTAATATAAGCGGCGGGGGAACGAGTCAAAGCCATGCAACTACCATTAAGGGTCACATCACTTAAGCAAAAGCATAGCGTGCCCGTCAAGCTAATATTTCTAGCTTCACCTATCCCTGCTATTTGTTTATCCTCTGGGTAAAAGGGAAGGTTAAGAGTCTTATTTGTAGTGAAAAATCTAGGGAAAAGAGAGGCGTCATGTCTTACGGGCATGGGCCTCGGGAATGCAGACAGTATCCCCCATCTCGTTACTGTCTAGCCCTGTTGGATCATCAGGAGCTGTATGATCAGCAACGCAATCTTTTGTTTCTTCCGTGTTCCGTTCATCTTGGACTCGCCGCACAAGTCGTTCGGGCACCCACACTGGATGCGAACGATTCTGAGGAAAAAACACAAACAGATCCTCGTGCCCATACCAGCACGGGGTTAGGCCTGTTCCAGAGACCAGTGAGCACATCCTTCCACAAAGCCGATCCTAAGGGCAAAGGAGTGGAACAGTTATGCCTATCCGCCGCTGAGCGACCAGCGTTATCCAAATTCAAAAAATTTAGGGTGAAAAGTGTCATGGCTATTCTTTGTCTTGCTGTAGCCATCAGGGGTCCAGCTCCCCCTTTTTGTTTTATTAACATTTTCTTGATAGTACGATGAGTTCTTTCCACAATTCCTTGTCCTTGAGGGTTATAGGGCAGTCAATGCACCAGAGTAACACCCATTTGAGTGCAAAAGGAAACAAAGCGCTGCCCAGTATAGGCCAGACCATTATCAGTTTTTAGCTGTTTTGGCATTCCCCAGGCCGCCCACGCTTCCAGGCAGTGAGATATTACATCAGTAGCCTTTTCCCCTGACAGGGGGGTGGCAAGTATAACACCCGAAAAGGTGTCAACAGAAACATGTAGATATTTTAAGCGGCCAAATTCTTGTACATGAGTTACATCCATTTGCCATACTTGTAAGGGTCTTAAACCACGTGGATTAACTCCAAACGTAGGGGGCTTATGGTAAATAATACATCGGGGACACTCCTTTACCACTTGACGTGCATCCGCTCTAGAAAGGGAAAAGCGGCTTTGTAAAGTCCTGGCGTTTACATGAAATTTGGCATGAAAATCTTTTGCTAAGTCAACAGAAGAAGCATGGAGCGCCCACTCAGCACGAGTGTGTGCATCAGCCAGGGCATTACCCTTTGTCAGTGGTCCTGGGAGGCCCGTATGTGCTCGAATATGCATTGGAAAAAACGGTTCCTTGGGTTGCCATATAAGGGATTGTAGCAAGATAAAAGGAGCTAGAACAGAACTGGTAGCCTTTATTGTACCAACCGCTTCCAATATCTTTAAAGCATTTATTACATAGGCTGAATCTGATATTAAATTAAAGGCACAGGGGAAAGCTTTAAATACTTCAATTACAATCATCAACTCAACAATCTGTGGGTTACCAGGGACAAATTGATGCTGCACGGGGTCTTGGTTACCTGCGACGTATACCCCGCATCCCGTTTTGGAACCATCCGTAAAAATATTTATAGCCCCTCCAATAGGCTTTTGGGCAGTTACCTTTGGAAAAATCACTGGATGTTCCTTTACAAATCTCAGTAGGGGGTATTTGGGCAAATGATTATCAATATCTCCTGGAAACATGCATCTCAAAATGGACCAATTGTCAATAGTGGCACATAAAGTCTGAACTTGGTAGGCATTGTAGGGAACAATGATGGAGTGCGGATAAATTCCAAAAAATTGTAAACTCTGTTGAACTCCTTGCAGAGCTAAGCCCACCACTGCCTCAGGGTAATACTCCAGCACCTTTCGGGGGAAACATGAGAGTGTAACCACATCAACGGCCCCTCTTGCCAAAGTACCCCAGTTGGTTGGATCTCAGTGGGAAGAATGCATAAATCAAAGAGTTGGCCATCTTGTAGCCTGTTTAAACAGGCGGCACTTAAAGCCTCCTCCACCCTTTTGAGAGCAAATCGGGCGCTCTCAGTCAGGTCTCGTGGGGCGTTTAAATCTATATCTCCTTTTAACATATCAAAAAGGGTTTTAATTCATAATTTGGCAATTTCAAATACCCTCTTATCCAATTAATATCCCCCAACAATTTTTGAAAATCATTTAAAGTCTTTAAGTTATCTTTTCTCAGGGTCAATTTTTGGGGCATGATCGACCTGGGATGTATCTTAGCTCCCAGGTACTCCACCACACTGCCTGTTTGTATTTTTTCTGGTGCTGGATAAAGACCCTGTTCCCTTAAGGCAAAAACCAATTCTGCATATGCCTTTTGAAACCCAGCTTCTTCCTTATGAGCTATCAAAATGTCATCCATATAATGGACCACCCTGAGTTTAGGATGCCGTTCTTTAACAGGAGCTATAGCCCTGCCGACAAACAGCTGACACATAGTGGGGCTGTTGGCCATACCCTGAGGCAGTACGACCCACTCATATCTTTGGTCAGGTTCTTCATGGTTACAAGAGGGCACAGTAAAGGCAAAACGCTCACAATCCGCAGAATGCAAGGGGATAGAAAAGAAACAATCTTTTATATCTATTACCATAATAGGCCAATGGTCAGGGATGGCGGAAAGCAAAGGTAACCCTCCTTGTACAGGGCCCATAATTTGCACTTGTGCGTTTATGGCACGCAAATCATGAAGTAATCGCCATTTACCCGACTTCTTTTTTATCACAAATATTGGAGTATTCCATGGTGAAACTGAGGTTCTCACATGGCCCAGGGCTACTTGTTCTTCTACCAGTTTATGAGCGGCTAAAAGCTTTTTGGAGGATAGAGGTCACTGAGCTACCCATACCGGTTCCTCCGTCTTCCAGGGAATGGGAACTTGATTCTCAGCGGCCCCTATGAAAAACCCAGCCCATGTCTATCAAGTTTTTGGTGGACATCAATAGGCTCTTTACAGCCTTGCAAGTTTTTTCCCAGTCCATGCCCTGGGCAGTAGCCCATTTGTAACATCATTTCCTTTGAGGTAGGAGAATATTCATTACTAAGGCAAAACCCCATCTCTTTGAGTAAATCTCGACCCCACAGGGAGACAGGCAATTCTAAAACATAAGGCTGGATGTTTCCAGAGTGTCCCTCTCCATCCTTCCAGTTGAGGGGTCTTGCACTTTTGTCAGGGGCTTTGGCATAGCCCAACCCTCTCAGGGTTTGTTCTGAGGCCTGTAATGTTCTGAGGCCACCCTCTCGGCCAATCCTTTTTGGCAATAATGCTATGATCGGCCCCTGTGTCTAACAGTCCTATAATCCTTTTTCCTTCAATCTCCAGCTTAAGCGTGGGTCTCTGGTCTAAATCCAGGGCTAGGTACACTGACTCAATTCCGGAGGAGCCAAAACCCTTTTTACCTCTCTCAGACTGTATGGCAGGAAATTTTTCATGTAGGCTAGGCAGGAGTAACAATTGGGCAATTCTGTCTCCAGGGGAAATTGCTACAATATCTTTTGGAGCTTCTACCATGATTTTAACTATACCTGTTTAATCTGGGTCAATAACTGCTGGGTGAATTTTAAGCCCTCTAAGAGTAATGGAAGACCGGCCAAGTAGTAGCCGCACTGTGCCCCGTTCTAGAGGACCTTGAAAATCTGACTCTATTAACTGAACGCCCATTTGCGGGGTTAGTACGAGTCTGGTGGTGGTGCAGAGGTCCAGTCCCGCCGAGCCTGTAGTGGCTCTCCGCGGTTCTTGGGATGCCTCAGGGTAGGCCATCCTTCTTGGGAAATTTCCTCGTTTGGGCTGTCCATTGCCCCATACATTTGCGGGCCCTGGGGACAGGGGCCCCTGTGCCCGTTTTTTGGCTGCATGATGGGTCCCAAGGCCTGGCCGTTAACATCTTTGAGTAATCTACATTCGTTGGCCCAATGCTTTCCTTTATTACATCTGGGGCACAGCCCTGGCTGCTTACCCGTTGTAACTCCTCCAGCCCTTCCGGTTCCTTTTCTCTCTGGGCAATCTCTCTTAAAATGACCAGCCTTACCACACTTAAAACATACTCCAGATGTCACTCCAGAGCCCCCCCCCTCGCCTATTTGAATACTGGAGTACTGCGGCAGCAAGGCCTGCATTAGTTTGAGGTCCTCCCAGCTCCCTGCACACTTTCATCCATGCCTCCAACCCTCTATTTTTATACGGGGTAATGGCAGCTTTGCATTCTTTGGTGCATTGCTCATAGACTAATTGTTTTATAAGAGGCATAGCCATGTCAGGATTCCCAAAAATTCTGCCTGCTGCTTCCACCATTCTGGCCACAAAATCTGAAAAAGGCTCGGTAGCCCCCTGCAGGATCTTGGTGAGATTGCCGCTAACTTCCCCCTTATTTGGTAGTGATTTCCACGCCTTAATGCAAATATCATTTATCTGTTGATACACTTCAGGGGGATATCCTATCTGAGCATTAGCAAAGCGACCTTATCCTAGGAGCATGTCTCTGTCCCAAACCTGACGTCCGTTCGCTTGATTGATGGCTGCCTGTTCATTACAAAATTCCAGTAAAAATGCCCTCCAATCCAAGTATTGGCCTGGACTCAAACATGCCCATGCTAGGCTTGCCCAATCAGAGGGGGTCATGCAATATCTCTTTATAGCTTCCACTTGAGCTACAGTAAAAGAGGCTGTAAGCCCATCCGTCCGAACAGATTCAGCCAGGGACTTAATTACTTTAAATTCTACAGGCTCATGGAATCTCTGTTGATTATTGTCTTGAAAAACTGGGAAGGCGACTTCTGCTCGAGCAGTTCGCCAAGTGTCTGGGCAAAATGTGTGCCCATTGGCTCCATGTTGATATGGAGGAGGAGCTAAAGGGGTCTGACCGGAAGTTCTTTCTATGTCCTCATTAAGTTCAGGTTGGCTTAGCTTACGTTCCCCTTGTTTTATACGGCTCCTTTTCATCTGTTGAATAAGTGCTCTCACTTCTTCCTCCTCTAACTCGCTGGAACTCCCTCTTTCCGATTTTAGCTCGGACAGATCTGGGTATAGTCGCACCCTTTTGCCCTGTTCACTGTGTCCCTTTTCACTGATCGCCTTCTCTGACCTCTCCTCCTGTAACTGCTCTAGTGCTGACTGTCCATTTTCTATAATCTCACAGCAGCTCTGATCCTCCAGGCAGCCACTAATCAATCTCCAAATGGGTCGGACTCCTGCTTTAATGTGCCCTTTTTATAGGCAAAGTCCAAATCCCTCCCTAATTTTTCCCATGAGGCTATTGTAAGGCTCCCGGACACTATGAACCAAGGAGCTACAATGTTGCATTCTTCAAGGAACCTCTGTAAAGTACCCTTCTTTAACTTCAGTCCTTTTGAGCGTAGTAGCTCTTCCAGGGCCCATCATAGGTATTACAAATTTTATTTTTTGTTACTTTCACTTTAGGCCTGTATTTTATTTCTTCCCGGGTTTCTGCTCTCTCTTTTATCTACAGAGAAGAGCCCCGTATTATGCCCGGTTTAATCGCGGATTCCCACTTCACCTGGGAACTTACCCCCGCTCTTGTTGCAGATTCTCCCTTTTCCTGGGAATTTACTGGTACACCACCCTGACCGCAGAGAGTTCTGAATTCCCCGTACGGGCCGCCAGCTGTCGCGACCACCTCGACCAGCAAGGAAGACTCGACCCGGGATTCAATGCAGTTTATTCAGGACCTTGTTACAAGCTTCTCTCCTGCTTCTCTCCTGCCCGCTTCTCGCTTCTTCCCACTTCTCTCCGCTCCCCCCCCCCCCCCCCCGCGCTCCGGTTATAAGCCTCCTGGATGGCCAATCCCAAAGCGCCACGTGACATATACAAATAGGTTCACAAACACGAAAGCAAACCAGGAGCAAAGTCATAGCCATATAAGGAGTTGTTTTTACAGAGAGCACTCGTCACCGGGAAGACGGAAGGCAAAGCCAGCGCCATCTTACCAAGGAGCTACAACGTTGCTTTTGTGGCAGTGCCTTACGGGCACGCCATCTTTGGTCACGGCTTCCGCAGCTCTCCAAAGCTTAGGGTTAGGGTTAGGGTTAGTATGAGGATTAGGGTTAGGCTTAGGGTTAGGGTTATAGTGAGATTTAGAGTTAGAGTGAGGTTTAGGGTGAGGGTGAGGGTGAGGTTGAAGGTTGAAGCAATAGGGTTAGGGTGAGGATTAGGGCAAGGGTTAGGATTGGGGATAGGGTGAGGGTGAGGGTTAGGTTTAGGATTAGGGTTAGGGTTAGAGTTTTGGTGAGGCTGAGGGTGAGGGTTAAGGTTAGGATTAGATTTACAGTTCTTGTTAGGGTTAGGGTTAGGGTTAATTTGAGTGTGGGTGCGAGAGTTAGCTTAGAGTTATGGTTAGGATTAGGGTGAGGGAGGGGGTGAGGGTTAGGTTTAACATTAGGGTTAAGGTTTGTGTTAGGCTGAGGGTGAGGGTGAGGGTGAGGGTGAGGGTTAGGGTTAGGATGAGGGTTAGGGTTAGGGTTAGGATGAGGGTTAGGGTGAGGGGTAGGGTTAGGATGAGGGTTAGGGTGAGGGGTAGGGTGAGGGGTAGGGTGAGGGTTAGGGTTATGGTTAGGGTTAGGGTAAAAGTGAGGTTTAGAGTTATTGTTAGGGTGAGGTTGAGGTTTAGGGTGAGGGCTATGGTGAGGGTGAGGTTTAGGCTGAGTGTTAGGGTGAGGGTGAGGGTAAGGGTTACGATTTCCGTTAGAGTAATGGTAATGCTGAGGGTGCCGGTGAGGTTGAGGGTGAAGGTTAGGGTGAGGGTTAGGGTTAGGTTGAGGGTGAGGTTGAGGATTAGGGTTAGAATTAGGGCTAGGGTTAGGGTTAGGCTGAGGGTGACAGGGAGGATGAGGGTGAAGGTTAGGGGGTAGGGTTAGGGTTTGTGTTAAGGTGAAGGCTAGGGTGAGGGTGAGGGTTAGGGTGACAATAAGGGTGAAGTTGAGGGTTTCGGTTAGGTAAGAGTTAGGGTTATTGTTAGGATGAGGATTAGGATGAATGTGAGGGTTAGTGTGAGGGTTAGGGTTAGGGTAAGGGTTAGGGTTAGGTTTAGTGTTAGGGTGAGGGTGAGGGTTAGGGTGAGGGGTAGGGTTAGGGTTAGGTTGAGGGTTAGGTTTACTGTGAGGGTTAGGGTTAGGGTTACAGTTAGGGTTAGCGAGAGGTTAAAGGCTAGGGTGAGGGTTAGGGTGAGGGTGAGGCTTAGGGTTAGGGTTAGGGTTTGGGGTTGGGTGAGCGTGAGGGTGAGGGTGAGTGTGAGGGTTGGGTTAGGGTTAGGGTTAGGCTGAGGGCGAGGGTGAGGTTGAGGGTAAGTGTTAGGTTTAGGGTTAGGGTTAGGGTGAGGGCTACCTTGAGGGTGAGGGTTAGGGTGATATTGAGGTTGAGGGTGAGGGTTTTGGTTAGGTAACGGTTAGGGTTATTGTTAGGGTGAGGTTTAAGTTGAGGGTGAGGGTTAGTGTGCGGGTTAGGGTCAGGTTGAGGGTTAGGGTTAGAGTTAGGGTGAGGGTTAGGATTAGGGTGATGTTTAGTTTGAGAGTAAGGGTAAGGGTGAGGGTTAGAGTTCGGTTGAGAGTGAGGGTTAGGGTGTGAGTGAGGGTTAGCATTAGGGTGAGGTTTAAGGTGACGGTGAGTGTTAGGTTGAGTGTGCGGGTTAGGGTTAGGTTTGGGGTGAGGGTTAGGGTTAGGGTTAGGGTGAAGGTGAGGTTTAGTGTGAGGGGTAGGTTTAGGGTTACTGTGAGGGTTAGGGTTAATGTGAGGGTTAGGGTTATTGTTATTGTTAGGTTTAGTGTGAGGATAATAGTTAGGATGAGGGGTAGGGTGAGGCTGAGTGTTAGGGTTAGAGTTAGGGATAGGGTGACGCTTAGGTTGAGGGTTAGGGTTAGAGTTAGGGTTATGGTGTAGATTAGGGTGAGTGTTAGGGTTAAGTTTAGGGTGAGGGTTAGGGTTAGGGTGATGTTTAGGGTGAGGGGGAAGGTTAGGGTGAGGGTGAGTGCTTGGGTGAGTGTGAGGGTTAGGGTTAGTGTTAGGGTGAAGGTTTAGTTTAGGGTTAAAGTTAGTGTGAGGGTTAGTGTGAAGGGTAGGGTTCGGGATAGGGTTCGGGTTAGGGTTAGAGTGAGGGTTAGGGTTAGGTTTTGGGTTAGTGTTAGTGTGAGGATAAGGGTTAGGTTGAGGGTTAGTTTGAGGGTGAGGGTTAGTGTTAGCGTTAGGGTTAGGGTGAGGGTTAGAGTGAGTTTTAGGGTTAGGGTGAGTGTTAGGTTTAGGGTTAGGGTGAGGTTTAGAGTTAGGGTGAGGAATAGGGTTAGGATTTTTGTTAGGCTGAGTTTTATGGTTATGTTTAGGGTTAGGGTGAGTGTGAGGTTTAGTGTTAGGTTTAGGGTGAGGTTTAGGGTTAGGGTGAGTGTTAGGGTTAGGGTTAGGGTTAGGGTTAGGGTGAGGGTGGAGTTGAGGGGTAGGTTTAGGATTAGGGTTAGAGTTTGGGTTATCCTGAGGGAGAGATGAGGATGAGGGTGAGTTTTAGGGTTAGGGTTAGGGTGAGGGTGAAAGTTAGGGTTAGGATGAGGGAGAGGGTGAGTGTTTCGGTTAGGTAAGGGTTAGCGTTATTGTTTGGGTGAGGATTAGATTGAGGGTGAGGGTCAGTGTGAGAGTTAGGGTTGAGTGAGTGTTAGGGTATGGGTTTTCGTGAAGGTAAGGATTAGTGTGAGGTTTAGGGTGAGGGTGAGATTTTGGGTGATGGTTAGGGTTCCGGTGAGGTTTAACGTTAGGGTGTGGGTGAGTTTGAGGTTTAGGGTGACGGTGAGGTTTAGGGTGAATGTGAGGGTTAGGGATAGGTTTAGGGTGAGGTTCAGGGTTAGGGTTAGGGTTAGGGTGATGGTTAGGGTGAGGGGTAGGTTTAGGGTGAGTGTTAGGGTTAGTGTGAGGGTTAGGTTTAGGATTACAGTTAGGGATAGGGTTAGTTTGAGGGTAAGGTTTAGAGTGAGTGTTAGGGTTAGGGTAAGCGTTAGGGTTAGCGTTAGGGTTAGGGTGAGGGTTAGGGTGAGGCTTAGGTTTAGGATTAGGGTTAGAGTGAGGGTTAGGGTGATGGTTAGGTTTAGGGTTAGTGTTAGGAAGACGGTGAGGGTCAGGGTTAGGGTCAGGGTTAGGGTGAGAGTGAGGGTGAGGATTTTTATTATGTAAGGGATAGGGTTAGGGTTCGGGATAGTATTAGGTAGAGGGTGAGGGTTAGGTGGACGGTTAGATAACGGTGAGGGTTAGAGTTAGGTATAGAGTGACGGTTAGGGTTAGGGTGAATTTTAGGGTAGGGTTAGCGCGAGGGTGAGGGTTTGGGTGAGTGTGAGTTTTGGGGTGTGGGTGACGGTTAGGGTTAGGGTGAGCTTAAGGTGACGGTGAAGGTTAGGGTGAGGGTGAGGGTTAGGTTTACGGTGAGCGTTAGGATGAGGATTACGGTTAGGGTTAGAGTGAGGATTAGGGTTAGGGTTAGGGTTATGGTGCAGGTAATGTTTAGGGTGAGGTTTAAGGTAGGGTGAGGGTTAGTGTTAGCGTTAGGTTTAGGGTGAGGTTTAGGGTGAAGGTTAGCTTTATTGTGAGGGTTAAGTTTAGGTTGAGGCATCGGTGAGGGTGATTGTTAGGGTGAGGGTGAGGGAGAGGTTGAGGGTTTTGGTTAGGTAAGGGTTAGGTTTATGGTGAGGGCTAGTTTGAGGGTGAGGGTTAGGGTGAGAGTGAGGGTGAGGGTGAGGGTTTCTGTTAGGTAAGGGTTAGGTTTATTGTTAGGGTGAGGTTTAAGTTGAGGGTGAGTGCTATTGTTTGAGTTAGGGTTAGGGTGAGGGTTAGGGTTAGAGTTAGGGTGAGGGGTAGGGTTAAGGTAATGTTTAGGGTGAGGGTAAGAGTTAGCATGAGGGTTAGGGTTTGGTTGAGAGTGAGGGTTAGGGTGTGGGTGAGGGTTAGGTTTAGGGTGAGGTTTAGGGTGACGGTGAGCGTTAGGGTCAGTGTGCGGGTTAGGGTTAGGTTTCGGTGAGGGTTAGGGTTAGGGTGAGGGGGAGGTTTAGGGTGAGGGGGAGGTTTAGGGTTAGGGTGAGGGTTAGAGTTCATTTGAGGGTTAGGGTTAGGGTTATGGTTAGTTTTAGTGCAAGGATAAGTGTTAGGATGAGGGTTAGGGTGAGGGTGAGGCTTAGGGTTAGGTTTAGGGTAAAGTTTATGGTTAGGGTGAGGGTTAGGGTTAGGATTAGGTTTAGAGTGAAGTGAGGTTTAGGGTTAACATTAGGGATAGGGTGACGGTTAGGTTGAGAGTTAGGGTTAGGTTTAGGGTTAGGGTGAGGTTTAGTGTTAGGGTTACGTTTAGGGGAAGGATTAGAGTTTAGGTGAGGGTTAGGGTTAGGGTGATGGTTAGGGTTAGGGGTGAGTGTTAGGGTGAGGGTTAGGGTTAGGGTGAGGGTTAGGGTTAGGATTAGAGTTAGGGGTAGGGTTAGGATGAAGGTGAAAGTGAGGGTGATTTTGAGAGTGAGGGTTAGGTTTAGGGTGAGGGTTAGGATCAGTGTGAGGGTTATGGTGAGGTTTAGGGTGAGTGTTAGTTTTAGGGGTAGGGTGAGGGTTGGGGTAAGGTTTAGAGTTAGGGTGAAGGTTAAATTGAGGGTGCGGGTGAGGGTTAGGTTTAGGGTTAGGGTGAGGGTGAGGTTTTGGTTTAGGATTATGGTTAGTGTTAGGGTTAGGCTTAGGGTGAGGTGAGGTTGACGTTGAGGGTTAGGGTAAGGGTGAGGGGTAGGGTGAAGTTGAGGTTTAGGATGAGGGTTAGGGTTAGGGTTAGGGTTAGGGTCCGGGTGATGTTTAGGTTGAGGGTGAGGGTTAGGGTGAAGCTGAGGTTTCGTGTTCCGGTTCAGGTTCGCTGAGGATTAGGGTTAGGGTGTGGGTGAGGGTTAGTGTTCGGGTGAATTTTTAGGGTGACGGTGAGTATTCGGGTGAGGATGAGGATTAGAGTTAATGTTATGGTTAGGGTGAGGGGTAGTGTTAGGCTTAGGGTGAGGGTTAGCATTAGTGTGAAAGTTAGGGTTATGTATAGGGTTAATGTTAGTGTGAGGATAAGGGTTAGGGTGAGGGTGAGGGTTAGGATTAGAATTAGGGTGAGGGTGAGGGTGAGCATTAGGGTTATGGTTAGGGTTAGAGTGAGTGTGAGGGTTAGTGTTAGTGTTAGGGTTAGAGTGAGTGTTACTGTTAGGATTGGGGTTATGGTTAGGGTTAGTGTTATTATTAGGGTTAGGGATAGGGTTAGAGTTAGGGTTAGTATGAGGATAAAGATTAGGGTGAGGGTTAGGGTTAGTGTTAGGGTTAAAGTTAGGGTTAGGGTGAGGGTTAGGGTTAGGGTGATGTTTAGGGCGAGGGTGAGGGTTAGGGTGAGGGTGAGGTTGAGGGTGAGTGTGAGGGTGAGGGTGACGGTGAGGGTTAGGTTTAGGGTGAATGTGAGGGTTAGGGTTAGGATTAGGGTTAGGTTTTGGGTTAGGCTGAAGTTGAGGGTGAGGGTGAAGGTTAGGGTTAGGGTGAGGTTTAGTGTTAGGATAAGGGTGAGGGTGTGGTTTAGGGTGAGGGTGTGGTTTAGGGTGAGGGTGAGGTTTAGGGTGAGGGTTAGGATTAGGATTAGGGTTAGGATTAGGGTGAGGTGTAGGGATAGGTTTAGGGTTAGAGTGAGGGTTTGTTTAGGGTTAGGTTTTGAGTTAGGGTGAGGGTGAGGGTGAGGGTTAGGGTTTGGATTAGGGTTAGTGTTAGGGTTAGACTTAGGATTAGGTTGAAGTTGAGTGTGAGTGTTAGGGTTAGTGTGAGTGTTAGGTGTAGGCTTAGGGTTAAGGGTAAGGTGAGGGTTAGGTTTAGGGTTAAGTTTAATATGAGGGTTAATCTGAGTGTTAGGTTTAGTGTTCATGTATGGGTAAGGGTTAGGGTGAGGGTTAGGGTGAGGGTGAGGGTTACGGTTAGGCTTAGGGTTAGGGTGAGTGTTAGGGTGAGGGTTAATGTTAGGGTTAGAGTTAGGGTTAGGGCGAGGGTAAGGGTTAGGGTGAGGGTTAGGGTGAGGGTTAGTGTTATTGTTAGGGTTAGGGTTAGGGTTAGGGTAAAGTTTAGGGCTAGTTTAGGTTGAAAGTGAGGGTTAGGGTGAAGGAGAGGGTTAGGGTTACGGTTAGTTTGAGGTTTAGGTTTAGGGTGAGGGCTAGTGTGAGGGAGAGGGTTAGGGTGAGGGTGAGGTGTAGGGGTAGGGGTAGGGTTAGGGTAAGGTTTAGGCTGTGGGTTAGGGTTAGTGTGAAAGTGATGGCTAGTTTTGCATTAGGGTTAGGATTAGGGTTAGGGTTAGTGTGATGGGGAGGGGGAGGTTGAGCTTGAGGTTAGGGTTAGGGTTAGGGTTAGGCTTAGGGTGGGGGTGAGGGTGAGGTTGAGGGTGAGGGTTAGGGTTAGTTTGTGGGTTAGGGCTTGGGTGAAGGTGAGGGTGAGGGTGACGTTTAGGGTGAGGGTGAGGGTTTCGTTTAGGAAAGTCTTAGGGTTAGGTTTAGGATGAGGATCAGGGTGGGTGAGGTTTAAGGTGATGGTTAGGGTTAGGGTGAGGGTTAGAGTTAGGGTTAGGTTGAGGTTTAGGATTAGGGTTAGGTTTAACGTTAGGGTGAGGATTAGGGTGAGGGTGAGGGTGAGAGTGAGGGTTCAGGTGAGTATGAGGGTTAGGGTGTGGTTTAGGGTTAGGGTCAGGGTCAGGTTAGGGTTACGGTGAGGGTTAGGGTGAGGGTGAGGTTTAGGGTTAGGGTTAGTGTATTTGTTAGGTTGAGGGTTAGGTTGAGGTGTAGGGTTAGGGTTAGGGTGAGCCTTAGGGTCAGTGTGAGGGTTAGGTTTAGCGTTAGCGTTAGTGTGAGGTTAAAGTTTAGGGTGAGGGTTAGTGTGAGGGTTAGGGTTAGGTTGAGGGTTAGGGTTAAGTTAGGGTTGAGGTTAGGTTTTCAGTGAGGGTTATGGTTAGGGTGATGTTTAGGGTGAGGGTGAGGGTTAGGATGAGTGTGAGGTTTCGGGCGAGGATGAGGGTTCCGGTAAGTGTGCAGATTAGGGTGTGGTTTAGTTTTAGGTTTAGGGTCGGGTAAGGGTGACATTGAGGGTTAGGGTGACGTGAGGGTTAGGGTTAGTGTTAGGGTCATTGTTAGGGTGAGGGTTAGGTTGAGCGGTAGGATTAAAGTTAAGGTGAGGGTTAAGGTGAGGGCTAGGGTGAGGGTGAGGGTTTCGTTTAGGTAAGGCTTAGGGTTATTGTTACGGTGAGGTTTAGGTTGAGTGTGGGGGTTAGTGTGAGGTTTAGGGTTAGGGAGAGGTTTAGGATTAGAGTTAGGGTGAAGGTTAGGTTTAGGGTGATGTTTAGGGTGAGGGTGAGGGTTAGGGTTTGGGTTAGAGTTCAGGTTCAGGGGAGGGTTAGGTTATGGGTGACGGTTAGGGTGAAGGTTAGGGCGACGGTGAGGGTTAAGGTGAGGGTGTGGGTGAGCATTATGTATAAGGTGATGGTTAGCTTTAAGGTTAGGGTTAGGGTGAGGGTTAGAGTGAGGGTTAGGATTAGGTTTAGTGTGAGGGTTAGGGTTAGTGTGAGGGTTAGGTTTAGGTTTAGTGTGAGGATAAGGTTTATGGTGAGGGTTAGGGAGAGAGTGAGGGTTAGGGTTAGCGTTAGGGTTATTTTGAGGTTTAGGGAGAGGGTTAGGGTTAGGGTGAGGGTTACGGTTAGGGTGATGTTTAGGGTGAGGTTGAGGTTTAGGGTGAGGGTTGAGGGTGATGATGAGTGTTAGGGTGAGTGTGAGGGTGAGGGTGACGGTGAGGGTTAGGGTTAGGGTTAAGGTTAGGGTGAGGGTGAGGTTTATTGTTAAGATTACGGTTAGGGTTAGGGTTAGGCTGAGGGAGAGGCTGAGGGTTAGTGTTAGGGTTAGGATTAGGGTTAGGGTTAGGGTGAGGGCTAGGGTGAGTGTGAGGGTTAGGGTTAGGGTGAGGTTGAGGGTGAGTGATAGGTTTAGGGTTAGGGTTAGCCTGAGGGCGAGGGAAGGGTTGAGGGTAAGGGTTAGGTTTAGGGTTAGGGTTAAGATGAGGATTAGGTTCAGGTTGAAGTTTAGTTGAGGGTTAGGGTGAGGATTAGGGTTAATGTGATGTTTAGGGTGAGGGTGAGGTTTAGGGTGAGGGTTAGTGTTCGGTTTCACCTGAGGGTTAGTGTGTGTGTGAAGATTAGTGTTAGGGTGAAGGTTAGGGTGACGGTGAGGGT
Organism: Dipodomys merriami; assembly: GCF_024711535.1. Taxonomy (NCBI): domain Eukaryota; kingdom Metazoa; phylum Chordata; class Mammalia; order Rodentia; family Heteromyidae; genus Dipodomys; species Dipodomys merriami. Next base: position 778,021 of record NW_027205949.1, read on the forward strand.
TAGGGTGAGGGTTAGGGATAGGGTTTTGTTTAGGGTGAGAGTTAGAGTTAATGTTAGGATTAGGGTGAGGGTTAAGGTGAGGGGTAGGGTTTGGGTTTGGGTGAGGTTTATGGTTAGTGTGAGGGTTAGGTTTAGGGTTAGGGTTAGTGTGAGGATAAGGGTTATTGTGAGTGTTAGGATTAGGGTGAGGGTTAGGGTTGGCGTTAGGTTTAGTGTGAGGTTTAGGGTGAGGGTAAGGGTGAGGGTTAGGGTAAGGGTTAGGGTTAGGCTGAGGGCGAGGGTGAGGGTTAGTGTGTGGGTTAGGGTGAGGGCTGGTTTTAGTTTGAGGATTAGGTATAGGGATAGAGTTAGGGTTAGTTTGAGGTTAAAGTTTAGGGTGAGGTTTAGTGTTAGGGTGAGGGTTAGTGTTAGGATTAGGGTTAGGGTTAGGGTTAGGGTCATTGTTAGGGCTAGCCTTAGGGTTAGGGTGAGTTTGAGGGTGAGGGTTACCATTAGGGTTAGGGTTAAGGTGACGATGAGGGTGAGATTTAGGGTTAGGGTTAGGGTTAGGCTGAGGGCGAGGGTATGAGTGAGGGTAAGGGTTAGATTTAGGGTGAGGGTGAGGGCTAGGTTGAGCCTGAGTGTTAGTGTGAGAGTGAGGGTGAGGGTTTCAGTCAGGTAAGATTTAGGATTATTGTTAGGGTGAGGTTTAAGTTGAGGGTGAGGGTTAGGGTGAGGGTTAGGTTTCGGGTAAGAGTGAGGGTTAGGATGTGTGTGAGAGGTAGGGTTACAGTGAGGGTTAGTGTGACGGTGGGTTTTAGGTTGAGTGTGAGGGTTAGGGTTAGCTTTTTTTGGGGTGAGGGTTAGGGTTAGTTTTAGGGTGATGGTGAGGTTTTGGATGAGGTGTAGGTTTAGAGTATGGGTGAGGGTTAGGGTTAGTGATAGGGTTACGTTTAGGGTTAGGGTTAGTGTGAGGATAAGGGTTATGGTGAGGATTAGGATTAGGGTGAGGGTTAGGGTTGGCGTCAGTGTTAGTGTGAGGTTTAGGTTGAGGGGGACTGTTAGGGTGAGGGTTAGGGTTCTGTTTCAGGTGAGGGTTAGGGTGTTGGTGAGGTTTAGTGTAGGGTGAAGGTTAGGGTGACGGTGAGGTTTAGGGTGAGGGTGAGGTTTAGGGTTATGTTTAGGGTGAGAGTTAGAGTTGGTTAGGGTTAGTGTGAGGGAAAGGGGGAGGCATAGGGTTAGGGTTAGTGTGAGGGTTAGGGTTAGTGGTAGGGTTACGTTTAGGGTTAAGGTTAGTGTGAGGATAAGGGGTATGGTGAGGGTTAGGATTATGGTGAGGGTTAGGGTTGGCGTTAGGGTTAGGGTGAGGTTTAGGGTGAGGGCTAGGGTTAGGCTTAGGGTGAGGGTGAGGGTGAAGTTGAAGGTTAGTGTGACGGTTAGGGTTAGGGTTAGGGTGAGGGTTAGGTTTAGGTTGGGGTTTAGGGTTAGGGTGAGCGGTAGGCTTAGGGTTCAGTTTATGATTAGGGTTAGGGTTAGTGTTAGGGTTAGGGTTAGGGTGAGGGTTAGGGTGAGGGGTAGGTTTAGGGTTAGTGTGAGGGTTAGGGTTAGTGTGAGGGTTAGGGTTATGTATAGGGTTAGTGTTAGTGTGAGGATAAGGTTTAGGGTGAGGGTTAGGTTGAGGGTAAGGTTTAGTGTTAGGGTAAGGGGTACGGTGATGATTAGGGTGAGGGTCAGGGTTAGGGTTAGCATTAAGGTTAGGGTTAGTGTGAGGGTGAGGGTGAGGTTGAGGGTTTCGGTTTGGTAAGGCATAGGGTTAGGCTGAGGATTAGTGTGATGATGAGGGTTAGATTGAGGGTGAGGTTTAGGGTTAGGGTGAGGGTTAGGGTTGGGGTTAGAGTGAGGGTTAGATTTACGGTGATGTTTAGGTTGAGGGTGAGTTTTTGGGTGAGGGTGACGGTTGGGGTGAGTGTGAGGTTTAGGGTGGGGGTGAGTGTTAGTGTGTGGGTAAGGGTTAGGTTTCGGGTGAGTTTTAGGGTGATGGTGAGTGTTAGGGTGAGGGTGAGGATTAGGGTTTGGTTTAGGATTAGGGTTAGGGTTAGCATTAGTGTTAGGGTAAGCGTGTGGTTTAAGGTGAGTGGTAGGGTTAATGTTGTTGTGAGGCTTAGGCTTAGTGTGAGGGTTAGGGTTAGGTATAAGGTTAGGGTTAGTGTGAGGATGAGGGTTAGGGTGAGGGTGAGGGTTAGGGTTAGTGTTAGGGTTAGGGTGAGGGTTACGGTGAGGGTTAGGGTTAGTGTTATTGTTAGGGTTAGGGTGATATTTATGGTGAGGGTGAGGGTTAGGGTTAGGTTTAGGGTGAGGGTGAGGGTTAGGGTTACGGTTACGGTGAGGGAGGAGGTGAAGGTTTTGTTTAAGATTAGGGTTAAGGTTTGGGTTAGGCTGAGGGTGAGGGTGAAAGTGAGGTTGAGGGTTAGTGTTAGAGTGAGGGTTAGGGTTACTGTTATGAAGAGGGTTAGGTTGAGGGGTAGGGTTAGGGTTAGGGTGAGGGTTAGGTTGAGGGTTAGGGTGAGGGTTAGGTTTAGGGTTAGGGTGAGGGATATGATTAGGGTGAATTTTAGGGTGATGGTTAGGGGTAGGCTTAGGGTGAGGTTTAGTGTTAGGGTGAGGGTTAGAGTTAGGGCTAGGGTGAGTTATGGGGTTAGGTTTATGGTTAGTGTGAGCGTTAGAGTTAGGATTAGTTTTAGGTTTAGGGTTTCAGTTATTGTTAGGTTAAGGTTTAGGGTTAGATTGAGGTGAGGGTGAGTGTTAGCATTAGGGTTAGGGTTAGTGTTAGGGTGAGTGAGGGGTGAGGGTTAGGTTTAGGATTAGGGTTAAGGTTAGGGTTAAGCTGAGGCTGAGGGTGAGGTTGACGGTGAGTGTTAGCGTTAGGGTGATGATTAGGATTAGGGTTAGGGTGAGCATTAGGGTGAGGGGTAGGGTTAGGGTTAGTGTGAGGGTTAGGGGTATGTATAGGGTTAGTGTTAGTTTGAGGATAAGGGTTAGGGTTAGGGTGAGGGTTAGTGTTAGGGTAAGGGTAAGGGTTACTTTGATGGTTAGGGTGAAGGTCAGGGTTAGGGTTAGCATTAATGTTAGGGTTAGTGTGAGCGTGAGGGTGAGGGTGAGGTTGAAGTTTTTTGTTAGGTAAGGGATAGGGTTAGGGTGACGATTAGTGTGAGGATGAGGGTTAGATAGAGGGTGAGGGTTAGGGTTAGGGTGAGGGTTAGGGTTGGGGTTAGGTTGAGGGTTAGGTTTACGGTGATGTTTAGGTTGAGGGTGAGGTTTAGGGTGAGGGTGACGGTTTGGGTGTTGGTGAGGGTGAGGGTGGGGGTGAGGGTTAGTGTGTGGGTAAGAGTTAGGGTTCGGGTGAGTTTTAGGGTGATGGTGAGTGTTAGGGTGAGGTTGAGGGTTAAGGATAGGTTTAGGATTAGGGTGAGGGTTAGCGTTAGTCTTAGGGTAAGCGAGAAGTTTAGGGTGAGTGGTAGGGTTAGGTTTAGGGTGAGGGTTAGGGTTAGTGGGAGTGTTAGGGTTAGGTATAGGGTTAGACTTAGTGTGAGAATGAGGGTTAGGGTGAGGGTGAGGGTTAGGTTTAGCGTTAGTGTTAGGGTGAGGGTTATGGTGACGGTTAGGGTTAGGGTTAGTGTTAGTGTTAGGGTTAGGGTGATATTTAGGGTGAGAGAGAGGGTTAGGGTTAGGTTTAGGTTTAGAGTGAGGGTGAGGGTGAGGGTTAAGTGTAGGGTTAGGGTTAGTTTAGGTTTAGAGTGAGTGTGAACGTGAGGGTTCGGGTTCGGGTGAGGTTGAGTGTTAGGGTGTGGTTGAGGTTTAGGGTTAGGGTGAGGATTAGGGTTAGGGTTAGGGTTATAGTGAGCTTTAGAGTTAGAATGAGGTTTAGGGTGAGGGTGAGATTTTGGGTTAGTAATAGGGTTAGGTTGAGAATTAGAATAGGTTTAAGGATAGGTTGAGGGTGAGTGTTACGTTTAGGATTAGGGTTAGGGTTAGAATTTTGGTGAGGCTGAGGGTGAGGGTTAGGGTTAGGATTAGGGTTAAGGTTAAGGTTAGAGTTATTGTTAGGGTTAGGGTTATGGTTAAGTTGAGTGTGAGTGTGAGGGTTAGCATTAGAGTTATGGTAAGGATTAGGGTAAGGGAGGGGGTGAAGGTGAGGTTTAAGATTAGGGTTAAGGCTTGGATTAGGCTGAGGGTGAGGGTGAGTGTGAGGGTTAGGGTTAGGGTGAAGGTTAGGGTTACTATTAGGATGAGGGTTAGGTTGAGGGGTAGGGTTGGGGTTAGGGTGAGGGTTAGGGTGAGAGTTAGGGTGAGGATTAGGTTTAGGATTAGGGTGAGGGTTATGATTAGTGTGAAGTTTATGGTGAGGGTTAGGTGTAGGCTTAGGGTGAGGGTTAGTGTGAGGGTGAGGGTTAGGGTTCGGGCTAGGGTGAGTTATAGGGTTAGGTTTAGGGTTAGTGTGAGGGTTAGGGTTAGGATTAGGTTTAGGGTTTGGGTTACGGTAAGTGTGAGGGTGAGGGTGATTTTGAGCGTTATTGTTAGGGTTAGGGTTAGGGTGAGTGTGAGGTTTAGGGTTAGGATTAGGGTTTGGTTTAGGGTTTGGCTGAGTGTGAGGGTGAGTGTGAGGGTTAGGGTTTGGGTTAGGGTGAGGGTTAGGGTTAGTGTGAGGGTTAGGGTGAGGGTGAGTTTGAGGGTCAGGTTTAGGGTGACTGTGACAGTGAGGGTGTGGGTTAGGTTTAGGATTAGTTTTAGCGTGAGTTTTAGGGTTAGGGTTAGGCTTAGGGTGAGGGTTAGGGTTAGGATTAGGGTTAGGGTTAGGGTTATTAGAGTTAGGGATAGGGTTAGTGTAAGAGTGAGGTTTAGGGTTAGGGTTAGGGGGAGGTTTAGGTTTAGGGTGAGGGCTACGGTGAGGGTGAGGTTTAGGGTGAGTGTGAGTTTGAGGGTGAGGGTAAGGGTTACGATTTGGGTTAGAGTTCTGGTAAGGCTGAGGGTGACAGTGAGGGTGAGGGTGAAGGTTATGGTTATGGTTAGGGTTAGGGTTAAGGTTAGGTCTAGGGTGAGGGTGAGGGTTAGTGTGAGAATGAGGGTGAAGGTGAGGGTTTCGGTTAGGTAAGAGTTAGGGTTATTGTTAGGGTGAGGATTAGGTTAAATGTGAGGTTTAGGGTAAGTGTTCGGGTTAGGGTTAGGGTAAGGGTTAGGTTAAGGATGAGGGTTAGGGTTAGGATTAGAGTTAGGTTAAGATTTAGGGTTAGGGTGAGGGTTAGTGTTAGGGTTAGGGTGAGAGTTAGGGTTAGGGTTAGCTTTAGAGTGAGGTTTAGGGTTAGGGTTAGGGTGAGGGTGAAGGTTAGGGTGAGGGGTAGGGTGAGGGTTAGGGTAAGGGTTTGGTTAGGGTGAGCGTTAGGCTTAGGGTTAGGGTTAGGTTTAGGGTGAGGGTTAGGGTTAGGGTAAGTGTTAGGGTTATGGTGAGGTTTAGGGTGAGGATTAGGGTTAGGGTGGGGGTTAGGTTGAGGGTTAGGGTTAGGGTGAGGTTTAGGGTGAGGCTGAGGGTTAGGGTAAGAGTGAGGGTTCAGGTGAGGGTGAGGGTTCGATTGAGGGTTCGGTTTAGGTGGTGGGTTAGTGTTAGGTTTAGGGTGAGTCTTAGAGTGACGATGAGGGTTAGTGTGAGGGTGAGGATTAGGGTTAAGTTTATCGTGAGGTTTAGGGTTAGGGGAAGGGTTAGGGTGAGGGGTAGGGTAAGGCTTAGGGAGAGGGTTCAGGTTAATGTGAAGGTTAGGGTTAGGTTTAGAGTAAGGGTTAGTCTGAAGATAACAGTTAGGGTGAGGGTTAGGGTTAGGGTTAGGGCTAAGGTTAGGCTTAGGGTGAGGGTTAGGGTTAGGGTGATGTTTAGGATGAAGGTGAATGTTAGGGTGAGGGTGAGGTTGAGGATGAGGTTTAGGGTGATGCTGAGGGTGAGGGTGACAGTGAAGGTTATGTTTAGGGTGAGGGTGAGGTTAGGGTTAGGATTAGGGTTAGGTTTATGTTAGTTTGAAAGTGAGGGTGAAGGTGGGGATTAGGGTAGGGTTAGTTTGAGGGTTAGGGGGAAGGTGAGTTTAAGGGTGATGATTAGGTTGAAGGTGTCTGTGAGGGTGAGGGTTAGGGTTAGGATTAGGGTTAGCATAGAGTGAGGGTTAGGGTTAGGGTGATGGTGAGGGTGAGGGTTAGGGTTAGGGTTTGGGTAAGGGTGAAGTTTAGGGTTAGGGTAAGATTTAGGTTTAGGGTTAGGTTGAGGATTACAGTTAGGGTGAGGGTTAGGGTTTGGTATAGGTTGAGGGTTAGGGTTAGGATTAGGGTGAGGATTAGGGTTAAGTTTAGGGTTAGGTTGAGGCTTAGGGTTTTAGTTAGGGTGAGGGTGAGGGTTAGGGTGAGGTGTAGGGTTAGGGTTAGGTTAAGGTTTAGGGTTAGTGTGAGGGTTAGGTTCAGGGTTAGGGTTAGGGTGAGGGTGAAGTTGGGGGTTAGGGTTAGGGTTAGGGTAAGTGTTAGGGTTAGAGTGGGGGTTAAATTTAGGGTTAGGGTTAGGGTGAGGGTGAGGGTGAGGGTTAGGGTTAGGGTTAGTGAGAGGATAAGGGTTAGGGTGAGGTTTAGGGTGAGGGTGAGGGTTAGGTTAGGGTTACCATTAGGGTTATGGTGAGGGTGAGGGTTAGGGTTATGGTTCGGTTTAGTGTGAGGGTTAGGGTTAGGTTTAGTGTAATGGTTTCGCTGAGGGTTAGGGTTAGGGTGAGGTTTAGGGTGAGGGGAAGGGTTAGGGTTATGGTTACGGTGACGGGGAGGGTGAGGGTTATGTTTAGGGTTAGTGTGAAGATAAGGTTTAGGGTGAGGTTTAGGGTTAGGTTGAGGTTTAGGGTTAGCGTTAGTGTTCTGTGAGGGTTAGGGTTACAGTTAGGGTGAGGGTTAGGGTGAGGGTTATTGCTAGGGTTAATTTTAGGGTGAGGGTGAAGGTTAGGGTTAGGGTTAAATTTAGGGTGAGATTGAGGGTTAGGTTTAGGATTAGGGTTAGGTTTAGTGATAGGCTTAGGGTGAGTGTGAGGGTGAGGGTTAGGTTTAGGATTAGGGTTAGGGTAAGGGTTAGGCTTAGGTTGAGAGTGAGGGTGAGGAATAGGTTTAGGATTAGGGTTATTATTAGAGTTAGGCTTAGGTTTAGGGTGAGGTTGAGGGTTAGGTTGAGGATGAGGATTAGGCTTAGGTTTAGGGTGAGGGTTAGGGTTAGGTTGACGTTCAGGGTGAGGATGAAGATTAGGGTTAGCTTGTGGGTGAGGGTTAGGCTTAGGTTGAAGTTTAGGGCGATGGTGAGGGTTAGGGTGAGGGGAGGTTTAGGGTTAGGCTTAGCGTTAGTGTGAGAGTAAGGGTTAGGGTGAGAGTTAGGGTGAGGTTAAGTTTAGTGTTAGGCTGGGGTTTACAGTTATTGTGAGGGTTAGGATTAGTGTTAGGGTTTGGGTTAGTGTGAGGATAGGGGTTAGGGTGAGTGTTAGGGTGTGGGTTAACGTGAGGGAGAGGTTTAGGGTTACCATTAGTTTTAAGGTGAGGGTTAGGGTGAGGGTTAGGTTTAGGGTAAGGTGTAGGTTTAGGGTGAGTGTTAGTGTTAGGGTTAGTGTTACGGTAAGGATGAGGGTGAGGTATAGGTTTAGGATTAGGGTTAGGTTTAGTGTAAGTGTGAGGGTTAGGGGGAGGGTGAGGGTTCAGTTGAGGGTGAGGGTTAGGGTGTGGTTGAGGGTTAGGGTTAGAGTGAGGGTTAGTGTGAGTGTTAGGGTGATTGTGAGGTTTAGGTTGAGGGTGATGGTGAGGGTTAGGTTGAGGGTTAGTTTTATGGTTAGCGTTAGGGTGAGGGTATGGGTTAGTGTGAGGGTGAGGGTGAAGGTGAATTTTAGGTTTAGGGTTAGTGTTACGATTAGGGTGAGTGTAAGTGTTAGGGTTAGCGTTAGGGTGAAGATGAGGGTGAGGATTAGGGTTAGGGTTATGATTAGAGTGAGGGTGCGGGTGAGCATTAGGGTTAGGGTTAGCGTTAGGTTTAGGGTTAGTTTGAGGGTGAGGGCGAGGGTTAGGGTGAAGGGTAGGGTTAGGTTTAGGGTAAGGGTGAGGGTCAGTGTGAGGGTAATGATTAGGGTTAGGGTAAGGTTTAGGGTTAGTGTGAGGGTTAGGTTAAGGTTAGGGTTTGGGTGAGCGTGAGGTTGAGGGTTAGGGTTAGGTTTAGTGTAAGGGTAAGGGTTAGGATGAGGGTTAGTGTGAGGGTTAGGGTTAGGGTAAGAGTTAGGGTTAGACTGAGGGTTAAGTTTAGGATTAGGTTTAGGGTGAGGGTGAGGGTTAGGGTTAGGGTGAGGGTTAGTGTGAGGATAAGGTTTAGGGTGAGGTTTAGGGTGAGGGTGTGGGTTAGGGTTAGGATTAGTTTTAGGGTAAGGATTAGGATGAGGATGAGGGTGAGGGTGAGGGTGAGGGTTAGGGTTAGGGGTAGGGTGAGGGTTAGGGTTAGTGTGAGAGTTAGGGTTAGGGTGAGGTTGAGGGTCAGGGTTAGGGTGAAAGTGACGGTGAGAGTGAGGGTTAGGTTTAGGATTAGGGTTAGGGTGAGTTTTAGGGTTAGGGTGAGGGTTAGTGTTAGGATTAGGGTTAGGGTTACGTTTAGGATTATTGTTAGGGTTAGGGTTAGGTTTACTGTTAGGGTTAGGGGTAGGGTTAGGGTCAGCGTAAGAATGAGGTTTAGGTTTAGCATGAGGGTTAGGGTTAAGGTTACGGTTAGGGTGAGGGTGAGGGTGAAGGTGAGGGTGAGGTTTAGGGTTAGGATTAGGGTTAGTGTTCGGGTCAGGTGAGGGTGAGGTTGGAAATTAGGATTAGGATTAGGGTTAGGTTTAGGGTGATGACTAGGGTGAGGGTAAGTTTTAGGGTGATATTGAGGTTGAGGGTGAGGTTTAGTGTGAGGGTTAGGGTTAGGTTGAAAGTTGGGGTTAGAGATAGGTTGAGGGTCAGGGTTAGGGTAAGGGTTCGAGTGAGGGTTAAGGTTAGGGTTAGGGTTAGGGTCACGTTGAGGGTAAGCGTTAGGTTGAGGTTTAGGGTAAGGGTGACTGTTAGGGTTAGCGTTAGGGTTAGCGTTAGGGTTAGGGTGAGGGTGAAGGTTAGGGTGAGGGTTAGGGTTACGGTTAGGATTAGGGTTAGGGTGAGGTTTAGGGTGAAGTTTAAGGTTAGGCTTGGTGTTAGGGTGAGGGTTAGGTTTAGGGTTAGTGTGAGGTTTAGATTTAGGGTGAGATCTAAGGTGAGGGTGAGGGTTACAGTGAGTGTGAGGGTGAGGGTGAGGGTTTCGGTTGGGTAAGGATTGGGTTAGGGCTAGGGTTAGGGTTAGAGTGAGGTTTAGGATTAGGGTGAAGTTTCAGGTGAGGTTGAGGGTTCGGGTGAGGGTGAGGGTTATCGGGTGTGGTTAGGGTTAGGTTTATGGTGAGGTTTAGGCTGATGGTGATTGTGAGGGGGAGGGTTAGGGTTAGGTGGGGGTTAGGGTTAGGTTTAGGGTTAGGGTGACAGTGAGGGTGAGGGTTAAGGTTAGTGTTAAGGTTTGGGTGAGGGTTAGGGTGAGGGTGAGGGTTAGCGTTAGGGTTAGGGTTAGGGTAAGGGTGAGGGTGAGGGTTAAGTTTAGTGTTAGGATTAGATTTAGTGTTACGGTAAGGCTGAGGGTCAGGGTGAGGGTGAGGGTGAGGGATAGGTTTAGGTTATGGTTAGGGTGAGTGCAGGTGTGAGGGTGAGGTTTAGAGTGGGGGTGAAGATGAGGGTGAGGGTTTCGCTTAGGTAAGGGTTAGGGTTTTTGTTAGTGTGAGGATTAGGTTGAGGGTGAGGGTTAATGTGAGGATTAGTGTTAGGGAGTGTCAGTGATAGAGTTAGGGTGAGGGTTAGGGTGATGTTAAGGGTGAGGGTGACGTCTAGGGTGAGGGTTAGGGTTGAGGTTAGAGTGAGGTTTTGGGTGTGGGAGAGGGTTAGAGTTAGGGAGAGGTTTATGGTGAGGGGTAGGGTTAGGGTTAGGTTTAAGGTGAGTGTGAGGCTGACGGTTAAGGTTAGGGTTAGTATGAGAATAAGGGTTAGGGTGAGGGTGAGGTTTAGGGATAGCGTTATGGTTACAGTGAGGTTTAGGGTTAGGCTTACGGTGAGGGTTAGGGTGAGGGTTATTGTTAGGGTTAGGGTTAGGGTGAGGGTGAGGGTGAAGGTTAGGTTTATGGTTAAGTTTAGGGTGAGGGTGAGGGTTAGGTTTAGGATGAGGGTTAGGTTTAGGGTTAGGCTTAGGGTTAGGGTGAGTGTGAGGGTTAGTTTTAGGGTGAGTATTAGGCTTAGGTTTAGGGTGAGGGTTAGGATTAGGGTGATGTTTAGGGTGAGGGTGACGATTAGGGTTAGGTTGTGGGTGAGGGTTAGGCTTAGGGTGAGGGTTAGGGTGATGGTGAGGGTTAGGGTGAGGGGAGGTTTATGGTTAGGGTTAGCATTAGGGTGAATGTAAGGGTTAGGTTGAAGGTTCGGGTTAGGGATAGGGTTAGGGTGAGGTTGAGGTTGAGGGTTAGGGTTAGGTTTATGGTGAGGGTTAGGGTGAGGTTGAGAGTTAGTGTTAGTGTTAGTGTGAGTTAGTGTTAGTGTTAGTGTTAGGGTGAGGATGAGGGTGAGGGTTAGGTTTAAGTTAAGGGTTAGGGTTAGAGTAAGGGGGAGGTTTAGGGTGAGGGTGAGGGTTCAGGTGAGGGTGAGGGTTAGGGTGTGGTTGAGGGTTGTGATTAGGGTGAGGTTTAGGGTGAGGATTAGGGTGATGGTGAGCGTGAGGGTGAGGGTGAGGGTTAGGGTTTCCGTGATCGTTATGGTGAGGTTTAGGCTTAGGGTTACGGTTTGGGTTAGTGTGAGGATTCGGTTTAGGGTTAGGGGTTGGGATATGGTGAAGATAATGGTTAGGGTGAGCTTTAGGGTGAGGGTGAGGGTTAGGGTTACCATTAGGGTTAGGATAAGGTTTAGGGTGAGGGTTAGATTTAGGTTTAGGGTTAGGGTTAGGGTGATGGTGAGGGTTAGTGTTAGGGTTTGGATGAGGTTTAGGGTTAAGGTGAGGGTGAGGGTGAGGGTTAGGGTTAGGGTTAGTATGAGAATAAGGGTTAGGGTGAGGGTTAGGGCGAGGGTGAATTTTAGGGTTAGCTTTAGGGTTACGGTGAGGGTTATGGTTATTGTTACGGTGAAGGTTTGGCTGAGGGTTATTGTTAGGGTTAGGGTTAGGGTGAGGGTGAGGGTGAAGGTTAGGATTAGGGTTATGTTTAGGGTGACGGTGAGGGTGAGGTTTAGGTTTAGGATTACTGTTAGGTTAAGGTTGGGCTTAGTTTGAGTGTGAGGGTGAGTGTTAGGTTTAGGATTAGGGTTAGGTGTAGGGTTAGGCTGAGGGTGAAGGTGAGGTTGAGGGTGACGGTGAGTGTTAGGGTTAATTTTAGGGTTATAGTCAGGGCTAGGGGAAGGGTGTTTGTTAGGATTAGGGTAAGGGTTAGTGTTAGGCTTAGGGTAAGGGTAAGGCTTATGATGAGGGTTAGGTTGAGGTTGAGGTTTAGGGGTAAGGTGAAGGTTAGGTTTAGCATTAGGGTTAGGGTGATGGTAAGGTTAAGGTGAGGTTTCCAGTTACGGTTAGGGATAGGGTGAGGATTAGGCTTATGGTTAGGTTTATGGTGAGGTTTAGGCTGAGGGGTAGTGTTAGGGTGTGTGTGAGGGTTAGGTTTACTGTTAGGGTTAGGATTAGCTTTAGGGTTAGTGTGAGGTCAGGGTTAGGGGGAGGGTTAGGGTTAGGGTGATGTTGATGGTGAGGGTGAGGGTTAGGTTTTGACTGAGTGTTAAATTTAAGTTTAGGGTGAGGTTTAGGGTTAGGGTGATGTTAAGGTGAGGGTGAGGTTTAAGGTGAGGGTGAGTTTTAGGGTGAGTGTGAGCGTTTCTGTGAGGGTGAGGGTTCGGGTGAGGTTGAGGGTAAGGGTATCATTGAGGGTTAGGGCTAGAGTGAGTTTTAGGCTGAAGGTGAGGGTGAGGGTGAGGGATAGGAAGAGGGTGAAGTTTAGGGTTACCTTAAGGGTTAAGGTGAGAGTTAGTGGGAGGGGGAAGGTGAGGGTGAGGATGAGGGTTACTGTTAGGATGAGGGTAAGTTTTTGTTTTAGCCTGAGGGTGAGGGTGAGGGTCAGGGTGAGGGTTAGGGTTAGGATTAGGGTGAGGGCTAGGGTGAGTTTGAGGGTTAGGGTGAGGCTGAGGATGAGGGTTTCGGTTAGGTTAGGGTTAGGGTTAGGGTTAGGCTGAGGATAAGGGTGAGTTTGAGATTTAGTGTGAGGGTTAGGTTTGGGTGAGGCTTACAGTTAGGATTAGGGTGAGGGTTCGAGTTCGGCTTAGTGGTCGGTTTACTGTTAGTGTTAGAGTTAGTGTGAGGATAATGTTTAGGGTGAGGTTAGGGTGAGGGTAAGGTTTAGTTTTAGCATTAGTGTTAATGTGAGAATTGGTTGAGGGTGAGCGTGAGCATGAACGTGAGGGTTAGTGTTAGTATTAGGTTTGGGGTTAGTGTTAGGCTGAGGGTGAGTTTGAGGGTGAGGGTGAGGTTGAATTTTAGGTTTAGGTTTAGGGTGAGGGCTAGGATGAGGGTGAGGGTTAGCGTGAGGGTGAGGATGAGTTTTTCGGTTACGTAAGGGTTATGGTTAGGATTAGGTTGAGGATTAGGGTGAGGTTGAGTGTTGGGGTGAGGGTTAATGTTATGGTGACGGTGAGGGTTAGGGTTAGGGTTCGGGTTCGGGTTAGGGTGATGTTTAGGGTGAGCGTGAGTGTTAATTTGAGGGTTAGGCTGAGGGTTAGGGTTAGGGGTACTGGTAGGGTTAGGTTGAGGGTAAGGTTTAGGATGATTGTTAGGGTGAGGGTGAGGGCTAGGGTTATGTTTAGTGTTAGGGTGTGGGTTAGGGTTAGTGTTAGGGTGAGGGTTAGTGTGAAGTTTAGGGTTAGGGTTAGGGTTTGGGTTAGGGTGAGGTTTAGGATGAGGGTAAGGGTTAAGGTGAGGGTTAGGTTAGGGTGAGGGATATGGTTATGGTGAGGGTAAGGTTTAGGGTGAGGGTTAGGTTAAGGGTGAGGGTTAGGGTTAGCATTAGGGTTACAGTGAAGGTTATAGTTAGGGTTTGGGTTCGGGTTAGGGTTAGGGATAGGATGAGTATTAGGGTTAGGGCTAGTTTTAGGGTGAGGGTTAGGCTGAGGGGTAGTGTTAGGGTTAGTGTGAAGGTTAGGTTTACAGTGAGGGTTAGGATTAGGGTTAGGGTTAGTGTGAGGTAAAGGGTTTGGGTGGGGGTTAGGGTTAGGGTGAGGGTGAGGATAGGAAGGTGGGTTAGAGTTAGGGTTACGGTGAGGGTGAGGGCTAGGGTTTGGGTGAGTGTGAGGGTTTGGGTTAGGTAAGTGTTAGGGTTAGGGTGAGGATTAGGAAGAGGATGAGGATGAAGTTTAGGGTTAAGGTTAGGGTTAGGGTGAGGGTTAGGGTTAGGGGGGAGTTTTGGGTTAGGGTGATATTTAGGGTTCGGGTTTGGGTTAGGGTGAGGGTAAGTGTTCCGGTGAGGGTGAGGGTAAGGGTGAGGGTTAGGTGTGGGTGAGCATTAGGGTTAGCATTAGGGTTAGGGTGACCGTGAGTGTTACGGTAAGGGTGAGGTTTAGGGTTAGGTTTAGGCTGAGTGTTAGTGTTAGTGTTAGGGTTAGGGTTAGTTTGAGGGTTAGGTTTAGGGTGAAGGGTAGGGTTAGGTTTAGGGTGAGGGTTAGGGTTAGTGTGAGGGTAAAAGTTAGGGTTAAGGTGAGGTTTAGGGTTAGGGTGAGTGTGAGGGTTAGGGTGAGTGTGAGGGTGAGGGTGAGGGTTTCGGGTCGGAAAGGGTTATCTTTACTGTTAGGGTGAGCATTAGGTTGGTGGTGAGGGTTAGGTTGAGGGTTAGGGTTAGGGTGAGGATTAGGGTTAGGGTTAGAATGAGGGTTAGGGTTAGGGTGATGTTTAGGGTGAGGCTGAGGCGTAGGGTGGGGATGAGTGTTCGAGTGAGGGTTCGTGTGAGGGTGAGGGTTAGGTTGTGGTTTAGGGTTACGGTTAGGGTTAGGGTTAGAGTGATGCTTAGGTTGAATGTGAGGGTTAGGGTTAGGGTTACGGTGAGGTTTAGGGTTAGGTTTCGGGTGAGGGTTAGTTTGAGGGGTAGGAGTAAGTTTAGGGTGAGTGTTAGGGTTAGTGTGAGGGTTAGGCTTAGGATTAGGGTTAGGGTAATTTTGAGGATAAAGGTTAGGGTGATGTTTAGGGTGAGGGTGAGGGTTAGGGTTAGGGTTAGGTTTAGAATTAGGTTGGGGTTTACGTTTAGGGTGATGTTTAGTGTGAGGGTTGTTATTGTGATGATGAGTGTTAGGATTAGGGTCAGGGTGAAGGTTAGGGTTAGGATTAGGGTTAGTTTTAGGGTAAGGCTGAGAGTGAGGGGGAAGGTGAGGGTGAGGGTTAGGGTTATTGTTAGGATGGGGGTTAGGGTTTGTGTGAGGGTTAGTGTGAGGGTGACTGTTAGGGTTAGGGTGAAGTTGAGGGTGAGTGTTAGGATTAGGATTACGATTATGATGAGTTTTAGGGTTAGGGTTAGGGTTAGGGTGAGAGTTAGGGTTAGTATTAGGGTTAGGGTTAGGGTTAGGGTAATTGTTAGGGTTAGGGTTAGGGTTAGGGTGAAGGTGAGGCTGAGGGTTAGAGTTAGGTTTATGGTTAGGGTTAGGGTGAGGGTGAGTGCTAGTGTGCGGCTTAGGATTAGGGTGAGGGTGAGGGTGAGGGTTTCGGTTAGGGAAGCTTTAAGGTTATTGTTAGGGTGTTGATAAGGTTGAGGGTGAGGGTTAATGTGAGGGTTAGGGTTAAGGCGGAGGTTAGTGTTAGAGTTAGGGTGAGGGTTAGGTTTAGGATGATGTTTAGGGTGAGGGTGAGGGTTAGGGTGAGTGTTAGGTTTCAGGTGAGGTTGAGGGTTAGGGTGTGGGTGAGGTTTATGGTGAGGTTGAGGGTTAGGGTTTGGTTTAGGTTGAGGGTTAGGGTTAGGGTTAGTATTAGGGTGAGGGGTAGTGTGAGTGTTAATGTTAAGGTTAGTGTGACGGTTAGGGTTTGTGTGAGGGTTAGGGTTAAGATTAGGGTTAGGGTTAGGATAAGTGTTAGGGTGAGGGTTTGGGTGAGTGTGAGGGTTAGAGTGAGGGTTAGGGTTAGGGTTAGAATTAGGTTGAGGGTTAGGGTTAGGGATAGGGTAAGGTTTAGGATTAGGATGAGGGTTATGGTTAGGGTTAGGGTTAGGGTGAGGGTGAGGTTGAGTGTTCGGGTTAGGTTTAGGGTTATGGTGAGGCTGAGAGTAAAGGTTAAGTTTAGGATTAGGGTTCGGGTTAGGGTTAGGGTTAGTCTTAGGGTGAGGGTGAGGGTGAGGGTTACCCTGAGGGTTATGGTTAGGGTTAGCGTGATTGTTAGGGTTAGGGTGATGATTAGTTTGAGGGTGAGGGTTAGCATTAAGGTGAGGGTTAGCATGAGGTTTAAGATTATGGTGTTGTTGAGGGTTAGGCTTAGGGTTACGTTGAGTGTTATGGTGAGGGTTAGTATTAGGGTGAGTTTTAGGGTTAGCATTAGGGTGAGGGTGAGGGTTAGTGTTAGGGTGAGGTTTAGGGTTAGGGTGAGGGATAGAGTTAGGGTTACTATTAGGGTGAGCGTGAGAGTTAGGGTGAGATTTAGTTTTAAGGTGAGGGATAAAATTATGTTGAAAGTAAAGGCTGCGTGAAGGTTAGGGTGAGGTTGAGGGTTAGGGTTAGCATTATGGTTAGGGTGAGGGTGAGGGTTAGGGTGAGGATTTGGGTTTCGGTTAGGGATAGGGTGAGTATTAGTGTTAGGTTGAGGGTTAGGGTGAGGGTGAGGGTGAGGGTGAGGGTTTATTTTGGGTAAGGGTTAGGTTTAGGGTGAGGTTAAGGGTGAGGTTTAGGGTTAGAGTGAGGGTTAGGGTTAGGAGTAGGCTGAGGGTTCGGTTTAGGGTGATGTTTAGGGTGAGAGTGAGCGTTAAAGGGGAGGTTTAGTCTGAGTGTTATGGTTAGCGTTAGGGTGAGGGTGAGGGTTAGGGTTAGGGTGAGGAAGGTTAGAGTGAGGGGGAGGGGGAGGTTGAGGGTTAGGGTTAGGGTCAGGGTTAGGTTTAGGTTGAAGATTAGGTTTAGGGTTAGGGTTATGGTGAGGGTAATTTTGAGGGTTAGGGTTAGAGTTAGGGTTAGGCAGAGAGTGAGGTTGAGTGTGAGGTTGAGGGTTAGGGTGAGGGCTAGGGGTAGGGTTACTGTTAGTGTGAGGTTGAGGGTGAGGAGTATTTTTAAGTAAGGGGTAGCGGTAGGGTGAGGATTAGGGTTCGGGTGAGGGTGAGGGTTCGAGTGAGGGTGAGTGTTAGGGTGTGGGTGAGGATTTGGGTTAGTTTGAGGGTTAGCATTAGGTTTAGGGTGAGTGTGAGTGTGAGGGTTAGGGGTAGGGTTAGGGTTGGGGTGAGGGTTTGGATCGGGGTAAGGGTTAGTGTGAGGGTTAGGGTGAGGGTTTCTTTAGGTAAGGGATAGGGTTATGGTGAGCATTAGGGCGAGGGTGAGGTTTAGGTTGAGGGTTAGGGTTAGGTTGAGGGTTAGGGTTAGGGTTAGGGTGAGGATGAGAGTGAGGGTGAGGATCAGGGTTCGAGTAAAGGTGGGGGTTAGGGTGTGGTTGAGGATTAGGTTTAGGTTGAGTGCTTGCGTTAGGTTTAGGGTGAGCATGAGGGTGAGCATCAGGGGTAGTGTTACCGTTAGGCTGAGGGTTAGGATTAGGGTTAGTGTTAGGGTGAGGGTTATGGTGAGGTTTAGGGTTACGGTTAGGCTGAAGGTGAGGGTTAATGTGAGGGTAAGGGTGAAGGTTAGAGTTAGGGTTAGGGTTAGGTGAGTTTGAAGATGAGGCTTACGGTTAGGATTGGGGTTACGGTTAGGGTTAGGGTGAGTGTTAGGGTGAGGGTGAGGGTTCGGTGAGGGTGAGGCTTAGGGTTTGGATGAGGGTTAGGGTTTGGGTGAGGATTAGGGTTAGGGTTACTGTAAGGGTTAAGTTGAGGTGAAGGGTTATGGTGAGGTTTAGTGTGAGGATGAGGGTTAGGGTTAGGGTGAGGTTTAGGGTGAGAGTTAGGGTGAGGTTTAGTGTTGGTGTTAGGGTTAGGGTAAAGGTGAAGTATGGGGTGAAGGTTAGGTTTAGGGTTAGGGTTAGGGATAGTGCTAGGGTGAGAGTGAGGGTGAGGGTGAGTGTTAGAGTTAGGTTTAAGGTTAGAATTAGGGTGAGGGTGATGGTTAGGATTAGGGTTAGGATTAGTTTTAGGTTGAGGGTGAGTGTTAGGGTTAGGGTGAGCATTAGGCTGAGGGTTAGTTTTTGGGTTAGTGTGAACATTAGGGTTAGTTTTAGGGTTAAGACGAGGTTTAGGGTTAGGTTTAGGGTTAGGATAAGGGATAGGCTGAGGGTTAGGGTTAGGGTTCCTGTGAGGGTTAGGTTTAGGGTTAGGGTTATGGTTAGGGTGAGGGTAAAGTTAGGGTGAGGGTTAGGGTTAGGGTTATGCTGAGGGTTAGGTTTAGGTTTATGGTTAGGATTAGGGTGAAGGTTAGGGAGAGGGTTAGGTTTAGGGTTAGTGTTAGAGTGAGGGTTAAGGTGTGGGTAAGGGTTAGGGTGAGGGTTAGGGTGAGGGTGAGGGTTAGGTTGAGGGTTAGGGTGACGCTGAGGGTTATGTTTAGCATTAGTGTAAGGGTGAGTGTGAGGCTTAGTGTGAGGTTTAGAGTTAAGGTTAGGGATAGGGTGAGGATTAGGTTTAGAGTTAGGTTTAGGGTGAGGGTTAGGCTGAGGGGTAGGGTTACTTTTAGAATGAGGTTAATGTTTAGTGTGAGGTTTATGGTTAGCGTTAGGGTGAGGGTAAGTTTTAGGGTGAGGGTTAGGGTTAGGTTGAGTGTGAGGGTGAGGGTGAGGGTTAGGGTGTGTGTGACGGTTAGGGTTAGTGTGAGGGCTAGGTTTCGGTTTAGGGTTTGGGTTCGGGTTAGGGTGAGGGTAAGGGTTAGTGTTAGGGTGATGCTGATGGTGAGCGATAGATTTAGGGTTATGGTTAGGGTGAGGTTGAGGGTTAGGGTTATGGTGAGGGTGAGGGCTGAGGTGAGGATGAGGGTTAATGTGAGGGTGTGGGTGATGGTAAGGATTAGGAATAGGGTTATGGTTAGGGTTAGGCTGAGTGTGAGGGTGAGGGTGAGGCTTAGTGATAGTGTTAGGCTTAGGGTGAGGGTTACGATTACTGTGTAGGTTATGGTTAATGTTAAGTTTAGGTTTAGTTTGAGGTTGAGGGTTAGGGTGAGGGTTCGGGTGAGGGTGAGGGTTAGGGTTAGGGTTAAGATTAGAGTGAGGGCTAGGGTGAGCGTGAGGATTAGTGTGAGGATTAGGGTGAGGTTTTCTTTTAGGTAAGAGATAGGGTTATGTTGAGGATTAGGGCGAGGGTGAGATTTAGTTTGAGGGTTAGAGTTAGGGTGAGGGTGAGGGTGAGGATTAGGGTGAGGGTTAGGGTGAGGGTGAGCGTTAGTGCTAGGGTTAGGGTTAGAGTCAGGGTGAGCGTTAGGGTAAGTGTGAGTGTTTAGGTGAGTGTGAGTGGGAGTGTGAGGATTAGGGTTAGGGTTAGGGTGAGAGTTAGGCTGAGGGTGTGGGTGAGGGTTAGTTTTAGGATTAGGGTTAGGGTTTGTGTTAGTCTTAGGGTGAGGCTTCAGGTTCGGGTTCGGGTTAGGGTTAGGTTTATGTTGAGGGTTCGGGGTTGGGTTAGGGTTAGGGTTAGGATCAGTGTTAGGCTGAGGTTTAATATTAGGGTTAGGGTTCGGGTTAGGGTTAGTGTGAGGATTAGGGTTTGGGTTAGGGTTAGTGTGAGGGTTAGGTTGAGGGTGAGGGTGTGGGTTTAGTTTAGGTAAGGTTTTGGGTTAGGTTAGGGTGAGGATTAGGTTGAGGGTGAGGATTAAGGTGAGGGTTTGGGTTAGGGTGATGTTTAGGGTTTGTGTGAAAGTTCGAGTGAGGGGCAGGGTTAGGGTTAGTGTTAGCGTGAGAGTTAAGGTTAGGCTTAGGGTTAGGGTGAGGGTTATGATGAGGTTGAGGGTGAGGGTGAGGTTGAGTGTTAGGGTGAGGGTTTGGTTTAGGATTAGGGTTAGTGAGAGGTTTAGGGTGAGGGTGAGTGTTAGGTTTAAGTTTAGGGTTAGGGTGATGTTGAGTTTTAGGGTTAGGGTTAGGGATAGGCTTAGGGTGAGAATTAGGGTTAGTGTGAGGGTTAGGGTTTGGGTTAGTGTTAGGCTGAGGGTCAGGGTTTGGGTGAGGGTTAGGGTGAGTGTGAGGGTGAGGGTGAGGGTGTGTGTGAAAGTTAGGTTTAGCGTGAGTGTTAGGGTGACGGTGAGGGTTAGAGTGAGGATGAGGGTTAGGCTTAGGGTTAGGTCGAAGTTGAGGTTTAGGGTTAGGATTAGGGTAAGGGTGAGTGTTAGGGTGAGGGGTAGCGTTAGGTTTAGGGTGAGGGTTAGGGTTAGGGTGAGGGTTAGGGTTAGTGTGAGGGTTACGGTTAGGATTAGAGTTAGGTTTAATGTGAGGACAACAGGGTGATGATTAGGGTGAGTGTGAGGATTAGGGTGAGGTTTAGGGTGAGGTTGATAGTCCAGGTGAGGGTGCGGGTGAGGATTAGTGTTAGGGTTAGGGTTATAGTCAGGGTGAGGGTGTGGGTGAAGGTTAGGTTTAGGATTAGGGTTAGGGTTTGGCTGAGTGTGAGGTGAGAGTGAGGGTTAGGGTTGGGTGAGGGTTAGGTTTAAGGTTAGGGTTAGAGTTAGGGTGAGGGTTATGTTTAGGGTTTGGTTTAGGATGAGGTTCAAGCTGTGGGGTAGGGTCAGGTTTAGGGTGAGTGTTAGGGTTAGTGTGAGGTTTAGGGTTAGGGTTACGGTAAGGGTTAGGGTTAGGGTAAGGGTTAGGGTTAGGATGAGGGTAAGGTTTAGGTTGACGGTTAGGGTTCGTGTGAGGTTTAGGGTTAGGGTTAGTGTAAGGGTTAGTTTTAGGGTTAGGGTGAGGTGAGTGTGAGGGCAATGGTGTGTGTGAGGGTTAGGGTTAGGGTTAGAGATAGGGTGAGGATTAGGTTTAATGTGAGGGTTAGGTTTCGGGTTAGGGGTAGGGGTAGGGTGAGGGTTATTGTGATGGTGAAGGTTAGGGTGATGTAGAAGCTTCAGGTGAGGATGTGGGTTAGGGTTTGTGTGAGGGTTAGTGTTAGTGTGAGGGTTAGGGTTATGGTTAGGGTTACGATGAGGGTAAGGGTTAGGATTAGGTTGAGGCTAGGCTGAGGGTTTGGATTAGGGTTAGGTTTAGGGTGAAGGTTAGGGCTCGTGTGAGAGTTAGGATTAGGGTTAGGGTTAGGGTTACGGTGAGGATAAGGGTAGGGGAAGGGGGAGGGGGAGGGGGAGGTTTTATGTTAGTGTTAGGGTTAGGTTTAGGGTGAGGGTGAGGGTGAAGTTTAGGTTTAGGGTGAGGGTTAGGATTAGAGTGAGGGTTAGTGTTAGAGTTGGCGTTTGGGTGAGGGTTATGGTGAGGGTGAGGGTTAGGGTTGGTGTTAGGGGTAGTATTAGGGTGAGGGTGAGGGTGAAGGTTAGGGTTAGGATGAGGGTTAGGATTAGGGTGGGTGTTAGTGTTAGGGTTAAGGTGAGGGTGAGGGTGAGGGTGAGGGTTACGTTTAGGGTTAGGGTTAGGGTAAGGTCTAGGGTGAGGTTGAGTTTTAGGGTGAGGGTGAAGGTAAGGTTAGGGTGAGTGTGATGGTGAGGGTGAGTGTGAGGATTAGGGTTAGGGTGAGGGTTAAGTTTAGGGTTAGGGATATGGTGAGTGTGAGCGTTAGGGTGAGGGTGAGGTTTTGGTTGAGGGTGAGGGGGTGTGTGAGGGTTAGGGTGAGGGTGTGGGTGAGGGGTAGGTTTAGGATTAGGGTTAGGTTTAGGGTTAGGATAAGGGTGCGTGTGAAGGTGAGGGTGAGGGTTAGCGTTAGGTTGAGGGTGAGGGTGAGGGTTACGGTTAGGGTTAGGGTTAGTGTTAGGATGAGGGTTAGGCTGTGGAGTAGGTTTAGGGTTAGTGTGAGGGTTAGGGTAGTGTGAGTTTTAGGGTTAGGGTAAGGGTTAGGATTAAGTAAGGGTTATGGTGAGGGATAAGTTGAGGGTGAGATTTAGGGTGAGGAATAGGGTTAGAGTTTGGTGAAGGTTTGGGTTAGGGTGAGTGTGAGTCTTAGGGTTAGGGTTACGGATAGGGTGAGGATTAGGTTTAGGGTTAGTGTGAGGTTGAGGGATAGGGTGAGGGTTTGGGTTAAGGTTAAGTATAGGGGGACGATTTGGCTTAGGTTTAGGTTAAGGCTGAGGGTTAGGCTGAGGGGTAGGGTTAGGGTTAGGGTGAGGGTTAGGTTTAGTGTGAGTGTTAGTGTTAGGGTTATGGTGACAGTAAGGTTTAGCGTGAGGTTTAGGGTGAGTGTGAGTTTTAGGGTTAGCATTAGGTTTAGGTTTAGGGTTAGGATGAGTGCTGGGTTAGGTGTAGGGTTAGGGTTAGGGTGAGGGTGAGGGTTAGAGTTAGGGTTAGATGAGGGTTAATGTTAGGGTGAGGGATAGGATGAGGATGAGGGTTAGGATGAAGGTGAGGTTTGTGTTTAGGTAAGGGTTAGGTTTAGGCTTAGGGTGAGGATTAGGGTGAGGGTGAGCTGTAGGGTTAGCATTTGGGATAGGGAGAACGTTAGGTTGAGGGTTAGGTTTAGGGTAAGGGTGAGGGTTAGGTTTAGGATTAGGGTTAGGGTTAGGCTTATGGTGAGGGTGAGGGTGAGGGTTAGGGTTAGGATATGGGTTAGCGTTAGAGTTAGTGTGAGTGTTAGGGTGAGGACGAGGGTTCGGGTGATGTTGAAGGTTAGAGTTTGGGCGACGGTCAGGGTTTGGGTGAGGATTAGGGTTAGGGTTACGGTTAGGGTTATGGTGCGGGTAAGGTTTAGGGTGAGGTTTAGGGTGAAGGTGAGGGTTAGGGTTAGCATTAGGGTTAGGATGAGGGTTAAAGTGAGAGTTAGGGTTAGGGTGAGTGTGAAGGTGAGGGTGAGGATTAGTGCTAGGGTTAGGGTTAGGTTTAGGGGTGTTGTGAGGGTGAGGGTTAGGGTTAGTGCTAGTGTGAGGGTTAGGTTTAGGGTGAGGGTTAGGTTTAGGGTGAGGGATAGGGTTAGGTTGAGTGTGAGGGTGAAGGTGAGGGTTAGGGTGAGGGTGACGGTTAGGGTTAGTGTGAGGGCTAGGTTTCGGTTTAGGGTTTGGGTTCGGGTTAGGGTGAGGGTAAGGGTTAGGTTTAGGGTGATGTTTATTGTGAGGGTGAAGTTTAGGGTGAGGGTGAGTGTTAGGGTGAGTGTTCAGGTTCGGGTGAGGTTTAGAGTTAGGGTGATATTTATGGTGAGGTTCAGGGTTAGGTTAAGGTTTAGGCTTCGGGTGAGTGTGAGAGTTAGGGTGAGGGTGAGTTTGAGGGTCAGGGTGACTGTTAGGGTTAGGTTTAGTGTGAGGGTTAGTGTTAGGGTGAGGATTAGGTTTAGGGTGAGGTTTAGGGTTATGGTAAGGGTTAGGGTGAGAGTTAGGGTTGGGGTTGGGTGAGGGTCAGGGTGAGGGTTAGGGTTAGGATGAAGGTTAGGGTTAGGGTGAGGGTTAGGGATAGTGTTAGGGTGAGAGTTAGGGTTAGTGGGATGTTTATTGTGAGGGTGAGGGTTAGGGTGAGGGTGAGTATTCTTGTTAGAGTGAGGTTTCGGGTTCGGGTGAAGGTTATGGTGTGGTTGAGCGTTAGGCTTAGGGTGAGTTTTAGGGTGTGGATGAGGTTTAGTTTTAGTTTTATGGTTAGGGTTAGTGTTAGGGTTAGGTTTAGGGTTAGTGTGAGAGTTAGATTGAGGTGTCGGGATTGGGTTAGGGTGAAGGTTAGGGTTAGGGTTAGGGTTAGTGTGAGGATAAGGGTTAGGGTGATGTTGAGGGTTAGGGTTAGGTTTCGGATGAGTTTGAGGGTGAGTTTTAGGATTAGGAATAGGTTTAGGGTTAGGGTTAAGCTGAGGTTGAGGGTCAGGGTGAGGTTGTAGTTTAGGGTTAGGGTTAGGGTTAAGTTTAGTGTGAGGCTTATGGTTAATGTGAGGGTAATGTTTAGGGTTAGGGTTAGGGTTAGGGTGAGCGTAAGTTTTAGGGTGAGGTTTAGGGTGAGGGTGAGCTTTAGGGTTAGGTTTAGGTTTAGGGTGAGGCTTAGCGTTTGGGTGATGTTTTGGGTGAGGGTGAGGATGAGGGTTCTGGTCAGGGTGAGGGTTCGGATATGGGTGAGGGTTAGGGTGACGGTGAGGGTTAGGGTGAGGGTTGGGGTTAGGTTTAGAGTTAGGGTTAGGGTGCTCGTTAGGGTTACAGTTAGAGTGAGATGTATTGATAGGGTTAGGATGAGGGTTAGGTTTAGTGTGAGGGTTAGGGTCAGGTTTAGGGTTAGTGTGAGGATAAGGTTTAAGTTGAGGTTTAGATGAGGGTAAGGTTTAGGGTTAGCCTTAGGTTTGGGGTAAGGTTCAGGGTGAGGGTTAGCGTTAGGGTGAGTGTTAGGGTTAGTGTTAGTGTGAGGGTTAGGGTTAGGGTGAGGTTTAGGGTGAGGTTGAGTGTTAGTGTGAGGGTGAGGGTGAGGCTGAGGTTTGAGGTGAGGGTGAGGGTGAGGGTGAGGGTGAGGGTGAGGGTGAGGGTGAGGATTAGGGTTAGGGTTATGGTTAGGGTAAAAGTGAGGGTGAGGGTTAAGTTAGGATTAGGGTTAGGGTTAGGGTTATGCTAAGGGTGAGGGTGGAAGTGCATCGTGAGGGTTAGTGTGAGGGTTTGTGGTAGTGTGAGGGTTAGTGTGATGGTGGGGTCAGGGTGAAGATGAGGTTTAGGGTTAGGATTAGGGTTAGGGTGAGTTTTAGAGTTAGGGTTAGGGTTAGGTTTAGGGTTAGGGTCAGGATGAGGGTGAAGCTTAGAGTAAGTTTTAGGGTTAGGGTTAGAGTGAGGTTGGGGTTGAGGTTTAGGTTTAGGATTAAGGTTAGGTTTAGGGTAAGGCTGAGGGGGAAATTTAGGTTGAGGGTGAGGGTTAGGGTTAGGGTTAGGTTTAGGGTGAAGGCTACGATGAGGGAGAGGGTTAGGGTCAGGGTTAGGGTGAGGATTTCAGTTATGTAAGGGATACGGTTAGGGTGAGGATTCCGGTGATGGTGAGGGTTAAGCTGAGTTTAGGTTTAGGTTGAGTCATAGGGTTAGGGTTAGGGTGAGGTGTAGGGTTAGTGTGATGTTTAGGGTGAGGGTGAGGTTGAGGCTTAGGGTGAGGGTGAGGGTTATGATTAGGGTTAGGGTGAGTGTAAGGGTGAGGGTTAGGATTAGGAATAAAGTTAGGGTTAGGTATAGGCTGAAGGTGAGGGTCAGGGTGAGGGTGAAAGTTAGGTTTAGGTTTAGGATTAGGGTTAGGGAGAGTGTTGGGCTGAGGGTGTGTGTTTAGCTGAGGGTGAGATTTAGGTTATGGGTGAGCGTTATGTTTAGGGTTAGGATTAGGGTTCGGGTAGGGGTTAAGTTTATGGTGAGGGTAAGGGTTAGGGTGAGGTTTAGTGTGAGGATGTGGGTTAGGGTTAGTGTTAGGACTAGGGTGAGGGTTAGTTTGAGGTTTAGGGTTAGGGTTATGTTTAGGGTGAGGGTGAGATATAGGGTGAGGGTTAGGGTTAGAGTGAGGGATATGGTTAGGATTAGGGTTAGGGTGAGTGTGAGGGTGAGTGTTAGGTTTAGGTTTAGTGTTGGAGTTAGGGTCAGGCTGAGGGTGATGGGGATGGTGAGGGTGAGGGTTAGGGTTAGGATACGGGTTAGGGTTAGGGTTAGGGTGAGGGTTAGTCTTAGGGTTAGGGATAGGATAAGGGTTAGGCTGACGTTTACGGTTAGGATTAGTGTGAGAGTTAGGTTTAGGGTCAGGGTTAAGGTCAGGTTTAGGGTTAGGATAAGGGTTAAACTGAGGGTTATGGTTAGGATTAGTCTGAGGTTTAGGTTTAGTGTTAGGTTCAGGGGTACGGTGAGGGTTAAGGTTAGGGTGAGGGTTAGGGTGAGGGTGAGTGTTAGGTTTGGGCTGAGGATTAGGGTGAATGTTGGTTTAGGGTTAGGGTTAGGGTCAGGGTTAGGGTGTGGGTAAGTGTTAGGGTGAGGGATTGGTTGAGGTTGAGGGTTAGGGTTAGGTTGAGTGTAAAGGTTATGGTGAGAATTAGGGTGAGAGTGAGGGTTCAGTTTAGCATTAGGGTTAGGGTGAGGGTGAGGGTTAGGGTGAGTGTTTGTGTTAAGTTTAAGGACAGGGAGAGGATTAGGGTTATGGTTTGGTTTAGCGTGAGGGTTAGGCTGAGGGGTAGGGGTAGAGTTAGTGTTTGGGTTAGGTTTAGTGTGAGGGTTAGGGTTAGGGTTAAGGTGACAGTAAGGGAAAGGGTTAGGGTGAGTGTAAGGTTTAGGGTTAGAATTACGGTTAGGGTTAGTGTTAGGATGAGGGTTGGGTTAGGTTGAAGTTTAGGGTGAGGGTGAGGCTGAGGGTTAGGATTAGGGTTAGGGTGAGGGTTAGTGTTAGGGTGAGGGCTAGGGTGAGGGTGAGGGTTAGGGTGAGGTTGAGGGTGAAGGTAAGGTTTTTGGTTAGGTATAGGTTACGGTTAGGGTTAGGGTGAGAATTAGGGTGAGGGTATGGGTTAGGTTTAGGTTTAGGGTTAGGGTGAGGGTGAGTGTTAGGGTTAGGGTTAGTGTGAAGGTTAGGGTTATGGTGAGGTTAGGGTTAGGGTGAGGGTTAGGGTTAGGGTTAGTTTGAGGGTTATGGTTAGGGTGATGTTTACTGTGACGGTGAGGGTTAGGGTGAGGGTGAGTGTTCGGGCGAGACTTAGGGTTAGGTTTAGGGTTACGGATAAGGTTAGGTTGAGTGTAAGTGTTAGGATGAGGGCTAAGGTGAGTGTGAAGGTTAGGGTTAAGGTGAGGGTTACGGTTTGGGTTAGGGTTAGGGTGAGGTTGAGGGTTAGGGTTTGGATGAGGGTTAGGGTTAGGTTAGGGTGAGGGTTAGGGTTAGGGTTAGGGTTAGGGTGAGGGTTAGGCTGAGGGTTATGTTTAGGGTTAGTGTGAGTGTTAGGTTTAATGTTAGGGTTTTGGTTAGGTTGAGGGTAAAGGTTAGGATGAGGGTTATGGTGAGGGTGGTGGTTAGGGTTAGGGTGATAGTTAGGGTGAGGGTTAGGTTTAGGGTTATGGGTAGAGTTAGGGTGAGGGTTAGGGTGAGGGTTAGGTTTAGGGTTATGGTTAGGGTGAGGTTTAGGGTGTGGGTAAGTGTTAGGGGAGGGTTAGGATGAGGGTGAGGGTTTGGGTTAAGGTTAGGGATAGGGTGAGGATTAGGTTTCGGGTTAGGTTTAGGGTGAGGGTTAGGCTGAGGGGTACAGTTAGGATTTGTGTGAGTTTTAGGTTTAGTGTGAGGTTTAGGGTTATTGTGAGGGTTACGTTTACTTTAAGGGTTAGGGTTAGGGTTAGGCTGAGGGTGAGTTTTAGGGTTAGCATTAGGTTTAGGGTTAGGGTAAGGATGAGGGTTAGGGTGAGGGTGAGTTTGAGGTAGAGGGTGAGGATGAGTGTTAGGTTTAGGTTTAGTGTGACGGTTAGTGTTAGGGTGAGGGCTAGGTTTAGGGTGAGTGTTAGGGTTAGGGTAAGGTTTAGGGTGAGGTTTAGGTTTGGGATTGGGTTAGGGTTAGCGTCAGGGTGAGGGTTAGGGTTAGGTTTAGGCTTTGGTTTAGTGTTAATGTTAGGTTGAGAGTTAGGGTTAGCCTGATGTTTATTGTGATGGTGAGGGTTAGGGTGAGGGTGAGTGTTGGTGTGAGTGTGAGGGTTCAGGTGAGGGTGAAGGTTAGGGTGTGGTGGAGTTTTAGGGTGAGGATGAGGGTTAGGGTTAGGGTGAGGATGAAGGTTAGGGTGAGGCTTAGGGTTAGGGTTAGGTTTAGGGTGAGTGTGAGGGTTAGGGTTAGTGTTAGGTTTAGGGTTAGGATAAGGGTTAGGCTGAGGGTTAGGTTTAGGGTTAGTGTGAGTGTTAGGTTCATGGTTAGGGTTTGGGTTAGGTTGAGGGTAAAGGTTAGTTTGAAAGTTAGGGTGAGCGTGAGGGTTAGGGTTAGGGTGAGGGTTAGGATGAGGGATAGGTTTAGGGTTATGGTTAGGCTTAGGGTGAGGGTTAGGGTGAGGATTAGGTTTGGGTTAGGGTTGGGGTGAGGATTAGGGTGTGGGTAAGTGTTAGTGTGAGCATTAGTGTGAGGATGAGGGTTAGGGTTACGGTGAGGGTAAGGGTTAGGGTGAGGGTTAGGGTGAGGGTGGGGGTTAGGGTTAGGATTAGAGTTAGAATTAGGGTTAGGCTGAGGGTGAGGGTGAATGTGAGGTTAAGGGTTAGGGTTAGGGTGATGGTTAGGGTTAGTGTGAGGGTTAGTCTGATGTTTAGGGTCAGAGTGAGAGTGAGGGTTAGAATCAGGGTGATTGTGAGGGAGAGGGTTAGGGTTAGGATTAGGTTCAGGGTGAGTTTTAGGTTTAGGGTTAGGTATAGAGTTACGGTTATTGTTAGGGTTAGGGTTAGGGTTAGGGGGAGGGGAGGGGGAGGGTTTCGGTTAGGTAAGGGTTAGGATTAGGTTGAGGATTAGGGTGAGGGTGAGGGTTAAGCTGAGGTTAGGTTTAGGGTGAGGGTTAGGGTTAGGGTTAGGGTGATGTTTAGGGTGAGGGTGAGGGTTAGGGTGAGGATGAGGCTTAGGGTGAGGGTTAGGGTTAGGGTTAGTGTAAGTGCGAGGGTCAGGGTGAGTGTTAGTGTTAGGGTGAGTGTTAGGGTTAGGGTGAGTTTTAGGGTTAGCATTAGGTTGAGGGTTAAGTTTAGGTTGATGTTTATTTTGAGGGTGAGTGTTAGGGTTAGGGTGATTGTTCGGGTGAGTTTGAGGGTTAGGATGAGGGTGAGGGTTAAGGGTTAAAGTTAGGGTTAGGTTGGGGGGTTAGGGTTAGTTTTAGGGTGAGGGTAAGTTTTAGGGTGAGGGTGAGAGTGACGTTTAGGGTGTGGGTGAAGATTAGGGTTAGTGTGAGGTTTAGGTTTAGGGTTAGGGTTAGGGTTATGGTGAGGGTAAGGGTTAGGGTTAGGGTGATGATGAGGGTGAGGGTTTCGGTAAGGGTGAGGGTGAGTGTAAGTGTTAGGGTGAGGATTAGAGTGAGGGTGAGGTTTAGGGTTATTTTTAGGGTTTGGATTATGATGAGGGTGACAGAGAGGGTTAGTGGTTAGCGTTAGGGTTAGCGTTAGGATTAGGGTGAGGGTGAGGGGGAGGGGGAGTGTTAGGTTTAGTGTAAGTTTGAGGGTAAGGGTTAGGGTGAAGGTTTGGGTGATGGTGAGGGTTAGCGTTAGGATTATGTTTAGGGTTATGTTTAGGCTGAGGGGGAGGGGGAGGGGGAGGTTGAGGGTAAGGGATAGGTTTAGGGTTAGGGTGAGGGCTAGGGTGAGTGTGAGGGTTAGTGTGAGGGTGGGGGTGAGGGTTTCATTTACCTTAGGGTTAGGGTTAGGGTGAAGTTTAGGTTGAGGGTGAGGGTAAAGCTGAGGTTAGGGTTAGGTTGAGGGTTAGGGTTAGGTTTAGGGTGAGGGTGCATGTGAGGGTTAGGATTAGGAATAGTGTTAGCGTTAGTGTTAGGCTGAGGGTAAGGGTTAGGGTGATGTTAAGGGTGAGGGAGAGGGTTAGGATGAGGGCCAGGTTTAGGCTGAGGGCTAGGGTGAGGGAGAAGTTTAGTGTGGGGTTTACGGTGAGGGATTCTTTTAGGTAAGGGTCAGGGTTATGGTGAGGATTAGCGTGAGATTGAGGGTTAGGTTGAGGGTTACGGTTAGGGTGAGTGTTAGGGTTAGGTTTAGGGTAAGGCTTAGGGCTTCAGTGATGTTTAGGGTGAGGGCGAGGGTTAGGGTGAGGATGAGTGTTCGGGGAAAGGTGAGGGTTCGGGTGAGGGAGAGTGTTAGGGTTTGGGTGAGGATTAGGGTTAGGGTGAGGGTTAGTGTTAGGGTTAGGGTTAGTGGGAGGGTGAGGGTTAGGGATAGTTTTAGCATTAGGTTGAGCGTTAGGGTTAGGGTTAGTGTTAGGGTGAGGGTTAGGGTGCGGGTGCGGGTTATTGTGAGGGTGTGCGTGAGGGTTAAGGTTAGGTTTAATATTAGGGTTAGGGTCAGGGTTAGGTTGAGTGTTATGTTGAGGATGAGGGTTCGGGTGAGGGTGAGGTTGAGGGTGTGGGTGAATGTTAGAAATAGGGTGAGAAATAAGGTTAGGGTTAGGGTTAGGGTTAGGGTTATTGTGAAGGTATGGGTTAGGGTGAGGCATAGTGTGAGGATGAAGGTTAGGGTTAGTGTTAGGGTTAGGGTGAGTTTTAGGGTGAGGCTTAGGGTTAGATTTAGGTTTAGGGTGAGATTGAGGTATAGGGTGAGGGTTAGCGCTATGGTGAGGGTTAGGGTGAGGGTCAGGGTGAGTGTTAGGTTTAGCGTTAGGGTGAGGGTGAGGGTTAGGAATAGGGTAAGGATTAGGGTTAGGATGAGGGTGAGGGTGACATTAAGGGTTAGGGTTAGGG
Source organism: Dipodomys merriami (assembly GCF_024711535.1). NCBI lineage: Eukaryota > Metazoa > Chordata > Mammalia > Rodentia > Heteromyidae > Dipodomys > Dipodomys merriami. The sequence goes on from NW_027205949.1 coordinate 807,670, forward strand.
TTAGGGTGAGGGTTAGGTTTAGGGTGAGGGTGAGGGTGGGGGTTAGGGTTAGGTTTAGGGGTAGGGTGAGGGTTAGGCTGAGGGTTAGGGTTAGGGTTAGTGTGAGGGTTAGGTTTAGGGTTAGGGTTTGGATTAGAGTGAGGGTTAGGGTTATTTTTAGGGTTAGGATAAGGGTTAGGCTGTGGGTTAGGGTTAGGGTTAGTGGGACTGTTAGTTTTATGGTTAGGGTTTTGGTTAAGTTGAGGGTAAAGGTTAGGGTGAGGGTTAGGGTGAGGGTGAGGGTTAGGGTTAGGGTGAGGATTAGTCTGAGGGTTAGGGTTAGATTATGTTTAGGGTAAGGGTGAGGGTTAGGGTGAGGGTTAGGTTTAGGGTTAGGCTTAGGGTGAGGTTTAGAGTGTAGGTAAGGGTTAGGGTGAGGGTTAGCATAAGGGTGAGATTTGGATTTTGGGTGAGGCTAAGGGTTAGGGTGAGGGTGAGGGTGAGGGTGAAGGTTAGGGGTAGCATGAGGGTTAGGGTGAGGTTGAGGGTTAGGGTTAAGTTTCGGGATAGGGTGAGGATTAGATTGAGAGTTAGATTTACGGTGAGGGTTAGGCTGAGTGGTAGGTATAGGGTTAGGTTGAGTGTTAGGTTTAGTGTGAGGGTTAGAGTTAGGGTTAGGGTGAGGGTAAGGGATAGGGTGAGGGTGAGTTTTAGGGTTAGCATTAGGTTTACTGTTATGGTTAGGGTGAGGGTTAGGGTTAGTGTGAGGGTGAGCGTGAGGGTGAGGGTGAGGCTTAGTGTTAGGGTTCGTGTGACGGTTACTGTTATGCAGAGGGTTAGGTTTAGAGTGAGGTTTAGGTTTAGTGTAAGGGTTTGGTTTAGGGTTAGGGTTAGGGTGAGGGTCAGGTTTAGGTTGAGGTTTAAGGTTACGGTGAGGGTTAGGGATAGGGTTAGGTTGAGGGTAAGTGTTAGGATGAAGGTTAGGGTGAGTGTGAGGGTTAGGTTTTGGGTTAGGGTTAGGGTTAGGGTGAGGTATAGGGTTAGGATTAGTTTTAATCTGAGGGTTAGTGTTAGTGTTCGGGTGAGGGTTAGGGTGAGGATAAGGGTTAGGGTGAGGGTTAGGGTGAAGTTGAGGGGTAGGTTTAGCATTAGGGATAGGGTGAGCGTTAGGGTGAGGGTTAGGTTTAGTTTGAGGGTGAAGGTTAGGTTAAGGGTTAGGTTTAGGATTAGGCTTAGGGTGAGGGTGAAGGTGAGGGTTAAGTTTATGATAAGGGTTAGGGTTAGATTTAGTGTGAGTGTTAGGTTGAGGATGAGGGTTCGGGTGATTGTGATGGTTAGGTTGTTGGCGAGGGTTAGGTTTACGGTGAGGATTAGTGTTGGGTTACGGTTAGGGTTATGGTGAGGGTAAGGGTCAGTGTGAGGTTTAGGGTGAAGGTGATTGTTAGGGTTAGCGTTAGGGTTAGGGTTAGGTTTAGGGTTATGGTGAGGGTAAGGGTTAAGGTTAGGTTTAGTGTGAGGGTTAGGGTTAGGGTAAGGGTTAGGGTGAGTGTTAGGGTTAGGGTTACGGTGAGGGTGAGGGTCAGGGTGAGGGTTAGGTTTAGGTAGTGGGTTAGGGTTAGGCTGAGGGGTAGGGTTAGGGTGATGTTTATTGTGAGGGTGAAGTTTAGGGTGAGGGTGACTCTTAGGGTGAGGATGAGTGTTCGGTTGAAGGTTAGGGTTTGGGTGATTTTTAGGGTGAGGTTTAGGGTTAGGGTAAATTTTAGGCTTCGGGTGAGTGTGAGGTTAGGGTGTGGGTGAGGGTTTGGGTTAGGTTGACGGTGACGGTGAGGTTTGGGGTGAGGGTGAGGGTTATGGTTAGGTTTAGGGTGAGGGATAATGTGAGGGTGAGGGTTAGCTTGAGGGTGAGGGTGAGGGTCAGGTCTTCGTTTAGGTAAGGGTTAGCGTTAGAGTTAGGGTGAGGATTAGGGGAGGGTAAGGTTTAGGTTGAGCTGTAGGGTTAGGGTGAGGGTTAGCGTTAGGGTTAGGGTGAGGATTTGCGTTACTTTGATGTTTAGTATGAGGTTGAGGGTTACTATTAGGGTTAGCACTAAGGAAAGGGTTAGGGTTAGGGTTAGGGTTAGGGTGAGGGTTAGCGTGCGCGGTAGGTTTAAGGTAAGGGTGAGGTTAAGGGTTAGTGTGAGGGTAAGGGTTAGGGTTAGAGTTATTGTTAGTGTGAGGATAAGTGTTAGGGTGAGGGTTAGGTTGAGTGTGAGTGTTAGGTTTATCGTTGGGATTAAGGTGAGGGTTAGGGTGTGGGTTAGGGTTAGGGTTTGGGTTAGGGTGAGGGTGAGGGTGAGGGTGAGTGTTATGGTTAGGTTTAATGTTGGAGTTAGGGTTAGCCTGAGAGTGATAGGGATGGTGACGGTGAGGGTTAGGGTTAGGATACTGGTTAGGGTTAGGTTTAGGGTGAGGGTTAGTGTTAGGGTTATGCTTAAGATAAGGGTTAGGCTGACGGTTAGTGTTAGGATTAGTGTGAGAGTTAGGGTTATGGTCAGGGTTAAGGACAGGTTTAGGGTTAGGATAAGTGTTAGGCTGACAATTATGTTTAGGATTAGTGTGAGGGTTAGGTTTAGTGTTATGTTATGGGGTAAGGTGAGGGTTAAGGTTAGGGTGAGGGTTAGGGTGAGGGTGAGTGTTAGGGTTGGGTTGAGGATTAGGGTGAATGTTGGTTTAGGGTTAGGGTAAGTGTCAAAGTTAGGGTGTGAGTAAGTGTTAGGGTGAGGGATTGGTTGAGGGTGAGGGTTAGGGTTAGGTTGTGAGTGTAAGGGTTATGGTGAGGATTAGGGTGAGGGTGAGGTTTCGGTTTAGCATTAGGGTTAGGGTGAGGGTTAGGGTTAGGTTGAGTTTTTGTGTTAAGTTTAAGTACAGGGTGAGGTTTAGGGTTTTGTTTTGGTTTAGCGTGAGGGTTAGGCTGAGGGGTAGGGGTAGAGTTAGTGTTTGGGTTAGGTTTAGTGTGAGGGTTAGGGTTAGTGTTAAGGTGACAGTAAGGGTTAGGGTGAGGGTTAGGGTGAGTGGAAAGTTTAGGGTTAGAATTACGGTTAGGGTTAGTGTTAGGATGAGGGTTGGGGTTAGCGTGATGTTAAGTTTGAGGGTAAGTGTTAGGGTGAGGTTGAGGGTGAGGGTTAGGCATAGGGTGAGGGTGAGTGTGAGGGTGAGGTTTAGGATTAGGGTTAAGTTTACGGTTAGAGTTAGGGTGAGGGTTAGGTTTCGTGTGAGGGTTAGGATTAAGTTTGGGTGAGGGTAAATATTAGGGTGAAGGTGAGGGAGAGATAGAGGGTTATGATTTGCGTGAGTGTTAGTGTGAGGGTTAGGGTGAAGGTTAGGGTTACAGTTAGGGTTAGGGTGAGGATGAGTGTTAGGGTTATGGTTATGGTGGTGGATTAGGGTTAGATTGAGGGTTAGGGTGAGGGAGAGGGTGAGGGTGAGGGTTAGGGTTAGTGTTAGTGTGAGGATAAGTGTTAGGGTTAGGGTTAGTGTGAGGGTGAGGTTTAGGTATAGCGTTAGGGTTAGGGTTAGGGTTAGGGTGAGGGTTAAGGTTAGGGTTAGGGTGAGGGTTAGGGTTAGGGTGATGTTTAAAGTGAGGTTGCAGGTTAGGGTAAGGGTGAGTGTGAATGTGAGGGTTAGGTTGAGGTTGCGGCTGAGGGTGAGGTTGAGGGTGATGGTTTGGGTTAGCGTTAGTGTGAGGTTTAGGGTTAGGGTTAGGATTAGGGTCAGGGTTAGTGTTTGGCTTAGAGTGAGGGTGTAAGTGAGGGTGAGGTTTAGCATTAGGGTGAGGGTTAGGGTTAGGGTGAGGGTTAGGGTTAGTGTGTAGGTTAGGGGAGGGTGAGGGTTAGGTTGAGGTGTAGGATTAGGGTGAGGGTTAGGGATAGGGTGATATTTAGGGTGAGGTTGAAGGTTAGGGTGAGTGTGAGTGCGAGGGTGAGGGTGAGGTTTAGGGTTAGGGTTGGTTTTAGGGTGAGGGTGAGGGTGAAGGTTATGGTTATGGTTAGGGTTAGGGTAACTTTTACGGCTAGTGTGAGGGTTATGGTTAGTGTTAGGGTTAGGGTTAGGGTGAGGATAAGGGTTAGGGTGAGGGTTAGGGTGAGGGTGAGGGTTAGGGTTAGGTGAGGGTGACGGTTAGGGTTTGGGTGATGTTTAGGTTGAAGTTTAGTGTGAGGATTACGGTTCGGGTGAGGGTGAGGCTTCAGGTGAGGTTGAGGGTTATGGTGTGGGTGAGGATTAGGGTTAGGGTGAGGGTTAGGGAGAGGGGTAGGGGTAGGGGTAGGGTGAGATTTAGGTTGAGTGTGAGGGTTAGGGTGAGAGTGAGGGTAAGGGTTATGGTTAGGGTTAGGGTTAGGTTGATGGTGAGGGTGAGGGACAGTGTTAGGATTAGGGTTAGGTTTAGGGGTATTTTGAGGGTGAGGGTGAGGTCGAGGATTAGGGTTAGGGTTAGTGTGAGGGTTAGAGTTAGGGTCAGGGTTAGGTTTAATTTGAGGGTTAGGGTTAGGGTGAGTTTTAGGGTGACCGTGAGAGTTAGGGTGAGGGTGAGGGTTAGGTTTAGGGTTAGGGTTAGGTTGAGGGTTAGGGTTAGGGCTAGGGTGAGAGTTAGGTTGAGGTGTCGGTTAGGGTTAGGGTGAAGGTTAGGGTTAGTGTTAGGATTAGTGTGAGGATAAGGGTTAAGGTTAGGGTTAGGGTGAGGGTGAGATTTAGGTTTAGCCTTAGGGTTAGAGTTATGTTTATGGTGAGGGTGAGGGTTAGGGTTAGGGTGAGGGTTAGGGTTAGTGTGATGTTTAAGATGAGGTTGAGGTTTAGGGTAAGGGTGAGTGTGAGGGTGAGTTTTAGGTTGAGAGTGCGGGTGAAGGTTAGGTTGAGGGAGATGGTTTGGGTTAGGGTTAGGGTGAGGTTTAGGGTTAGGGTTAGGATTAGGGTTAGGGTTACGTTTAGGCTTAGAGTGAGGGTGAAAGTGAGGGTGAGGGTTAGGATTAGGGTGAGGGTTAGGGTTAGTGTGAGGGTTAGGGGAGGGTGAGGGTTAGGTTGAGGTATAGGGTTGTGGTGAGAATTAGGGTTAGGGTGATATTAAGGGTGGGTGAGGGTGAGGGTTAGGGTTAGTTTTAGTGTGAGGGTGAGGGTGAAGGTTATGGTTAGGGTTAGGTTTAGGGTAAGGTTTACCGCTAGTGTGAGGGTTATGGCTAGTGTTAGGGTTAGGTTTAGGGTGAGGATAAGGGTTAAGGTGAGGGTTAGGGTGAGTGTTAGGATTAGGGTTAGGGTGAGTGCTAGGATTGGGTGAGGTTTAGGGTGAGGTTTAGGGTGAGACTGAGGTTTCGTGTGAGGGTGAGGTTTCAGGTGAGTTTGAGGGTTAGGGTGTGTGTGAGGATTAGGGTTAGGGTTAACATTAGGTTTAGAGTTAGTGTGAGGGTTAGGCTTAGGTTTAGGGTTAGGCTTTGGGTTAGGTTTAGGTTTAGGGTTAGGATGATTTTTAGGGAGAGGGGTAGGGGTAGGTTTAGGGTGAGGTTTGGGGTGAGAGTGAGGATTAGGGTGAGACTGAGCGTAAGGTTTAGGTTTAGGGTTAGGGTTAGGGTGAGGATGAGGGTGAGGTTCAGTGTTAGTATTAGGGTTAGGGTTAGGGTTATTGTGAGGGTGTGGGTGAGGGTGAGGGTGAGGTTTATGTTGAGGGTTAGTTTTAGGGTAAGGGTTAGGGTGAGGGTTAGGGTTAGAGTGAGGGTCAGGGTGAGGTTTGGGGTTAGGTAGGGGGTTAGGGTTAGGCTGAGACGTAGGGTTAGTGTGATATTTATTGTGAGGGTGAGGGTTCGGTTGAAGGTTAGGTTTAGGGTGATGTTTAGGGTGAGGTTTAGGGTTAGCATAAGGTTTAGGGTTCGGGTGAAATTTTCGGTTAGGTTAAGTGTTAGGGTGACGGTGAGGGTTAGGGTGAGTTTGAGGGTTAGGGTTAGGTTTCAGGTGAGGGTTAGGATGAGGGTTAGGGGGAGGGTTAGGTTTAGGGTTAGGGTGAGGTTTAGGTTTAGGCTGAGGGTTAGAGTTAGGTTTAGGGTGAGGGTAAGGTTTATGGTGAGGGTTAAGTTGAGGGTGAGGGTGAGGGTGAGGGTGAGGGTTTCATTTAGGTAAGGGTTAGGGTTAGAGTTTGGGTGAGGATTAGGTGACGGTGAGGGTTAGGTTGAGGGGTAGGGTTAGGGTGAAGGTTATGGTTAGGGTTAGGGTGACGGTTACCGTTAGAGTGATATTTAGTATGAGGGTGAGTGTTAATGTTAGGGTTAGCGTTAGGGAAAGGGTTAGGGTTAGGGTTAGGGTGAGGGTTAGGGTTAGAGTTAGGTTTAGGGTTAGGGTGAGGGTTAGGGTTAGTCTGAGGGTAAGGGTTAGGGTTAGAGATAGGGTTAGTGTGAGGATAAATGTTAGGGTGAGGGTTAGGTTGAGTGTGAGGGTTAGGTTTATCGTTAGGGTTAGGGTGAGGGTTAGGGTTTGGGTTAATGTGAGGGTTAGGTTTAGGTTGATGTTTAGGGCGCGGGTGAGGGTTAGGATGAGGGTGAGGTTGATGTTAGGTTGAGGGTGACGGTGAGGGTGAGGGTTACGGTTAAGGTTTAGGTTTGGGTGAGGGTGAGGTTTAGGGTTAGGGTGAAGGTTAGGGTTAGTGTTTGGGGTAGGGATAGGGTTAGGGAACAGATGAGGGTAAGGGTTATGGTGAGGGTTAAGGTGAGTATAAGGTTTAGGGTTAGGGTTAGGGTGAGTGTTAGAGTGAGGGTTAGGATTAGGGTTGAGTTAGTGTGAGGGTCAGAGTGAGGGTTACGATTAGGTTGAGGTTTAGTTTTATGGTGAGGGTTAGGGATAGTGTTAAGGTGAGAGTTAGGGTTAGGGTGATGTTTATTGTGAGTGTGAGGGTTAGGGTGAGGGCGAGTCCTCGGATGAGGGTGAGGGTTTGGGTGAGGGTGAGGGTTAGGGTGTGGTTGAGGGTTAGGGTTAGGGTGAGTGTAAGCGTGACGTTGAGTTTTAGGGTGAGGCTGAGGGTTAGTTTTAGGATTAGGGTTAGGGTGAGGTTTAGGGTTAGGGATTGTTTAGGGTCAGAGTTAGGGTGAGGTGTCGGGATTGGGTTAGGGGGAGTTTAGGGTTAGTGTGAGGGTTAGGGTTGGTTTAGGGTGAGGGTAAGTGTGAGGATAAGGTTTAGGGTGTAGGTTAGGTTGAGCGTGAGGGTTAGGGTTAGCGTTAGAATTATGGTGAAGGTTTGGTTTACGGTGATGTTTAGGGTGAGGTTGAGGGTTAGTTTCAGGGTGAGGGTGAGGGTATGGTTTAGGGTGAGGGTGAGGGTGAAGGTGAGGTTGAGGATTAGGGTTAGGGTTAGGATTAGGATGAGGGTGAGGATTAGGGTTAGGAATAGGGTTAGGATTAGGTTTAGTCTGAGGGTGAGGGTCAGGGTGACGGTGAAGGTTATGGTTAGAGTTAGGGTGAGGACAAGTTTTAGGGTGAGGGTTAGGGTGAGGGTTAGAGATAGGGTTAGGGTTAGGGTGAGGATTAGGGTTTGGGTGATGTTTAAGGTGAGGGTTAGCGTTAGGTTTAGGGTTATTGTGAGGGTGAGGGTTACAGTTAGGGTTATGGTTAGGTTTAGGGGTAGGTAGGGTGAGGGTTAGGGAGAGGGATAGGGGTAGTGTTCGGGTGAGGTTTAGGGTGAGTGTGAGGGTTAGGGTTAGGGTTAGGTTTAGGGTGAGGGTAAGTGTTAGGGTGAGGGTTAGGGTGAGGTTGAGGTTTAGGGTTAGGGTAAGGGTTAGGGTGTTATTGTTTGCGTGATGTTTAGGGTGAGGTTTAGTGTAAGGATGATGGTTCAGGTGAGGGTGAGGGTTCAGATGAGGGTGAGGGTTAGTGTTAAGGTTAGTTTATGGTGAGGATTAGGGTTAGAGTTATGGTTAGTGATAGGGTAAGGGTTAGAGGGAGGTTTGGGGTGAAGGTTCGGGTGAGCGTGATAGTAATGGTTAGCATTAGGGTTAGGGTGAGGGTGAGAGTTAGGTTTAGGGTGAGGGTTAGTGTGATTGTGAGGGTAAGGGTGAGGGTTAGGGTTAGGGTTAGGATTCGGGTTAGGGTTAGGCTGAAGTTGAGGGTGAAAGTGAGGTTGAGGTTTAGTGTTAGGGTTAGGGTTAGTGTAAGGGTGTGATTTTGAGGATCAGGATGAGAGTGAGGGTTAGAATGAGGGTGAGGGTGAGAGTGAGGGTCATGGTTAGGATTAGTTTTAGGGTTAGGGTTAGGCTGAGGGTGAGGGTGAAGGTTAGTGTTAGGCTATGGTTAGGGTTAGGGTTATGGTGAGGGTTATGGTGAGTGTGAGCGTTATGGTTATGTTTAGTGTTTGGGTTAGTGTTAAGGTTAGGGTTACGGTTATGGTTAGGGTTAGGATTAGGCTGATGGTTACGGTTTGGGTGATGTTTAGGGTGAGGGTGAGGGTCAGTGAGAGGATGAGGGTTCGGGTGAGGGTTCGGGTTCGGGTGAATGTGAGGGTTAGGATGTGGGTGAGGATTAGGGTTAGGGTGAGGGTTAGCTTTAGGTTTAGGGTTAGTGTGAGGGTGAGCGTTAGAGGTAGGGTTAAGGTTATGTTGAGGGTTAGGGTTAGGGTTGGGGTTTGGGAGACGGGTAGGGAGAGGGGTACGGGTATGGTTAGTGTGCGGTTTAGGGTGAGTGTGAGTGTGAGGGTGAGGGTGATGGGGAGGGTTAGGTTTAGGGTTAGGTTTAGGGTGAGTTTGAGGGTTAGGGATAGGATTAGGTTTAGTGTTAGTGTTAGGGTGAGTGTCAGTGTATGGGTTCGGGTTCGGGTTCGGGTTCAAGTTAGGGTGTGGATGAGGATTAAGGTTAGGGTGAGGATTAGGGTTAGGGTTAGGGTTAGGGTTATGGGTGAGGGTAAGGGTTAGTTTGAGGATGAGTGTTAGGGTTAGGATTAGGGTGAAGGTGAGGTACAGGGTGAGGTTTAGAGCTAGGGTCAGTGTTAGGGATACGTTTAGGGTTAGGGTGAGAGTGAGGGTGACTGTTATGGTTAGATTTAGGGTTAGAGTTAGGGTGAGGGTGAGGGTGAGGGTTAGGATTAGGGTTAGGATTATGGTTAGGCTGAGGGTGATGGAGAGGGTGAGGGTGAGGGTTAGGGTTAGGATGAGGGTAAGGGTTCGGGTTATGGTTAGCGTAAGTGTTAGGGTGAGGGTAAATATTTGGGTGAGGGTTAGGGTGAGGGTGAGGCTGAGCGTTAGATTGAGGGTAAGGTGAAAGTTAGGTTTATAGTTAGGTTTTTGGTGAGTGTTAGGTTGTGGGTAAGTTTAGGGTGAGGGTTAGGGTGAGGGTGAGTGTTAGGGTTCGGGTGAGGGTAAGGGTAAGGGTGAGGGTTACGGTGAGAGTGAGGGACAGGGTGAGGTTTTGGGTTAAGGTTAAGGATAGGGTGAGGATTTGGGTTAGGGTTAGGTTTAGGGTGGGGGTTAGAGTGAGTATGAAGTTTAGGGTTAGAATTGGGTTTAGGGTTAGGGTTAGGATGAGTGTTAGGGTTCGGTTTATGGTTAGGGTTAGGGTGAGGGTGAGGGTTAGTGCTAGGGTTAGGGTGAGGGTTAGTGTTAGGGTCAGTGCTACGGTGAGGGTGAGGGATAGCGTGAGGGTATGGGTGAGGGTGAAGTTTTTGGTTCGGTAAGGGTTAGGGCTAGGTTTAGGGTGAATATTAGTGTAAGGGTGTGGGTTAGGGTAGGGTTAGTGTTAGGGTTCGTTTGAGGGTGATGGTGCGGGTGAGGGTTAGTGTTAGGATGAGGGTTAGGGTGAGGGTGAGGGTGAGGGTGAGTGTTAGGGTTAGGGTTATTTTGAAGGTTAGGGTTACGGTGATTTTTAGGGTTAGGTTGGGGGTTAGGATTAGGGTAAGGTTTAGGGTGAGGGTTAGTGATAGGATGATGTTTAGTGTGAGGGTTAGGGTGAGCGTGAGAGTTAAATCAGAGTTACAGTTAGGGTTCGGGTTAGGATAGGGTTAGGGTGAGGGTGAGGGTGAGTTTTAGGGTTAGGGCTAGGGTGCGGGATAGGGTGAGCGTTAGGGTTAGGTATAGGGTTATTTTAAGGGTTAGGCTGAGGGTAAGGTTTAGGGTGAGGTTTAGGGTGAGGGTTAGGTTAAGGGTGAGGGTTAGGGTTAGCATGAGTGGTAGGGTGAGGGTGAGAGTTAGGGTGATGATTAGGAATAGGGTGAGGATTAGGCTTAGTGTGAGGGTTAGGGTTAGGGTTAGTGTGAGGAAAAGGGTTAGAGTGAATGTTAGGTTGAGGGTGAGGTGTAGGGTTAGCGTTACGGATAGGGTGAGCGTTAGATTGAGGGTTAGGTTAAGGGTTAGGGTTAGGGTTAGGGTTAGTGTGAGTGTTAGAATGAGGGTAGGGTTCAGTTATGGTGAGGGTTAGGGTGTGGGCGAGGGTTATGTTTAAGGTGAGGATTAGGGTTAGAGTTAGGGTTAGGGTTATGGTGAGGGTAAAGGTTTGGGTGAGGTTTACGGTGAGGGTTAGGGTGAGGGTGAGAGGTAGGGTTAGCATTAGAGTTAGGGTGAGGATGAGGGTTAGGATGAGGGTTCGGGTGAGGGTTAGGTTTAGGGTTAGGGTTAGGGTGAGGGTGAGTGTGAGGGTGAGGTTTAGTGTTAAGTTTTGGGTTAGGGTTAGGATGAGGGTTAGGGTTAGGCTGAGGGTTAGGGTTAGGGTGATGTATATTATGAGGGTGAGGGTGAATGTTAGGGTGAGGGTGAGGGTCCGGGTGAGTGTGAGGGTTAGGGTGTGGTTGAGGGTTAGGTTTAGGGTGAGGATTAGGGTGACGGTGAGGGTTAGGGTGAGGGTGAGGGTTAGATTTAGGTTTACGGTTATGGTGAGGTTTAGGGTTAGGGTTAGGTTTGGGGTGAGAGTTACGGTGAGGTGTATGGATAGGGTTAGGGGGAGGGTTAGTGTGAGGGTGAGGGTTAGGGTTAGCGTTAGGGATAGGGTGAGGGTTAGGGTTAGGGTGAGGGTGAGGGTTAGGTTTATGATTTGGGTGAGGGTTAGGTTTAGTGTGATGTTTAGGGTGAGGTTTAGGGTTAGGGTGAGGGTTAGCTTTCGGGTGAGGGTGAGGTTTAGATTGTGGGTGAGGGTTAGGTTTAGATTGACTGTTAGGGTGACTGTTATGGTTAGGTTGAGGGTGAGGATTATGGTTAGGTTTAGGGTGACGGTGAGGGTTAGTGTGAGAGTTAGGGTGAGAGTTAGGGTGAGGGGTAGGATTAGGGTTAGGATGAGCGTTAGGGTTAGTGTTAGGGTTTGGGTTAGGGTTAGGGTGAGTGTTAGAGTTAGGGTGATGGGTAGGGTGAGGTGTAGATTTAGTGTTAGGGTGAGGGCTAGGATGAGGGTGAGGGTTAGGTTGAGGTTGAGGGTGAGGTTGAGGTTTTCGGTTAGGTAAGGGTTAGGGTTAGGGTTAGGGTGAGGGTTAGAGTGATGGGTAGGTTTAGCATTAGGGTGAGGGTGAGGGTTAGGGTTAGGGTGAGGGCTAGGGTGAGGTTTAGGTTGAGGTTGATGGTGAGGGTGAGGATGAGGTTTTTGGTTAGATAAGCTTTAGGGTCAGGTTCAGGGTGAGAATTAGGTTTAGGATGAGGGTTAGGATTAGGGTAAGGATTAGGGTTAGGGTTAGGGATAGGGTGATGTTTAGTGTGAGGGTTAGGGTGAGCGTGAGTGTTCAGGTCAGAGTTAAGGTTAGGTTTAGGGTTAGGCATAGGGTTAGGGTGATGTTTAGGGTGAGGGTGAGGGTGAGGGTTAGGGTTAGGGCTAGGGCGAGGGAAAGGGTGAGCGTTAGGGCTATGTTTAGGGTTATTTTAAGGGTTAGGGTGAGGGTAAGTTTTAGGGTGAGGTTTAGGGTGAGGGTTAGGGGGAGGGTGAGAGGCATGGTTAGCATGAGTGTTAGTGTGAGGGTGAGGGTTAGGGTGAGGGTTAGGAATAGGGTCAGGATTAGGTTAAGTGTGAGGGTTAGCGTTAGGGTGAGGGTTAGTGTGAGGATAAGGGTTAGAGTTAGGGTTAGGTTGAGGGTGAGGTGTAAGGTTAGCTTTAGAGATAGGGTGAGCGTTAGGGATAGGGTGAGCGTTAGGGTGAGGGTTAGGTTTAGGCTGAGGTTTAGGGTTAGTTTTAGTGTGAGGGTTAGTGTTAGGGTGATGTTTATGGTGACGGTGAGGGTCAGGTTGAGGTTGAGGGTTAGGTTTAGGGTTAGGGTTAGGGTTAGGGTTAGGTTGAGTGTGAGGTTGAGGGAGAGGGTTATGTTTCAGATTAGGGTTAGGGTTAGGGTTAGTGTGAGTGTTAGGGTTAGGATGAGGATTCAGCTTATGTTTAGGGTTAGGGTATGGGCGAGGGTTAGGGTTAGGGTGAGGATTAGTGTTAGAGTTAGGTTTAGGGTTATGGTGAGGGTAAGGTTTAGAGTGAGGTTTACGGTGAAGGTTAGGGTTAGGGTGAGAGTTAGGGTTAGCATTAGAGTTAGGGTGAGGGTGAGGATTAGGTTGAGGGTTCGGTTGAGGGTAAGGGTTAGGTTTAGGGTTAGGGTGAGGGTGAGCGTGAGGGTGAGGTTTAGTGTTAAGTTTAGTGTTAGGGTTAGGGTGAGGGTTAGGGTTAGTTTGAGGGCTAGGGTGAGGGTGAGGTTTAGGTTGAGGGTGAGGGTGAGGGTGAGGTTTTTGTTTAGGTAAGCTTTAGGTTCAGGTTCAGGGTGAGAATTAGGTTGAGATTGTGGGTTAGGGTTAGGGTTAGAGTTAGGGTGTGGGTGAGGGTGAGGGTGAGTGTTAGGATGAAGGTTAATATTAGGGTGAGGGTGTGGGTGAGGGTGAGTGAGAGGATTAAGGTTAGGTTTAGGTTTAAGGTTAGGGTGAGGGTTAAGTTGTGGATATGTGTTAGGGTGAGGGTTAGGGTGAGGGTGAGGGTTAGGGTTAAGGTGAGGGTAAGTGTTAGGGTAAGGTTTAGGGTGAGGGGGAGGGTTAGTGTGAGGGTTTGGGTAAGAGTAGGGTGAGGATTAAAGTTAGGGTTAAGTTTGGGGTTAGGGTTACGCTGAAGGGTAGGGTTAGGGTTAGAGTTAGGGTTAGGTTTAGTGTGGGGGTTAGGGTTAGGGTTAGGGTGATGGTAAGGGTTAGGGTGAGGGTTAGTGTGAGTGTGAGGTTTATAATTAGATTTAGGTTTAGGGTTAGGATGAGTCTTATTGTTATGTTTAGGATTAGGGTTACGGTGAGGGTGAGGGGTAGGGTTAGGGTGAGGGTTAGTGTTAGGGTGAGTGCTAGGGTGAGGTTGAGTTTTATGGTGGTAGTGAGGGTGAGGGTGAGGTTTTTGGTTAGGTAAGGTTTAGGGTCAGGTTCAGGGTGAGAATTAGGGTGAGGGTATGGGTTAGGGTGAGGGTTAGGTTTAAGGTGTTTAGAGTGAGAGTGAGGTTTAGGGTGAGGGTGAGTGTTCTGGTGAGAGTTAGGGTTAGGGTTAGGGACAGGCATAGGGTTAGTGTGAGGGTAAGGGTTAGGGTGAAGGTTAGAATGAGGGTGAGGGTTAGGGTTAGGGTGAGGGTTAGGGTTAGGTTTAGGGTTAGGTTTAGGGTCAGTTTGCGGGTTAGGGTGAGTGTAAGTGTTAGGGTGAGTTTTAGGGTGTGGTTGAGGGTTAGGGTTAGGAAGAGGCTAAGGTTTAGGGTGAGGGTTAGGGTGAGATTGAGAGTGAGGTTCAGCATTAGACTTAGGGTGAGGTTGAGGGTTAGGGTGAGGGTTCGTGTTAGGGTTGGGGATAGGGTGAGGATTAGGGTTAGTGTGAGGGTTAGTGTTAGGTATAGTGTTTTAGTGAGTGTGAGGATAAGGGTTACCGTGAGGGTTAGGGTGAGGGTGAGGTGTAGGGTGAGTGTAAGTGATAGGGTGAGTGTTAGGGTGAGGGTTAAGTTTAGGGTGAGGGTTAGCGTTAGGTTTAGGGTGAGCATTAGGGTTGGGGTGATGTTTATGGTAAGGGTGAGGTTGAGGGTGAGAGTTAGGTTTAGGGTTAATGTTAGTGTTAGGGTTAGAGTGAGGGATAAGGTGAGGATTAGGGTTAGTGTGAGGTTTAGCGTTAGGATTGGGGTTAGGGTTAGTGTGAGGAAAAGGGTTAGGGTGAGGGTTAGGCTGAGGGTGAGGTGTAGGGTTAGCGTTAGGGATAGGGTGAGCATTAGGGTGAGGGTCAGGTTTAGGGTGAGGGTGATGTTTAGGTTTAGGGTTAGGTCTAGTTTTAGGCTTAGGGTGAGGGTGAGGTTGAGGGTTAGGTTTAGGATGAGGGTTAGGGTTAGGGTAAGTGTGAGTGTTAGGGTGAGGATGAGAGTTAGGGTAATTGTGAGGTTTAGGATTTGGTGAAAGTTAGTCTTAGGGTGAGGATTAGGGTTAGGATTAGGGATAGGGTTATGGTGAGGGTAAGGGTTAGGGTGAGTTTTGGGTGAAGGTGAGGGTTAGGGTTAGCGTTAGTGTTAGGATGAGAATTAGGGTGAGGGTTTGTGTTAGGGTTAGGGTGAGAATTAAGGTGAGAATGTGGGTTATGGTTAGGGTTAGGGTGAGGGTGAGTTTGGGGGTGAGGGTGAGTGCTAGGATGAGGGTTAGGTTTAGGGTAATGGTGTGGGTGAGGGTGAGTGTGAGGGTTAGTGTTAGGGTGAGGGGTAGGTTTACGGTGAGGTTTAGGGTTAGGGTGAGGTTTAGGGTTAGGCTTAGGGTGAGTGTTAGGTTTAGGGTGATATTTAGAGTGAGAGTGAGTGTTATGGTGAGGGTGAGTGTTCTGGTGAGAATTAGGGTTAGGGTTAGGGACAGGGATAGGCTTAGTGTGAGGGTAAGGGTTAGGGTGAGTGTGAGGCTTAGGGTTATGGTGAGGGTTAGGGTTAGGGTTAGGGTGAGGGTTAAGGTGAGCGTTAGGTTTAGGGTTAGGGTTAGTTTGCGGGTTAGGATGAGATTTAGGGTGAGGGTGAGGGTTAGGTTTAGGATGTTGGTAAGGTTTCGAGTGAGGATTAGGGTGAGGGTGAGGGTTAGGGTTAGGGTTATGGATAGGGGGAGGATTACTCTTAGTGTGAGGGTTAGGGTTAGGATTTGTGTTTTGGTTAGTGTGAGGATAAGGGTTAGCGTGAGGGTTAGGGTGAGGGTCAGGTGTAGGGTTAGAGTTAGGGTTAGGGTGAGTGTTAGGGTGAGGGTTAAGTTTAGGGTGAGGGTTAGGGTTAGGTTTAGGGTGAGGATTAGGGTTAGGGTGATGGTTATGGTGAGGGTGAGCGTTAGGGTGAGGGTGAGGGTGAGGGTTTGGTTTAGGGTTAATGTTAGAGTTAGGGATAGAGTGAGGGATAGTGTGAGGATTAGGGTTAGTGTGAGGTTTAGCATTAGAATTAGGATTAGGGTTAGTGAGAGGATAAGGGTTAGAGTGAGGGTTAAGCTGAGTGTGAGGTATAGGGTTAGCATTAGGGATAGGGTGAGCGTTAGGGTGAGGGTTAGGTTTAGGGTTAGGGTGAGTGTTAGGTTTTGAGTTAGGGCTAGGTTTATTCTTAGGGTGAGGGTGAGATTGAGGGTTAGGTTTAGGATTAGAGTAACGGTTAGGGTCAGTGTGAGTATTAGGGTGCGGATGAGCGTTCGTGTAATGGTGAGGGTTAGGATGTGGGCTTGGGTTAGGGTTAGGGTGAGGATTAGGGTTAGGGTTAGGGTTAGGGTTATGGTGAGGGTAAGGGTTAGGGTGAGGTTTAGGTTAAGGTGGGGGTTATGGTTAGCGTTAGTGTTAGGATGAGGGTTAGCGTTACGGTTAGGGTTAGGTTTAGAGTGAAGGTCAGGGTGAGGGTGTTCTTTAATGTTAGGATTAGGATTAGGGTTAGGATGAGGGTGAGGGTGAAGATGAGGGTTAGGGTTAGGTTTACTGTGAGGGTTAGTGTTAGGGTGAGGGCTACGTTTAGGGTGAGGCTTAGGGTTAGGCTAAGGGTTGGTGTGAAGATTAGGGTTAGGGTTAGGGATAAGGTGAGAGTCAGGGTGATGTTTAGAGTTAGGTAGAAGTTTAGGGTTAGGCTGAGGGGTAGGGTTAGGGTGATGTTTATTGTGAGGGTGAGGGTTAGGGTGAGTGAGAGTGTTAGGGTGAGGGTGAAGGTTTGGGTGAGGATGAGGGTTAGGGTGTGCTTGAGGGTTAGGGTTAGGGTGACAGTGAGTGTTAGGGCGAGGGTGAGGGTTAGATTTAGGGTTAGGGTTAGGGTGATGGTGAAGGTTAGGGTTAGGGTGAGAGTTAGGGTGAGGTGTAGGGATAGGGTTAGGGTGAGGGTTAGGATGAGGGTGAGGGTTAGTGTTAGAGTTAGGGATAGGGTGACTTTTAGGGTGAGGGTTAGTTTTAGGGTGTGGGTGAGGTTAGGATGAGGGTAAGGGATAGGTTTAGCGTTAGGGATTGGGTTAGGGTTAAGGTTAGGCTGATGGCTAGGGTGAGGGTGAGGGTGAGGATGAGGGTTTCTGTTTTGTAAGGGTTAGGGTTATTTTCAAGGTGTGAAGTATGTTGAGATTGAGGTTTAGTGTGATCTTTAGTGTTAGAGTGAGGGTTAGGGTTAGGATTTGGGTGAGGGTTATTCTTAGGGTGATGTTTAGGGTGAGGTTTAAGGTTAGGGTGAGGGTTAGAGTTCAGGTGAGGGTGAGGGTTAGTGTGTGGGTGAGGGTTAGGGTTAGGTTGAGTGTTAGGGTGACGGTGATGGTCAGGTTGAGGATGAGGTTTATGGTTAGGGTTACGTTTAGCGTTAGGGTGAGGGTTGGGTTTAGGGTGAGAGTGAGGGTTAGGGTTAGGGTTAGTGTGAGGTTTAGTGTTAGGTTGAGGGTTAGGTTTAGGGTGAGGGTTTGGGTTAGGGTAAGGGATAGGGTGAGGGTTAGGGTTAGGGTTAGGGTGAGGGTCAGGGTGAGGGTTAGTGTTAGGTTGAGGGTTAGGGTTAGGGTAAGGGTTAGGGTTAGGGTTAGAGTGAGAGTTAGGGATAGGGTGATGTTTATTATAAAGTTGAGGTTTAGGGTGAGGGTGAGTGTTCGTGTGAGGGTTAGGGTGAGAGTGAGGGTGAGGGTTTGGGTGTGGTTGAGGGTTAGTGTTAGGGTGAGGGTTAGGGTGACGGTGAGGGTTAGGGTGAGGGTCATTGTTAAGTCTAGAGTTAGGGTTAGGTTGAGGTTTAGCTTTAGGGTTATGGTTAGGGTGATAGGGTGAGGTGTCGTCATAGGGTTAGGGTGAGGGTTAGGGTTAGTGTTAGGAATAGCCTTAGGGTTAGGGTTAGTGTGAGGATAAGGTTTAGGGTGAGGTTGAGGGTTAGGGTTAGCCTTAGGGTTAGAGTGAGGGTTGGGGTGAGGGTTAGCGTTAGGGCGAGGGTTAGGTTTAGGGTTAGGGTGAGGTTTAGGGTTAGGGTGATGTTTAGGGTGAAGTTGATGGTTAATGTGAGGGTGAGGGTGAGGGTTGGCGTGAGGGTCAGGGTGAGGGTGCGGTTAGGTTTAGGATTAGGGTGAAGGTGAGGCTGAGAGCTAGAATTAGGAATAGTGTTAGGGTTAGGGTTAGGCTGAGGGTGAGGGTCAGGGTGAGGGTGAAGTTTAGGTTTAAGGTTATAATTAGGGTTAGAGTGAGGATTACGGTTTTTGTGAAGGTTATGGTTAGGGTTACGATTAGGGATAAGTTGAGGGTAAGGGTTAGGGTGAGAGTTAGGGTTAGGGTTAGGATTAGGGTGAGGGTTAGGGCTTGGGTGATGTTTAGGGTGAGGTTGAGTGGTCGGGAGAGGCTGATGGTTCGGGTGAGGTTGAGAGTGAGGGTGTGGGTGAGGATAAGCGTTAGGGTGAGGATTAGCTTTAGATTTAGGTTTCTTGTGAGGGGGAGGGTTAGGGGGAGGGTTAGGGTTTTGTTGAGGTTTAGGGTTAGGGAGAGTGGTAGGGTTAGGTTTAGGGTGAGTTTTAGGGTGAGTGTGATGGTTAGGGTGATGGTGAGTGTGAGGGTTAGGGTTAGGGTTAGGGTTAGGGTGAGTTTGAGGGTGAGGGTTAGGTTTAGGATTAGGGTTAGGGTTAGGGTTAGGGAGAGTGTTAGGGTGAGGGTGAGGGTGAGGGTGAGGTTGAGAGTTAAGGTGTTGGGGAGGTTTAGGTTTAGGGTAAGGATTAGGGTTAGTGTTATAGTGAGAGTAAGGGTTAGAGTGAGGTTTAATGTGAGGATGAGGGTAAGGTTAGTGTTAGGGTTAGGGTGAAGGTTAGGGTTTGGTTTAGGGTTAAGGTGAGGGTGAGGTATAGGGTGAGGGTTAGGGTAAAGGTGAGGAATAGGGATAGGGTTAAGGTTAAGGTGAGGGTGAGGATCAAGTTTAGGATTAGTGTTAGGATTAGGGTTAGGCTGAGCCTGATATGGAGGATTAGACTGTGAGTTAGGTTTAGGGTGAGGGATAGGGTTAGGGCAGGGTGAGGGTGAGTGTTAGGATTAGGATTAGGGTTAGGTTGAGGGTTAGGGTTAGGGTTAGTGTAAGGGTTAGTGTTAGGGTTAGGGTTAGGGTTAGGGTGAGAATTAGGGTTAGGTTTAGGGTTAGCATAAGGTTTAGGCTGAGGGTTAGGTTTAGGGTTAGTGTGAGGGTTAGTTTTAGGGTTAGGCTAAGGGTTAGGGTGATTGTAAAGTCAGGGTGTGGGTTAGGGTTTGGGTATGTGTTAGGGTGAGGTTTAGGTTGAGGGTGAGGGTTAGGGTTAGGGTGAGGGTAAGGATTAGGGTGAGGGTTAGGGTGAGGTTGAGGGTTAGGGTTAGCATTAGGGTTAGGGTGAGGGTGAGGTTTAGGGTGAAGGTTTTGGTTATGGTTAAGGATAGGTTGAAGATTAAGGTTAGGGTTAGGTTTAGGGTGAGGGTTAGGTCGAGGGGTAGGTTTAGAGTTAGTTTGAGGGTTAGGGTTAGTGTGAGGGTTAGGGTTAGGGTTAAGGTGACGGTAAGGTTTAGGGTAAGGGTTATGGTGAGTGTGAGTTTTAGGGTTAGCATTAGGTTTAGCGTTAGTGTTAGGATGAGGGTTAGGGTTAGGATTAGTTTTAGGGGGAGGGATAAGGGGAGGGTTAGGGTTAAGGCTGGGGTGAGGGTTAGAATTAGGGTGAGGGCTAGTGTGAGGTTGAGGTTTAGGGTGAGGTGAGGGTGAGAGTGAGGTTTTCGGTTATGTAAGGGTTAGGGTTAAGGTTAGGGTGATGATTAGGGTGAGGATGTGTGTTAGGTTTAGGTTTAGGGTGAGGGTGAGGGTGAGGGTTAGGGTTAGGGATAGTGTGAGGGTTAGGGTTAGGGTGAGGGTTAGGGTTAGGGTGATTTTTTGTGTGAGGGTGAGGGTTAGGGTGAGGTTCAGTGTTCGGGTGAGAGTTAGGTTTAGGGTTAGGATTAGGATTAGGGTTAGGATTAGCGATAGGCTGAGGGTTAGGGTTAGGGTTAGTGTGACGGGTAGGGTTAGGGTTAGTGTTAGGGTTATGGTAACGGTTAGGTTTAGGGTTAGGATAAGGGTTAGGCTGAGGATGAGGATTAGGGTTAGTGTGAGTGTTAGGTTTAGGGTTAGGGTTTGGATTAGGTTGAGGGTAAATTTAGGGTGAGGGTTAGGATGAGGGTGAGGTTTAGGGTTACGGTGAGGATTATTGTGAGGGTTAGGTTTAGGGTAATGGTTAGGATTACGGTGAAGTTTAGGATGAGGGTTAGGTTTAGGGTTAGGGTGAGTGTGAGGGTTAGGGTGAGGGTGAGGGTGAAGTTTAGTGATAGGATCAAGGTTAGGTTTAGGGTTAGGGTGAGGATGAGGGTGAGGGTGAGGGATAGGGTTATGGTAAGTGTGAGGGCTAGGTTTAGGGTGATGGTTAGGGTTAGGGTAAGGGTTAGGGTGAGGGTTAGGGTTAGGGTGAGGTTCAAGGTGAGAGTTAGGTTTAGGGTGAGTGTTAGGTTTTGGGTGAGGGTTAGGTTTAGTGTGAGGTTTAGGGTTAGCGTTAGGTTGAGGGTTAGGGTTACGGTGATGTGTATTGTGAAGGTGAGGTTTAGGGTTAGGGTGATTTTTCGGGTGAGGGTGAGGGTTAGGATGAGTGTGAGGTTAAGGGTTAGATTTAGGGTTAGTGTGAGTGGTATGGTGAGCGTTAGGGTTAGGATTAGGGTTAGGGTTAGTATTAGGTTTAGAGTGAGAGTAAGGTTTAGGGTGAGGGTGAGGGTGAGCGTGACGGTTAGGGTGTGGGTGAAGCTTAGGGTTAGTGTGAGGGTTAGGTTTAGGGTTAGGGTTATGTTTAGTGTTAGGGTTATGTTTAGGGTGAGGGTAAGGGTTAGGGTTAGGGTGATTGTGAGGGTGAGGGTTATGATAAGGGTGAGGGTGAGTATAAGAGTTAGGGTGAGGGTTAGGGTGAGGGTGAGTGTTACGTTTATTGTTAGGGTTTGGATTAGGGTGAGGGAGAATGAGAGGGTTAGGTTTAGGTTGAGGGTTATGGTTAGGTTTACGTTTAGGTTGAGGGTGAGGGTAAGGGTTAGGGTGAGTGTTACGGTGAGGGTGAGGGTTAGGGTTAGTGTTAGGGTTAGGATTAGGGTGAGGGTTAGGGTTAGTGTTAAGGTTAGTATTACAGTGAGGTTGAGGGTGAGGTTTAGGGTTAGGGTTAGGGTCAGGGTGAAGGTAAGGGTTAGGGTGAAGGTTTGCGTGATGTTTAGGGTTAGGGTTATGGTTATGGTTATGGTTTAGGCTGTGCGGGAGGGGGAAGGCGAGGTTGAGGGTAAGTGTTAGGTTTAGGGTTAGGGTGAGGGCTAGGGTGAGGGTTAGTGTGAGTGTGAGGGTGAGGGTTTCATTTACCTTAGGGTTAGGGTTAGGGTTAGGGTGAAGATTAGGTTGAGGGCGAGGGTTAAGCTGAGGTTAGGGTTAGGGTGAGGGTTAGGCTTAGTCTTAGTGTGGGTGTTAGGGTTATGGTGAGGTTTAGGGTGAGGGTGAGCGTTCGGTGAGGGTGACGGTGACGGTGAGGTTTAGTGTTAGGGTTAGGTTTAGGGTGAAGTTGCGTGTGAGGGTTAGGATTAGGAATAGGGTTAGGGTTAGGGTTAGCCTGAGGGTAAGGGTCAGGGTAAGGTTGAAAGTTAGGGTTAGGGTAAGTTTTAGGGTGAGGGTGAGGGTGAGGGTGATGGTTAGGGTTAGGGTAAATGTGAGGTCTAGGTTTAGGATGAGGCTTAGGTTTAGGGTAAGTGTTAGGGTGACGGTTAGGGTTAGCGTTAGGTTGAGGGTTAGGATTAGGGTGATGCTTATTGTGAGTGTGAGGTTTAGGTTTAGGGTGATTTTTCGGATGAGGGTGAGGGTTAGGATGAGGGTGAGGGTTAATCTTAGGGTTAGGTTTAGGGTGAGAGTAAGGTTAAGGGTGATGGTGAGGGTGAGAGTGACGTTTAGGGTGTGGATGAAGCTTAGGTTTACTGTGAGGGTTATGTTTAGGGTTAGGGTTAGGGTTAAGGTGATTGTGAGGGTGAGGATTACGGTAAGGATGAAGGTGAGTGTAAGAGTTAGGGTGAGGGTTAGGGTGAGGGTGAGGGTTAGGGTTATTGTTAGGGTTTGGATTAGGTTTAGGGTGAGGGAGAGGGTTAGGTTTAGGGTGAGGGTTAGGGTTAGGGTGAGGGTTATGGTTATGGTTATGGTTAGGGTTAGGTTTAGGTTGAGGGTGAGGGCAAGTGTTAGGGTGAGGGTGAGGGTTAGGGTTAATGTTAGGGTTAGGATTAGGGTGAGGGTTAGGGATAGTGTTAGGTTTAGTATTAGGGTGAGGGTGAGGGTGAGGTTTAGTGTTAGGGTTAGCGTCAAGGTGAAGGTAAGGGTTAGGGTGAACGATTGGGTGATGGTGAGGGTTAGGGTTAGGGTTATGGTAAGGGTTAGGTTTAAGCTGAGGGGGTTTGGGTGGGTGACGTTGAGGGTAAGTGTTAGGTTAGGCTTAGGTTGAGGGCTAGGGTGAGGGTGAGGGTTAGTGTGAGGGTGAGGGTGAGGGTTTCATTTACCTTAGGGTTAGGGTTAGGGCAAAGATTAGGTTGAGGGTGAGGGTTAAGCTGAGGTTAGGTTTAGGGGGAGGGTTCGGCTTAGGCTTGGGGTGAGGGTTAGGTTTAGGGTGATGTTTAGGGTGAGGGTGCGTGTGAGGGTTAGGATTAGTAATAGGGTTAGGGTTAGGGTTAGGCTGAGGGTAAGGGTCAGGGAGAGGGTGAAGTTTAGGGTTAGGGTTAGGGTTAGGGTTAGGGTTAGGGTGAGGGTTACGGTTAGTGTGACGATTATGATTAGTGTTTGGTTTAGGGTTAGGGTGAGGGTTAGGGGTAGGGTGAGGTTAAGTGTAAGGGTGAGGGTTAGGGTTAGGGATAGGTTTACGCTGAGGGCTAGGGTGAGTGTGAGGGTTAGTGTGAGGGTTAGGGTGAGGGATTCTTTTAGCTAAGGGTTATGGTTATGGTGAGGATTAGCGTGAGGTTGAGATTTAGATTGAGGTTTACGGTTAGGGTGAGGGTTAGGGTTAGGTTTAGGGTATGGGTTAGGGTTTGGGTGAAAGTTTAGGGTGAGGTTGAGGTTTAGGTTGAGGATGAGTGTTGGGGGAAAGGTGAGGGTTCGTTTGAGGGAGAGGGTTAGTGTGTAGGTTAGGATTAGGTATCGGGTGAGGGTTAGTGTTAGCGTTAGGGTTAGTGGGAGACTGACGGTTAGGGATAGGGTTAACATTAGGTTGAGGGTTAGGGTTAGGGTGAGGGTTAGAGTGAGGGTGAGGGTTATTGTGAGGGTGAGGGTGAGGGTTAGGGTTAGGGTTAGGGTAAGTTTGAGGGTGATGGTTAGGTTTAGTATTAGGGTTAGTGTTAGGATTAGGTTGAGTGTTAGGTTGAGGGTGAGGGTTCGGGTGAGAGTGAGGGTTAGGATGTGGGTGACTGTTAGGGTTAGAGTTAGAATTAGGGGTAGGTTTAGGGTTAGGGTTATGGTGAAGGTAAGGGTTAGGGTGAGGTATAGTGTGAGGATGAGTTTTATGGTTAGTTTTAGGGTTAGGGTGAGGGTTAGGTTTAGGTTTAGGGTTAGGTTGAGGTTGAGGTATAGGGTGAGGGTTAGCGTTATGGTGAGGGTTAGGGATAGGTTTAGGGTGAGGGTGAGGGTGAGTGTTAGGATTAGGTTAAGGATTACGGTTAGGCTGAGGGTTAGGGTAATGGTAAGGATGAGGGTTAGGGTTAGGGTGAGGGTTAGGTTTAGGGTTAGGGATAGGGTGAGGGTCAGGGTCAGGGTTAGGATTAGGGTTAGGGTTAGGGTGAGGGTTAGGCTGAGGGTTAGGGTTAGGGTTAGTGTGAGTGTTAGGTTTAGGGTTTGGGTTAGGTTGAGGGTAAAGTTTAGGGTGAGGGTTAGGGTTATGTTTAGGGTTACTGTGAGGGTTAGGGTGAGGGTTAGGCTTAGGGTGAGGGTTAGGGTGTAGTAAAGAGTTAGGGTCAGGGTTAGGATGAGGGTGAGTTTTAGGTTTTGGGTGAGCATAAGGGTTAGGGTGAGGGTTAGTGTGAGGGTGAGGGTTAGGGTTAGCATGAGGGTTAGGGTGAGGGGTTGGGTGAGGGTTATTGTAAAGTTTAGGTTTAGGGTGAGGATTAGGGTTACCTTTATGTTTTGGGCCAGGGTTAGGCTGAGGGGTAGGGTTAGGGTTAGGGTGAGCGTTAGGGTGAGGATGAGGTTTAGGTTTAGCATTAGGTTTACCTTTAGGGTTAGGATGTTAGGTTTAGGGTGAGGGTGAGGGTTAGGGTTAGGGTTAGTTTGAGGGTTAGTGTTAGGGTGAGGGTTAGGTTTAGGGTTAGGGTTAGGTAAGGGTTAGTGTTAGGGTGAGAGTTAGGGTTAGGGTGATGTTTCTTATAAGGTTGATGGTTAGGTTGAGGGTGAGTGTTCATGTGAGTTTTAGGGTGAGGGTGAGGGTGAGGGTTTGGGTGTGGTTGAGAGTTAGTGTTAGGGTGAGGGTTAGGGTGACGGTGAGGGTTAGGGTGAGGGTGAGGGTTAAGTCTAGAGTTAGGGTTAGGTTGAGGTTTAGGGTTTGGGTTATCGTTAGTTTGAGAGTTAGTATGAGGTGTCGGGATAGGGTTAGGGTGAGGGTAAGGGTTAGTGTTAGGGATAGGCTTAGGGTTAGGTTTATTGTGAGGATAAGGTTAAGGGTGAGGTTTAGGGTGAGGGTGAGGGTTAGGGTTAGCGTTAGGGTTAGAGTGGGTTAGGGTGAGGGTTAGCGTTAGGGTGAGGGTTAGGGTCAGGTTTAGGGTGAGGTTTAGGGCTAGGCTGATGTTTAGGGTGAGGTTGATGGTTAATGTGAGGGTGAGGGTGAGGGATAGGGTGAGGGTCAGGGTGAGGGTGAGGTTTAGGGAGATGTTTAGGGTGAGGGTGAGGCTGACAGTTAGAATTAGGAATAGTGTTAGAGTTAGGGTTAGGCTGAGGGTGAGGGTCAGGGTGAGTTTGAAGGTTAGGTTTAGGGTTAGGATTAGGGTTAGAGTGAGGGTTACGGTTAGTGTGAGGGTTATGGTTAGGGTTATGATTAGGGATAGGGTGAGGGTAAGTGTTACGGTGAGGGTTAGGGTGCGGGTTAGGGATAGGGTTAGGATTAGTGTGAGGGTTAGTGTTTGGGTGATGTTTAAGGTGAGGTTGAGGGGTAGGGAGCGCATGCTGGTTCGGGTGTGTGTGAGGGTGAGCGTGTGGGTGAGGATTAGGTTTAGGGTGAGTGTTAGCGTTAGGTTTAGGTTTCTTGTGAGGGTGAGGGTTAGGGGTAGGGTTAGGGTTATGTTGTGTGTTAGGGTTAGGGAGAGGGGTAGGTTTAGGATTAGGGTGAGTTTTAGCGTGAGTGTGACGGTTAGGGTGATGGAGAGGGTGAGGGTTAGTGTTATGGTTATTGTTATGCTTAGGGTTAGGGTGAGTTTCAGGGTGAGGATTAGGTTCAGGATTAGGGTTAGGGTTAGGTTTAGGGAGAGTGTTAGGGTGAGGGTGAGGTTGAGGGTTAGGGTGTGGGAGAGGGTTAGGTTTAGGGTAAGGATTAGGGTTAGGATTAGTGTTAGGGTTATGGTGAGAATAAGGGTTAGGGTGAGGTTTAGTGTGAGGATGAGGGTACGTTTAGTGTTAGGGTTAGGGTGAGGTTTAGGGTGAGGATTAGGGTAGAGTGAGGGTTATGTTCAGGGATAGGGTTAGGGTGAGTCTTAGCGTTAGGGTTATGTTTAGTATGAGCGTGAGGGTTACTGTTAAGGTTCGGGTTAGGGAAAGGGTTAGGGTTATGTTTAGGGTTAGTGTGAGGGTTACGTTGAGGGGTATTGTTAAGGTTAAGGTGAGGGTTATAGGTAGTGTGAGGGTTAGCGTTAGGGTCAGTGTTAGTGTGAGGATAAGGGTTAGCGTGAGGTTTAGGATGAGTGTCAAGGATTAGGATTATCATTAGGGTTAGGGTGAGGTTAGGGTGAGTGTTAGGGTTAGGGTTAGGTTTAGGGTGAGGGTGAGGTTTAAGGTTAGGGTGATGTTTAGGGTGAGGGTGAGGGTTAGGGTGAGGATGAGGGTGAGGGTTAGGTTGAGGGTGAGGGTGAGGGTGAGGGTTATAGTTAGTGTTAGGGTTAGGGAGAGCGGGAGGTTTAGGATTAGCGTGAGGGTTAGGTTTACTGTGAGGGTTAGGGTTTTTTTTCGGGTTAGGGTAAGGGTGAGGGTTATTGTTAGGATTAGGATGAGGGAAAGGTTTAGGGTGAGTGTTAGGGTGAGGGTTAGGCTTAGGGTTAGGCTTAGGGTGAGGGTGAGAGTGAGGGTTAGGGTTAAGCTTAGGGTTAGGGTGAAGGTGAGTGTTAGGGTTATGGTTAGGGTGAGATTTAGGGTAAGGGTTAGGGTTATTGTTAGGATTATGGTTACGAGGAGGGCTAGGGTGAAGGTGAGGGTTAGGGTTAGGGTTAGGATGAGGTTTAGGGTTAGGTGAGGGTTAGGGATAGGTTTAGGTTGACGGTTAAGTTTAGTGTGATGTTTAGGTTGAGGGTTAGTTTTAGGGTGAGGGTTCGGGTTCAGGTTAAGCTTAGGTTGAGGGTGAGTGTGAGGTTTTGCTTTAGGATTAGGGTTAGGTTAAGGCTTAGATTTGGTGTGAGGGTTAGGTTTAGTGTGAGGGTTAGAGTTAGGGTTAGGGTGAGGGTAAGTATTAGGGTGAGGGTTGGGGTGAGAGTGTGGGTTAGGATTAGCATGAGTGTTAGTATGAGGGTTAGGGTGAAGGTTAGGGTTATAGTTAGGTTTAGGATGAGGGTGAGGGTTATGGTTAGGGTTAGGGTGAGGGTTAGGGTTAAGGTGATGTTTAAGGTGAGGGTGAAAGTTAGGGTTTGGGTTAGAGTGAGTGTGAACGTGAGGGTTCGGGTTCAGGTTAGGGTTAGGGTAAGGGTGAAGTTGAGGGTTAGGGTTATTTTTAGTGTTAGGGTTAGTTTGAGGGTGAGGGTTCTTGTGAGGGTGATGGTTAGGGTGAGAGTTAGGGTGTCTGTGAGGGTTAGGGTAAGTGTGATGGATCGGGATAGGGGTAACATTTGCGTGAGGGTTAGTGTTAGAGTTAGGATTAGGGTGAGGGTTAGGGTGAAGGATGGGGATAGGGTTAATGTTATGGTTAGAGGATTAGGGTTAGCATTAGGGTTAGGGTGAGGGTTAGCGTTAGGGTAAAGTTTAGGGTTAGGGTGAGAGGTAGGGTTAGGTTTAGGATGAATGTTAGGCTTAGTGTGAGGGTTAGGGTTAGGGTAGGGTTAGGGTTAGTGTGAGTTTAAGGATTAGGGTGAGGGTTTCGGTTAGAGTGAGGGTTAGGGTTAGCGTGAGGGTTAGGGTGAAGGTTAGGGTGGGGGTAAGGGTGAGGTTTAGGGTTAGGGTTAAGTTTAGGGTTAGGCTGATGATTAGGGTGAGTATAAGGTTTAGGGTGAGGGTTAGGGTGTGGGTGAGGGATAGTTTTATGGTCAGGGTAAGTGTTAGGGCGAGGTTTAGGGTGAGGTTGAGGGTTAGGGTTAGCATTATAGTTAGGGTGAGGGTGACGGTTAGGGTGAGGATTAGGGTTAGTGTAAGGGTTAGGGTGAGGTTTAGGCTGAGGTGTAGGGGTAGGGTTAGGGTTAGTGTGAGAGTTAGGGTGAGGATTATGGTTAGGGTTAGGGTTAGGATGAGGATGTGGGTGAGGGTGAGGTTAAGTGTGAGGTGATAGTTTGGGTGAAGGTTAGGGTTAGGGTTAGGCTTAGGGTGAAGGTTCGGGTGAGTGTTAGGGTGTGGAATGGATTTAGGGTTAGAATTAGGGTTAGGGTTAGGGTTAGGGTTAGGTTGAGTGTTAGGGTTATGGTTGGGGTTAGGGTGATGGTGAGGTTTACGGATAGCATTAGGGTTAGTGTTAGGGTTAGGGTGAATATTACGGTTGATGTTAGATTGAGGGTGAGGGAGAGGGATAGGGTTAGGTTTAGGGTTAGCGTTAGGGTTAGGCTGAGGTTGAGGGTGAGGGTGAGGATGACGGTTAGGGTAAGGTTTAGGTTTAGAGTGAAGGCTAGGGTCAGTGTGAGGGGAAGGGTGAGGGTGAGGGTTTTGGTTAGGAAAGGATTATGGTTAGGGTTAGGGTGAGGATGAGGGTGAGGGTGATTTTTAAGGTGATGGTTTTGGTGAGGGTTAGAGTTAGGGTTAGGCTTAGGGTGAAGGTTCGGGTGAGGGTTAGGTATAGGGTGAGGATTACTGTTAGGGCTATATTAGGTTGAGGGTTAGGCAGAGGGGTAGGTTTAGGGTTAGGGTTAGGGTGAGGGTTAGTGTGAGGGTTAGGGTTAGGGTTAGGATTAGGGTGTGGGTAAAGGTGAGGGTAAGGATTAGGATTAGATTTAGGGTGAGGTTGAGGTTTAAGGTTAGCATTCGGATTAGGGTTAGGGTGAGGGTTAGGTTTAGGGTTAGGCTTAGAGTGAGGGTGAGGGTTAGTGTTAGCATTAGGCTTAGGATAAGGTATAGTGTAAGGGTTAGGGTTAGGGTTAGGATTAGGGTTATGGTTAGGGTTAGGCTGAGGGTGGGGGTGAGGGTGAGGGTGAGGGTTAGGGTTAGGGTTAGGTTTAGAGTGAGGGCTTGAGTGAGGGTGGGGGTTAGCATGAGGGCATGGGTGAGGGTGAGGGTTTCGGTTAGGAAAGGCTTACTGTTAGGGTTAGGGTGAGGATTAGAGTGAGCGTGAGCTATAAGGTGAGGATTAGGGTTAGGGTGAGAATTAGGGTTAGGGTTAGGGTTAGGGTTATTGTTAGATTGATGTTTAGGGTGAGGGTTAGGATTAGGATGAAGGTGAGGCTGAGGGTGAGGGTTAGGGTTAGGGTTAGGGTTAGGGTTAGGTTTAGGGTGAGGGTGAGGGTGAGGGTGAGGGTTAATGTGAGATTTAGGGTTAGGGTTAGGGTTAGTGTGAGGATAAGTTTTAGGGTGTCAGTTATTGTGAGAGTGCGGTTAAGGGTTAGCGTTAGGGTTAGAGTGGGAGTTAACCTTAGGGTTTGGTTTAGGGTTAGGATAAGGGTTAGCCTGAGGTTTAAGGTTAGGGTTAGTGTGAGTGTTAGGTTTAGAGTTAGGATTTGGGTTACATTGAGGGTAAAGTTTAGGGTGAGGCCTAGGGTGAGGGTGAGGGTTACGCTTAAGGTAATGGTTAGGATTAGGGTGAAGTTTAGGTTGAGGGTTAGGTTTAGGGTTAGTTTAGGGTGAGGGTTAGGGTGTGGGTAAGTGTTAGGGTGAGGGTGAGGGTGAGGGTGAGGGTTAGGTTTAGTATTAGGGTTAGGGTGAGAGTGAGGGTTATGGTGAGGGTTAAGGTTAAGGTTAGGGATAGGGTGAGGATTAGGGTTAGGGTTTGGTTTAGGGTGAGGGTTAGGCTGAGGGTTAGGGTTGGGGTTAGGGTGAGGCTTAGGTTTAGTGTGAGGTTTAGGGTTAGCGTTAGGTTGAAGGTTAGGTTTAGTGTGAGGGTTAGGGTTAGGGTTAGGGTGAGGGTGAGGTTTAGTGTTAGCATTAGGTTTAGGGTTAGGGTTAGGATGAGGGTTAGGGTTAGGGTGAGGGTGAGGTTGAGGGTGAGGGTGAGTGTTAGGGTTAAGTTTAGTGTGAGGGTTAGTGTTAGGGTGAGGGTTAGGTTTAGAATAAGGGTGAGGGTGATGGTTATGGTTATGGTTATGGTTAGGGTTAGGGTGAGGGTAAGGTTTAGGGTGAGGGTGAGTTTTAGTGTTAGCATTAGGTTTACGGTAAGGGTTAGGATGAGGGTTAGGTTTAGGGGGAGGGTGAGGTTGAGGGTGAGGGTAAGTGATAGGGTTAAGTTTAGTGTGAGAGTTTGTGTTAGGGTGAGGGTTAGGTTTCGGGTGAGGGTTAGGTTTAGAATAAGGGTTAGAGTGAGGGTTATGGTTATGGTTATGGTTAGGGAACCCAAAACCTCACCCTCACACTAACCCTCACCCTAATCATTACCCTAATCCTAACTTTCACCCTAAACCTAATCCTAACCCTTACCCTCACTATAACCCTAAACCTAACCCAAACTTAATCCTCATCGTAACCCTAACCCTCGCCCACACCCTAACCCTCATCATCACCCGAAACCTCATCCTCACCCTAACACTCACACTAAGTCTAAATCTAACCCTTATCATAAACCTAACTCTCACACTCACCCTAAGCCTAACACTAACCCTAACCCTAAACCTAACCCTCACCCTCACCCTAAACCTAACCCTCAAACTCAGCCTAAACCTAACCCTCACCCTAACCCTACACATCACCCTCAACCTAACCCTCAACATAACCCTTATCCTCACACTAACCCTAACCATAACCCTAACCCTCACACTAACCCTAATCCTCACCCTATCCCTAACCCTAACCCTAACCCTCACCATATCCCTCACTCTCACCATAACTCTAATGCTAAAACTAACTCTCACCATCACCCTAACCCTCAACCTATCCCTTAACCTCATCCTAAGGCTAACCCTCACCCTCACCCTAAATCTCACCCTAAAACTTATACTCACTCTATCCCACAAACTAACCCTAAACCTAACCCTAATGATCACCCTAACCCTCACCCTCACCCTAACCCTAAACCTAACCCTAACCCTGATCCTAACCCTAATCCTCACACTCACCCTAACCCTCAACCTAACCCTTACCCTCACACTAACCCTCTCCCTAACCCTAACCCTAACCCTAACTCTTAGCAGAACACTCACCCTCACCCTAACACTCACACTCACACTAAACATCACCCTAAACCTAACACTCACCCTAAACCTAACCCTAACCCTCGCCCTAACCCTAACCCTCACCGTAACCCTAACATTCACACTAACGCTAACCCTAACCCTCACCATCCCCCTCAACCTCACCCTAAACTAACCATAACCCTCATCCTAACACTCACCCTCACCCTCACCCTAACCCTAACCCTAAACCTAAGCCACACCCTCACCCTAATCCTCACCCTAACCCTAACCCTAAACTTTACCTAACCAAAAACCTCACCCTCACCCTCACCCTAACCCTCACGCTCACCCTAGCCCACACCGTAACACTAACCCTCAACCTAACCCTAACCCTAACCCTCACCCTCACCCTAACCCTAACCCTAAACCTAACCCTAACACTCATCCTAACCCTAACCCTAAACCTAATGCTAACCCTAAAACTCACACTCACCCTAACCCTCACCATAACCCTTACTGTCACTCTAACCCTAACCCTAACCCTCACACTAAACCTAACCCTCACATAACCCTAAACCTACCCCTCAGCCTAACCCTCACCCTAAACCTAACCATAACCCAAGTCCTCATCCTATCCTTAACCTTAACCCAAACTCTCACCCTCACCGTAATCCTCACCCTTATCCTTACCCTCACCCAAACCCTAACCCTCACCCTCAACCTAACCCTCACCGTAACACTTTCCCACACCCTAACACTCACCCTAACACGAACCATAAACCAAAACTTCACCCTAACCCTCAACCTAACCCTAACCTTCACCCTCATCATAATATTCACCCTAAACTTTACCCTCACCCTAACACTTACCCTAACCTTAAACCTAACCCTCAGACTAACCCTAACCTCAACCCTAACCCTCAGCCTAACCCTTATCCTAACGCTAAACCTAAACCTAACCCTCACCCTAAACCTAACCCTAACCCTAACCCTAACCCTCACACCAACCATAACCTTAACACTCATAACCCTCACCCTCACCCTAACCCTCATTTTAACCCTAACCCTCACCCTCACCCTCCACATCACCCTCAGCCTAACCCTAATCCTAACCCTAATCCTAACCCTGATCGTAACCCTCACCCTCACCCTCACACTAAATCTAACCCTAAACCTAACCCTAACACTCACCCTCACCCTAACCCTAACCCTAACCCTCAGCCGAACCCGAACCCAAACCCAAACCCTAACACTCACCCTAACCCTAACATTATCCCTACTCCTAAACCTAACCCTCACCTTAAAACTCACCCTAACTCTAACTCTAAACCTAACCCTAACCCTCACACTCACCCTCACCCTAATCCTCACACTCACCCTAAACCTCACCCTAACCCTACCCCTCTCCGTAATTCTCACCCTAAACCTAACCCTAACCCTAACCCTTATTCTAAACCTAAACCTAAATCTCACACTAAGCCTAAGCATAGCCCTCAGCCTTACCCTTATCCTAATCCTAAACCTAAACATAACCCTCACCCTAACCCGAAACCGAACCCTCAAACTAATCCTAACCCTAAACCTAAAACTAATGCTAAACCTAAATCTCACCATCAGCCTAACCCTCACCCTAACCCTAACCCTCACCATTACCCTTTCCCTCACCCTCACCCTAACACTCACCCTCACCCTAACCCTCACCCTAAAACTTACCCACACCCTAAACCTCACCCTAACACTAAGCCTAAACCGAAACCTCACCCTAAACCTCACCATAACCCTAAACATAAACCTAAACCTAACCCTCACCCTAACCCTCAACATAACCCTCACTCTAACCCTAACCGTCACCCTCACCCTAACCGTCACCCTAAACTTTACCCTCATCCTAAACCTTATCCTAACCCTAAACCTAAATCTCACACTAACCCTAACTCTAACCCTCAGCCTAACCCTTATCCTAAGCCTAAACCTCACCCTAACCCTTACCCTCACCATAACCCTAACACTAACACTAACCCTAATAATCACCCTAACCATAACTTTCACAGACAACCTAACCCTCACACTCACCCTCACCCTCACCCTCACCCTAACAATCTCCCTAACCATAACTCTAACACTAACCCTAACCTTCACCCTCACCCTGACCCTCAACTTTAGCCTAACCCTAAAACTAACCCTAGTCCTAATCCTAACCCGCACACTCACCCTCACCCTAAACCTAAACCTAAACCTCACCCTGACCCTCAACCTCAGCCTAAACCTCACCCTCACCCTAACCCAACCCTCAACCTAAACCTAAACTCAGCTTAACCCTCACCATCACCCTAATCCTCACCCTAACCCTAACCCTTACCTAACTGAAACCCTCACCCTGACACTCAACCTCACCCTAACCCTCACCTAAATCTAACCCTAACTCTAACCCTAACCTTCAACCCCACCCTCACTCTAACCCTAACGCTAACCCTATCGCTAAGTTTCACCCTCACCCTAACCTTAAACCTAAACCTAACAATAACCCTAACCCTAACCCCAACCCGAACCTTAACCCTAAAACTCACCCTAACCCTAATCCTAACCCTAACCCTCATCCTCACCCTTACGCTCATTCTAACACTACCCCTCCCGTGACCCTCACCATCACAGTAACCCTCACACTAAACCTAACCTTCACCCTAACCCTAACCCTAACCTTCATCCTTCAATTTCACCCTCACCCTCAGCCTAACCCTAAACCTAACCCTAATCCAAACCTAACACTCACCCTCAGCTTCACCCTAACCCTAAACCTAACCCTAACCCTCAACCTAACCCTCAACCTCACCCTCAACTTAACCCTAACACTCACCCTCACCCTCACATTAACACCCAACCTCACACTAAACCGCACCCTAACCCTAACACTCACCCTAACAATTACCCTAACACTCACCCTAACGCAAAACCTTACCCAAACCCTTACCCTAACCCTAACGCTAACCCTAAACCTCACCATCACCCTAAAACTCACCGTAACTCTTATCCTCACACTAACCCTAACCCTCACCCTAAACCTATCCCGACACCTCACCCTAACTCTCACCCTAACCCTAACCCTAACCCTAACGTTCACCCTAACCCTAACTCTAAACCTAACCCTAACCCTCACCATAACCCTCACCGTCACCCTATTCCTCACCCCAACCCTAACCCTCAACCACAACCTAACCTTCACCCTCACCCTAACCCTCTCCCTCACCTGAACACTCAGCCTCACCCTAACCCTCACCCTCACAATAAACATCACCCTAAACCTAACTCTCACCCTAACCCTAACCCTCACCATAAACCTAACCCTCAACCTAAACTTAACCCTCACCCTAAACCTAACCCTCACCATAACAGTAACCGTCAAACTAACCCTAACACTAACCCTCACCCTCACCCTCACCCTAACCCTAAACCTCATCCTAACCCTAACGGTAAAACTAATGCTAACCCTAAACCTCACCCTCAACCTAACCCTTACCCTCACCCTAACCCTAACCCTAATCCTCACACTAAACCTAACACTCAAACTAACCCTAAACCTACCCTTCAGCCTAACCCTCACGCTAAACCCAACCCTAAACCTAATCCTCACCCTATCCCTAAACTTAACCCTAACCCTCACCGTCACCCTAACCCTCATCGTAACCCTAAATCTCACCCTCACCCTAACCCTCACGCTAACCCTTAGCCTCACCCTAAAACTAAACCTCACTCTTATCCTAACCTTCACTCTAAAAATTACCTACACCCTATCCCTCACCCTTAAAATAACCCTAAACTAATCCTTACCCTAACCCACACCCTAACCCTAAACATAACCCTAACCATCTAATCCTCACCCTAACCCTAAACCTCACCCTCATCCTAAACTTCACCCTAACCTTTACCCTCATAGTAACCCAAACCCTAACCCTAAACCTAACAGTCACACTAACCCTAACAGTAACCCTCAGCCTAAACCTTATTCTAACACTAAAACTAACCCTAACCCTCACGCTAACCCAAACCCTAACCCTAAACCTAACCCTCAAACTAGACCTAACCCTAACCCTCAGCCTAACCCTCACCCTACCCCTAACTCTAACCATAACCCTCACCTTCACCCTAACCATAACCCTAAACCTAACCCTCACCCTAAACCTAACCCACACACTTACTGTCACCCTCACCCTCAGGGTAACCCTAATACTTACCGTAATCCTAACCCTCACCCTCACCTCTCCCTAACTCTAAACCTAACACTCACCCTCTCCCTCACCCTAACCCTAGCCCTAAACCTCAACATAGCGCTAACCCTCACCATATACCTCAACCTCACCCTAAACCTAAACATAACCCTAAGCATAACCCTAACCCTCACCCTAAGCCTAACACTAACCTTAATCCTCATGCTCACACTATACATCACCCTTACCTTCACCATAACCCTAATCCTAACCCTAATTCTCACCCTAACCCTAACATTCACCCACACCCTAACCCTCACCCGAACCCGAACACGAACCCTCATCCTTACACTCAACATAACCCTAACCCTAACCCTAATCCTAAACCTAACCCTCACCATGAAACTCACCCTAACACTTACCCTAACCCTCACCCTCACCCTCACAATAACCTTCACGCTCACCCTAACCCTCACCCTAACACTAACCCTAACCCTAACCCTCAACCTAATGCTAACCCTATCCCTAACCCTCACCCTACCACAAACCCTAACCCTAACACTAACCCTCACCCTAACCCTATTACTCACACACAACCTAAACCTCTCAATCACCTGAACCCTCACCCTTCCCGGAACACTCATCCTCCCTAAACCTCACCCTCATCCTAAACATCACCCAAACCCTAACCCTTACCATCAACCCAACCCTAACCCTCACCATAACCGTAAACCTCAACCTAACACTCAGCCTCACGCTAATTCTCCCCATAGCCCTAAACCTTACTAAAATAATCCCTCACCCTAACCCTCACACTAACCCTCTCCCTCACCCTAGCCCTCATCCTAAACCTATCCCTAACCCTAACCCTCTCCCTCACCCTTAACCTCACCCTAACCCTTCCCCTCACCCTAAACCTAACCTTAACACTAATCATAATCCTCAAACTAACCTTAACCCTCACCCTCACTCTAACCCTAACCCTAACACTAAACTTCACCCTCATGCTGACCCCTACACTCAGCCTAACCCTAACCCTAAATGTATTCGTAATCCTAAACCTCAAAACCACGCTCACCAAAAACCTAACCCTAACACCAACCCACACCCTCACCCTCACCGAACGCTCACCCTCACCCTAAACATCACCCTAAACCAAAGCTCAGCTTAACCCAAAACCTCACCCTAACCCTAACCCTAACCCTCTCCTTCACCCTAACCCTCACTGTCACCCTAAACCTCCCCCTAACCCTTACCCTAACCCTATCCCTAACAGTAACAATAACCCTCACCCTAACAATCACCCTAACCCTTACCCTAACCCTCACCCTAACCCTAATGCTAACCCTAACCCTAACACTAACCCTCACCCTAACCCTAAGGCCTAACCCTAACCCTCACCCTCACCCTAACCCTCACACTAACCCTTACCCTCCATCGAACCTAAACCTAACCTTCAGCCTAAACCTCATATTAAACTTAATCCTAACCCTAACTCTCACCTTACCCTTAACCCTAACCGTAATCCTAAACCTCACGTTAACGCTACCCCTCACACTCACCTTCTACCTCACCCTCAGCCTAACCCTAACACTCTTGCTAATCCAAACCGTAACCCTCACCCTCACCCTCACCCTAACTCTAAACCTAACCCTAAACAAACCCTCACCCTAACCCTAAACCTATCCCTAAACTTCACCCTAACCCTAACCCTAATCCTAAATCTAAACCTCACCCTCACCCTAACCTTAACACTAACCCTCAGCCTAACCATCATCTTAAAAGTAACCCTAACCCTAACACTCACCCTAACCTTAAACCTAGCCCTAACCTTAACCATCACCCAAACCCTAACCCTCAACCTCACCCTCAACCTCACCATCACCGTCACCCTACCCCTCACCCTCACACTCACTCTAACCCTAACCATAACCCTAAACCTAACCCTAAACCTAACCGTCAAGCTCACCATCACCTTCACCATCACCCTCAACCTAACCCTCACCCTCACCCTCAGCCTAACCCTAACCCTAACCCTAACCCTCACCCTAATCTTTTTTTCATATTTAATTTAATTTTATTTGTGAACATACTGTACAGAGGGGTTACAATTACATGGGCAGGATAAGGCGTACATTTCGTACCAAGCATTGCAGCCTCCTCCTTTGGTTTACCCTTCTTACCAAACACCTAAGCCTAATCCTAAAACTAACCCTCATCTTCACCCTCACCCTAAACCTAAACCCTAACCCTAACCATAACCCTAACCCTCACATTAACCTTAACCCTCACCGTCACCCTAAAACTCAGCCAAATCCTAACTCTCACCCTTACCCTACCCCTAATCCTAACCCTAAAACACACCCAAAACATAATCCTAACCCTAACACTCACCATCACCCTCACCCTCACACTAACCCTCACCCTCACCCTCACCCTCAGCCTAAACCTAACCCTAACCCCAATCCTAACCCTAACCCTCACCCTCACCCTAACACTAACCCTAAACCTAACCCTCACCCTCACCGTCACCTTAACACTAACGCTCAACCTCACCCTCACCCAAACCCTCACACTCACCCTAAGCAGTACTCTCACCCTAAGTCTCACCCTAACCCTAACCAAAACCCTCATCCTAACCCTAACCCTCACCTTAAACCTCACCCTAACCTAACCCAAAGCCCCACTATAACCCTCACACTAACCCTAATGCTAACCCTAACCCTAACCCTCACCATAAACTTCACCCTAACCCTTAAACTCACCAAAACCCTGACCCTAACCCTAATCCTAATATGCACTCTAACACTAACCCTCACACAAAACCTAACACTCAATTTCACCCGAATCATCAACTGAAGCCTTACAATCACCCTAACCCTAACACTAACCCTAATCCTATGCCTATCCCTCAACCTAACCTTATCCCTAACCCTAAACCTAACCATCACACTCACCCTAAAGTTCACCCTCAACCTAAATAACAACTTAAACCTAACCATCACCCTAAGCCTAACCCTAACACTCACCCTAACTCTAACACTCATGGTAAACATCACCCTAACCCTAACACTAACCATAACCCTCACCCTCATCTTCACCCTAACCCTCACCCTCACCCTTTCCTAACACTAACCCTAACCATAACCATCACACTAACCCTAACCCTGACCCTAACCCTAAACCTAAACCTCACCCTAACACTAACCATAACCCTAACGCTCACCATCACCCTCACCCTCACCCTCAACCTCACTCTCACACGAAAAATCAACATGACCCTAACCTTCACACTAACCCCTATCCTAACCCTCACACTAACCCTAACCCTCACCCACACTCTAAACCTCACCCCAAACCTAACACTAACCCTCACCCTCAACGTCACCCTCAACCTAACACTAAACCTAACCCTAACCCTCACCCTAAACCTAACACTAACCCTCACCCTAAACCTAACCCTAATCCTAAACCTCAACCTACACCTAACCATAACCCTCACCGTAAACCTAATCCTTTCCCTAACCGTAACCCCAACACTCACCCTAACGCTAACCCTAATACTAACCCTCACCCTCACCCTCAACCTAACCCTAACCCTTAGCCTAACCCTAACCCTAATCCTAACCCTCACCCTCACCATCACCCTCACCCTCAACCTCACCCTGATCCTAACACTCACTCTCACCCTAACCCTAACCCTAAAGCTAAACCTCACCCTCACACTCACCCGAACCCTAACCCTAACCCTAACAATAACAATAACCCTAACCCTAACCCTTATCCTAACAATAACACTCACCCTAAACCTAACCCTAACACCCACCCTAACCCTAACCCTCCCCATAAACCTCACTCTAACCCTAATGCTAACCCTAAACTTCAGCCTCAACCTAACCTTTATCCTCACACTAACACTAACCCTATACATAACCCTGACCCTCACACTAACCCTAACCCTCACCTTAACCATAACACTAACCCTCCTCCTAACACTCACCCTAACCCTAACCCTAACGCTAACGCTCACCCTACCCATAATATTAACCCTAACACTCAAACTCACCCTAATCCTCACCGTCACCCTAAAACTCACCCGAACCCTAACCATCACCCACACCCTAACCCTCATCCTCACCGAACCCGAACCCGAACCCGAACCCTAACCCTCAGCCTCAATCTAAATATCGCCCTAACCCTAACCCTCACCCTAATCCCCACGCTAACCCTCACCCTAACCCTAAACCTCAACCTTAACCTCACCCTCAGCTTACCCCTCACCCTAACCCTATCCCTCAACCTCACCCTAACCCTCACCCTAAGCCCAACCCTAACTCTAACCCTAATCCTAAACCAAACCTCACCCTCATCCTCACCCTAACCCTAAAACTAACCCTCACCCTCACCCTCAACCTAACCCTAAACCTAAACCTAACCCTCACCCTAACTCTAACCCTTACCGTAACCCTCACCCAACCCGTAAACCTAACACTCAGCCTAAACCTCATCCTAACCATCATATTAACCTAACCCTCACCCTAACCCTAACCTAACAGTTCAGGCTCACCCTCACCCTCAACCTCACCGTCATCCTAACCCTAACCCTAAACCTAATCCTAACCCTAACCCTCACCCTCAACCTAACCCTCAACCTAACCTTTAACCTCACACTAACTCTAACCCTAACCCTAACCCTAACCCTCACACTAACCCTAACTTTCAGCCTAACACAAACCCTACCCCTCAACCTAACCCTAACCCT
Organism: Dipodomys merriami; assembly: GCF_024711535.1. Lineage (NCBI taxonomy): Eukaryota > Metazoa > Chordata > Mammalia > Rodentia > Heteromyidae > Dipodomys > Dipodomys merriami. Next base: position 846,667 of record NW_027205949.1, read on the forward strand.
CACCCTAACACTCACCCTGACCCTAACGCCAACCCTCACCCTTACCCTAACCCTCACACTTTCCCTTACCCCAACCTAAACCTAACCCTAACCCACACCCTCACCCGAACCCTCACCCGAAAACTCAGACTCACCCTCAACCTCACCGTAAAACTCACCCTCACCCTAATCCTCAGCCTAAGCCTAACCCTCACCCTAACCCTAAACCTTACCCTAACCCTAACCCTAACTCTAACCCTAACCCTACCACTAACCCTCATCCTAAACATCGCCCTAATCCTAACGCTAACCCTAACCCTCATTTCACACTAACCCTAACCCTAACCCTAACCCTCACCTTAACCCTAAACCTTACCCTAAACCTAACACTAACCCTCACCCTAACCCTCAACCCAACCGTCACCCTATCCCTAACCCTAAACCTAACCCTAACCCACACCCTAACCCTCACCCTCACCCAAACCCTCATCCTCACCCAAAACCTCACCCTCAACATAAACCTCACCCTAACCTTTATACTCATTCTAACCCTAACTCTAACCCTAACCCTAACCCTCACCCTAACCCTAACCCTAACCCTCACCTTAAACCTAACCCTAACCCTCACCCATACCCTAACCCTCACCGTCACCTTAACCCTCACAATAAACCTAACACTAACCCACACCCTAACCCTCCCCCTCACCCGAACCCTCATCCTCACCCTCACCCTCACTCTCACCCTAACCCTCAGCCTCACCCTAAACATCACCCTAATCCTAACCCTCAAACTAACCCTCACCCCCAGCCTAATTGTCACCCTAACCCTAACCCTCACACTCACCCTAAACCTCACCCTAAATCTAAACATAATCCTAACCCTAAACTTCACCCTTACCCTCACCATCACCCTCACCCTAAGCCTAACCGTAACTCTAACACTAACACTAAACTTTACTCTCACCCTAACCCTAACAATAACCCTAAACCTAACCCTAACCCTAATCCTAACACTAACCCTCAACCTATTCTAAACCTAAGCCTAAATGTCACCCTAACCCTAATCCGAACCCTATCACTCACCATCACCCTCACCCTCACCCTAACCCTCACCCTCACCCTCACCCTCACCCTCAGCCTAAAACTAACCCTAACCCTAATCCTAAACCTAACTCTCAACCTCACCCTAACCCTAACCCTAAACCTAACCCACAAGTCACTCTCACCCTCACCGTCACCTTAACACTCACCTTCAACCTCACCCTCACCCTAAAACTCACCCTCAACCTAAGCAGTACACTCACCCTAACCCTCACCCTAAACCTAACCATAACACTCATCTTAACACTAACCCTCACCTTAAACCTCACCCTAACCATAACCATTAACCTCACCCTCACCCTAAGCCACACCCTAACCTGCAACCTTACACTAACCCTAACTCTAACCCTAACCCTACCCCTCACCCTAACCCTTAGCCTAAACCTAATCCTAACCCTAAACCTCACCCTCACCCTAACCCTAACCCTCACCCTCACCCTACACCTAACCCTCAACCTCAACCTAACCCTGACCCTCACCCTCACCCTAACCCACACTCTCACCCTAAACCTCACCCTAACTCTAACCGTAACCCACAAACTAACCGTCACCCTCACCCAAGACCTCTCGCTCACCCGAAACCTCAATCTCACTCCAACCCTCAGCCTCACCCTAAACATAACCCTAACACTAACCCTCACTCTAACCCTAACCCTAACCCTCACCCTAAATCTAACCCTCAACCTAAAGCTCACCCTCACCCTAAACTTCACCAAAACCCTAACCCTAACCCTTACCTAACTGAAACCCTCCCCGTCCCCCTCCCCCTTCCCCTCCCCCTAACCCTCACCCTAACCCTAACCCTAACCCTCACCCTCACCCTCACCCTCACAGTAAACCTAACCCAAACCCTAACCCTAACCCTAACCCTAATGCTAAACTAACCCTCACCCTAACCCTGACCCTAACCCTCATCCTAAACCTAACCCTTACCCTTACCCTAAACCTAACCCTGAGACTCACCCTAACCCTCACCCTAAACCTAAACCTAATCCTAACCCTAAACTTCACCCTCACCCTCACTGGCACCCTCCGCCTAACCCTAACAATAATCCTAACCCTTACCCTAATCCTAACCCTAATCCTAACCCTAACCCTCAATCTAAAACTAAACCTAACGCTAAAATTCACTCTAACCCTAATCCTAACCCTAACACTCACCATAACCCACACCCTCACCCTAACCCTCATGCTCACCCTCACCATCACCCTCAGCCTAAACCTAATGCTAACCCTAATCCTAACCCTAACCCTCAATCTCACCCTAACCCTAACCCTAAACCTAAACCTCACTGTTACCGTCACCCACACCGTCACTTTAACACTTACCCTCAACCTCACCCTCATCCTAAGCCGTACTCTCACCCTAACCCTCACCCTAACCCTAACCATAACCCTCATCCTAAATCTAATCCTCACCCTAACCCTCACCCTAACCCTAAACATAACACTTACCCTCACCCTCACCCTAACCCCCAGCCTAACCTTTAACCTCAAACTAACCCTAACTCTAACCCTAACCCTAACCCTCACACTAACACTAACCCTCAACCTAACCCTAAACCTACCCCTCAACCTAACCCTCAGCCTAAACCTAACCCTAACCCTAAACCTCACCCTCACCCTAACTCTAACACTCAACCTCACCCTAACCCTAACCCTTACCCTCAACCTAACCCTAACCCTCACCCTCATCCTAACCCTCACTTTCACACTAACCCTCACCCTAACCCTAACCCTAACGCACAAACTAACCGTCACCCTCACCCAAACTCTCACCCTCAACCGAACACTCAGTCTCACCCCAACCCAGAGCCTCACCCTAAACATCACCCTAACCCTAACCCTAACTCTAACCCTAACCCTAACCCTCAACCTAAACCTCAACCTCAACCTAATCCTCACCCTAAACCTAACCCTATACCTTACCTAAACGAAACCCTCACCCTCACCCTCACTATCACCCTAACCCTCACCCTAACCCTAACCCTAACCCTCACCCTCACCCTCACAGTTACCCTAACAATAACCCTAACCCTCACCCTGACCGTAACGCTAACCTAACCCTCACCCTAACCCTCTCCCTAACGCTAATGCTAACCCTAACCCTTACCCACCCCCTAACCCTCACCCTAACCCTTTCCCTCAACCTAACCCTAACCCAAACCCTAACCCTCACAGTCTCCCTAACCCTCACCGTCACCCTAACCCTCATCCTAACCCTAAACCTCAGCCACACCCAATCGCTCAACATCACCGGAACCCTAACACTCACCCTAAACCCCACCCATACTCTAAACCTCAGTCTAAACCTAACCCTCATCAAAACCGTAACGCTAACCCTCACCCTAACACTAACCCTCACACAAACCCTCACCCTCAACCTATTCCTCACCCTAAAAATATCCCTAACCCTTACCTAACCGAAACACTTACTCTCACCCTCACCCCAAACCTCACCCTCATACTAGCACTCACATTCAACCTCACCCTCACCCTCAGGCTAACCCTAAACCTAACCCTAAACCTAAACCTAAACCTCAAACTCACCCTCACCGTAACTCTAACCCTCACCCTATCCCTGACCCTCACCCTAACTCCAACCCTATCCCTAACCATCAACCTAATACTAACCCTCACCCTTACCCTAACCCTAACCCTCACCCTCACCCTAACCCTATCCCTAATGCTATCCCTAACCCTCACCCTCACCCTAACCCTAACACTAACAATAAACCTCACTCTAATCCTCACCCTAACCCTAAACCTAAACCTAACCCTCACCCTAACGCTCACCCTAACACTCAACTTAACCCTAACACTCACCCTAAACCTAACCCTTACCCTAAACCTTACCCTCACCTTAACACTAACCCTAACACTAACCCTAACCCTGACCCTTACCCTAAGCCTAACCTGAACTCTAACCCTCACCTAACTCTAACGCTATCTCTAAACCTCATACTCACCCTAAACCTCATCCTAACACCTACACTCACCATAACCATAACCCTAACCCTAATCCTAATCCTCAACGCAACCCTAACCCTCACCCTCACCCTAACAATCACCGTAACCTTAACGCTGACCCTAACCCTAACCCTCACCCACACCTTAAAACTCACCCTCACCTAAACCCTCACACTCACCCTAACCTTACCCTAAACCCAACCTAACCCTAACCCTCACCCTAAACCTTACTCTAACCCTCACCCTCAAACTAACCCTAACGCTCACCTAAAACCTCACCCTAACCATCACCCTAACTCTAAGGCTAACCCTAACCCTCACTCTCACCCTAAGCCTCACCCTAACCCTTATCCTCAAACTAAACTTAACCCTAACCCTAAACTGCACATTAACGCTAAAACTCACCCTAACCCTAAATCTACACCTCAACCTAACCCTCACCCTAACCCTCACACTAACCCTCACTCTAAACCTAACCCTAACCCTCACCTTCACCCTAACCCTCACCTACACCCTCACCCTCACCCTCAACATAACCCTAAACCTAACCCTAAACCTAAATCTCACCCTAACCCTATACCTCACCCTCACCCTGACCCTGACCCTCAGCCTAACCCTAATCCTAACCCTAACCCTCTCACTCACACTCACCCTAACTCTATCCCTAACCCTAAAGCAGATTTTCACACTAACCCCAACCATATCCCTAACCCTCAAACTTACCCCAACCCTCACCCTTAGCCTAACCCTAACCCTCACCCTAACCCTAATGCTATCCCTAACCCTCACCCTCACCCTAACCCTCACTCTAACCCTTACCCTCACCCTAACCCTCACCATAACCCTAACCCTAACACTAACACTAAACCTAACCCTAAACCTCACCCTCAACCTAACCGTCACCCTAAAACTTACCCTTACCCTAACGCTAATCCTAACCCTAACTCTAACCCTCAACTTCACCCTAAGTGTAACCTGAACCCTAAACCTCACCCTAACTCTAACGCTTTCCCTAAACCTCACCCTCACCCTCAACCTTATTCTAAACCTTGCCCTCACCATAACATTACCCCTAACCCTCACCCTAATCCTCACCACAAACCTAACCCTCAACCTCACCCTAACCTTCACTGTCACCTTAACCCTCAACCTAACCCTAACTGTCACACACACCACCCTAAAATTCCCCCTCAGCTTCAAGCTCACCCTCACCATAAGCTTACCCTAAAACTCACCCTAAACCTAACCCTCACCCTAAACCTAACTCTAACCCTCATCCTCATACTAACCCTAACCCTCACCTTAACCCTCTCCTTAACCCTCACCCTAAACCTAACGCTAACCCTAACTGTAGTGACCGTCTACTCGACCAGCGAGGAAAAACGACCACCACACCAGGAGTCTTCTCAGATCACGCTTTATTGGAGAGCCTTTTAGTTGTAGGAGAGCTTGCGCGCGAGAGAGCGTGCACCCGAAACACAGCCACTTATATAGGGGAATCGGAACGCGGGTCTTTCTATTGTTGGTCGCCTGCCTTTCACCGTCACCAGGTGTCATGGGATTGGCTGGGGACTCTACCTGGCTCGTGCACGTGCACAGCCCAGGCGTCCCGCCAAGCACCGTCTGGGGTGGTTACCTCATACCTGCAAGGGAGTGGGCGGAGTCTCGCCTCGGCTCCCTACAGTTCCCCCTTCTTTGTTTTATGGCAACAGGTAAGAGTAGAGGTTGGGCCTCTGTCTAAAACATTAGGACCTTGCACTGGCCTTCCCCTGAGGTGCGCGCCTTCCCCAGTGATGACCAGGCCCGTCCGATGCCTTTTTTGCAGAGCTGGAATCTTGAGCATCAACCCACTTGCAACCCAGCATGCTCTTCTTGAGGAGATGAGAACCATCTCCTCAAGTGCAGTGCACTTGCCTTGCACCCTGTCCCAAATTGCAAATTGCATACCTGTCCCGGTGCAATGGGATCCCCTGATCCCTCGGGATGCTAAGGCTATGCAGAATGGTAAGGCTTAACTGCCTCTTAGGGCCGACAGCCAAATCTGGGGTGAGGATCCACTCTCCAAACCGGCTAATGCTTGCAAGATAACAACCTTGTCCCTTCTGGTTTGGGCTCGAAGGCGACAGACCAACCATAGGCAGACCACGCATCCTCCCAAGCAGCAGGCTAAAAACATTCCGACTCCCACCCGCTCTTTGGAAAAGGACACCGCAGAGGCAATCCAGTCAGTAAATTGTAACAGCCCACAGCATCATCGGTTTAGCTATCACAGGGATTGCTATTAGCACTGTTGCTAACAGCAGGAAGATCAGCTGTATCAGGAGACGAGTGGATGGCATCTTCAAGATGGGGTTCTTCTGCAGTCTCCACCGGCCTGGTCAGTCTCGTTGGCACCCAGTGAGGTACTTCTTGACTCTGTGCAAAAACACAAACAGCTCCCCTGGATCTCGTTATTACTGGATCGGGTCCATACCATTTATTATTAATAACATCCTTCCACATAACCATGTCTTTAGTATCCATGGAGTCTCTTGTCATATGCCGATCTGCGGCAGACTGATCGTTGTCATTTAGAATTAAAAAATTAAGGGTAAAGAGCACAAGAGAAAGTCTTTCCCTGGGGGACGCGGACTCAGCAATTCCCCCTTTTTGCTTTTGAAGCATTTCTTTTATGCTTCGATTAGCTCTTTCCACTATACCTTGTCCTTGAGGATTGTAGGGCAATCCGGTGGTGTGGGCAACCTGCATTTGTGCGCAAAAGGCGCGAAAACCATGGGAAGTATAAGCAGGGCCATTATCCGTCTTGAGTCTAAGGGGCTTTCCCCAAGCTGCCCAAGCTTCTAAGCAGTGTATTCTGACGTGAGACACCTTTTCTCCTGCCAGAGGTGTGGCATGAATGACACCAGAAAAGGTGTCCACAGACACATGTAAATATTTCAACTTACCAAATTCCGTCAGATGAGTAACATCCATTTGCCATAGGGCGTTTGGTCTCAACCCCCTGGGGTTTAGCCCCACATGGGGAGGATGAAGAAAGGTAACACAAGATTTACAGGCTTTAACAATATCTCATGCCACATGCCTGGACAAATTATATCTTTTCCTAAGAGTATTAGCAGGTATATGATACAATCTATGAAAGTCTTTTGCCAATTCTACAGGATCAGCAGCAACCAGAGCCATAGCCCGAGTTGCCTGGTCAACCAAATCATTACACTTTGCCATCGGGCCCGGCAACATAGAGTGGGCACGAATATGTCCAATATAAAAAGGATGTTTTCTGTTTAAGATAAGGGATTGAATCTGTAACAAAACATTAGAAATTGTACTGGCCTGCTTAACTGAAGCAGCAACTTCAAGAGAAGCAACGGCATTTACAACATATAATGAATCAGAAAATAAATTAAAAGGTTGATCAAATCTTTTAAAAACTTCAAGCACAATTAAACATTCAACAGCCTGTGGGCCATTCGGCCGAAAATTAAAGACTACCGGCTGTTTGTGTCCTTGAACAAAAAAGGCACCTTGTCCAGATTTTGATCCATCCGTAAAGATGGTCAGAGCATCAGCCAAGGGCTCCTTTGAAGTGACAACAGGAAAATACACTAAATTTTTGTTAACTATGGCAAGCAGAGGATGCTTAGGATAATGATTATCAATTACATTTGGAAATGAGCAAACAAGAATTGCCCACATATCCATTGTGGCTGCTAAAATTTCAACTTGTTCACGGGTGTATGGAATAATTAATTTATCTGGAATTTTTGCAAAGTGCATTAAACAACACTTTATACCCAAAATTGCCTCTTTTTTTATTTTTTTTATTTTTTTTTTATTTTTATTTTTATTTTTTTTTCTCAGATCAAAATTGCCTGTTTCGCCACTAATTCAGGAAAATATTGAACAGTGTTTGCTCCCACAGAATCATAGCATTAATAGTTAGCCTTTGAAGCAAGGCAGTGGTATAATTGGCCGTCACTCCATAAGTCCTGACTGCCTCAACTAAATCTTTTAACTGGGAGTAGGAAACCGGCTCAAAATTTCTTTCAGCAGTAATGGGATTCTCAAAGACTGGGAAAGCGGCTGCTAATCGCGACCAGGTTTTTTCTTTTATAAAGTGACTCTTCCCTGCCGGCGGGCACGGCGGGGGGGGGGGGCCGACGGGTGAGGGGCAGCTCCGTTTCCTCTCCCTGGCTGGTGCGGTACTCCCACCCCTAGGGGGCGCCACCCTCCATATATGTCTGCCACGTGCTCCGCCGCAGCCTCTTCTAAGTCTTCACTATCAGCTGGATCGAGCTGTTCTCCCTCCTCCTCTAACATTTCTTCCTCTGAGTCACTCACAAGATTACTATATTCTTGGTCCCGCCCTTCCACATGTAGGGCTGAGAACCGGTTTGCTTTTAAAGAAGGGCACGGGGGTCTCCTTGAGACCCCCTCCTCTCTGAAACCCTTCTCCTTTTGTGAGGGCTACAGCCCCTCTTTCTTTAATTCTTTAGGATCCTTTTGTCTTTTTTCCCTTTTTCTTTTAGGCCTATTATCCTCCCCCTTACTGTATACTGACTCTGATAGACTATCCTGATGCTGCGTTAGTACTTTGCGTCCTTCCTGGATTAAATCAAACCCTCCCTCCTCGAGGCAAGTGCGCACCATCAAAAAGACAAGCCACAAGGGAAGAAGCAATGCAAGCAACCAATAAATATCTAAATCTACAGTGAACAGCATACCGGGGGATATTTACCGACGTCTCCTCTCCGCTTGTTGAGTTCTGGCTCCAATTCGGCCTCTCGCGCGGGTCCCGTCCCAGGTTCGTTCCCGGGTTTTGGCACCAGTTGTAGTGACCCTCTACTCGACCAGCGAGGAAAAACGACCACCACACCAGGAGTCCTCTCAGATCACTCTTTATTGGAGAGCCTTTTAGTTGTAGGAGAGCTTGCGCGCGAGAGAGCGTGCACCCGAAACACAGCCACTTATATAGGAGAATCGGAACGCGGGTCTTTCTATTGTTGGTTGCCTGCCTTTCACCGTCACCAGGTGTCATGGGATTGGCTGGGGACTCTACCTGGCTCGTGCACGTGCACAGCCCAGGCGTCCCGCAAAGCACCGTCTGGGGTGGTTACCTCAAAGCTGCAAGGGAGTGGGCGGAGTCTCGCCTCGGTTCCCTACACCTAACCCTCACTCTCAACCTAAACCTCACCTTAACCCTTATCCTAACACTAACCCGAAAACTAACCCAAACTCTCACATTAACCTTAACATTCACGCTAACCCTAACCTTACCCCTCAGCCTACGCCTCACCCTAACCCTAACCCTAACCCTCACCTTGACCCTAACCCTCACCCTAAAACATACCCTCACCATAACCCTAACCCTTAACCCAACCCTCAGCCAAACCCTCTTCCTAACCCTAAACCTAACACTCAAACTAAACCTAACCGTAACCGTAAACTTAACCCTCACCCTAAACCTAACCCTCAGCCTAACCCTAACCTTAACCCTAATCTGAACCCTAACTCTCACCATCAACCTAACTCTAACACTAACACTAACCCTGACCCTCACCCTAAACCCAACCCTCAGCCTAACCCTAATCCTCACCCTCACCCTAACCCTAGCACTAACCTTAAACCTCACCCTTACTCTAACGCTAACCCTAACCCTCACCCTCACCATAAACCTTAACCCTAACCCTTACCTTCCCACGAACCCTAAACCTAGCCGTCAGCCTAAACCTCATCCTAAAACTAACCCTAACCCTAATCCTCACCCTAACCTTAACCATAACCATAACCCTATCCCTCTACCTCACCCTAAGCCTCACCCTCACCCTCAACCTAAACCTCAGCCTAACCCTAAACCTAACACTTATTCAAACCCTAACCCGCACCCGCACCCTAATTCTAATCCTAAGCCTAACCAAAATTCTCACCCTAACCCTAAACCTAACCCTGTGCCTAATCCTCACCCTAACCCTAACCCTATCCTAAACCTAACCCTCACCCTCACCCTAACACTTACCCTCACCCTAACCCTAAGCCTAACCCTCATCTTAACCCTAACCGTAACCCTAACCCTCACCCTAACTTTAACCCTAACCTTAACCATCACCCAAACCCTAACCTTCACCCTCACCCTCAACCTCACCATCACCCTCATCCTAAAACTCACCCTCACCCCCAACCTAACCCTAAACATAACCCTAATCCTCACCCTCACCCTCACCCTCAACCTATTCCTTACCCTCATGCTAACCCTAAGCCTAACCTGAACCCTAACCCTCACCCTAACTCTAACCATATCCGTAAACCTCACCCTCATCCTAAACCTCATCGTAACCCGTACTGTCACCGTAAACCTAAACATAACCCTAAACCTAATCCTAACCAAATCCCTAACACTCACCCTCACCCTAACCCTCACCATCACCTTAAAACTCTCTCTAACCCTAACCGCCACACACACCCTAAAACTCACCCTAAGCCGAACCCTCACATTCACCCTAACCCTACCCTAAACCTCACCCTAACCCTAAACCTCACCCTAAACCTAACTCTAACCCTCACCCTCATACTAACTCTTGCCCTCACCTTAACCATCACCCTAACCCTAAAGCTCACCCTAATCCTCACTCTCACCCTATCCCTCACCCTAACCCTAACCCTAATGCTCACCCTAATGCTCACCCTCACCCTAACACTCACCCTCACCCTAAACATCACCCTAACCCTAACTCTCACCCTAACCCTAACCTTAATCCACACATAACCCTAACCTTCACATTAAATCTCACCCTCACCCTAATCCTCACCATAAACCTAACCCAAGCCTTTACTAACATAAAACCCTCACCCTCGCCCTGACCATCAACCTAACCCTCACCCTCACCCAAGCCCTCACCCTAAAAGTAACCCTAACCCTAACACTCACCCTAAACCTCAACCCCAACTTCAGCCTAACCCTAACCCTAAACCTAATCCTAAACATAACCCTAACCCTCACACTCACCCTCACCCTAACCCTAATCCCAATACTAACACTAAAGCTAACACTAGCCCTCACCCCATCCGTAACACTAATCCTAACCATAACCCTCACCCTAAACCTAATGCTAACCCTAAACCTAAACCTCACCCTAACGCTCACCCTAACCCTTACCCTCACCCTCAACCTCAAACTAACACTAATCCTAACCCTAACCCTAACCCTCACCCTAACCCTCACCCTAACCCTAACACTACGCCTCAGCTTAAACTTCACCCGAAACCTAACCGTAACCCTAATCCTCACAGTATAGCTAAACCTAACACTCACCCTCCCCCAAAACCTCCCCCTCACCGTATCCCTAATGCTAACAAATAACCCTCAACCTCAACCTAAACCTCACCCTAACCGTTACCCTCATCTTAACCCTATCCCTCACCTTCACCCTAAGCTTAACCCTAACCCTAACACTAATCCTCACACTAACCCTAACCCTCACCCTAAACCTAACCATACATGTCACCCTAACGCTAACTTTAACCTAACCCTAAATCACAACCTAACCCTAACCCTAAACCTAACCTTAACCCTTACCCTCCCCTGAACCCTAATCCTAACCCTCAGCCTAAACCTCATCCTAACCCTAACCCTAACCCTAACCCTCAACCTAACCTTAACCCTAACCCTAAACCTCACACTAACCCTAACCCTAACCCTAAACCTAACTGTAAACATCACTCTAACCGTAACTTTAACCTAACCCTATCCCTAACCCTCACCCTAACCCTTACCCTAACCCTAAACCTCAAATTCACCCTAACCCTCACCGTCACCCTAAACCTCACTCTAACCCTAAACCTCAGCCACACCATAATCCTCACCGTAACCCTAACCCTAACCCTAATCCTAACCCTTACCCTCACCCTAACCCTAACCCTAACCCTAAATCTAAACCTCACCCTAAGCCTAAACCTAACCCTTTCCCTCACCCTAACCCTTACCCGCACTGTCACTCTAACCCTCACCCTAACCATAACCCTCATCCCATACCTAACCCTAACCCTAACCCTCACCCTAACACTAAGCCTAACCGTAACCCTAACCCTCACCCTAATCATTACCTTAACCCTAATGCTAACCTTACCCCTCACCCTCACCCTAAATCTCACTCTAATCCTTACCCTCACCCTCACTCTAACCCTAACCCTAAAACTAAACCTCAACCTAACCCTCAAATTAACCCAAAACATAACCTAACCCTCACCCTAACGCTCACCCTAACCCTCACCCTAACCCTAACACTCACTGTCACCCTAACCCTCAACCGAAAACTTTCTCTCACCCTAATCCTAACCCTAACCCGAAGCCTAACCCTCACAATAACCCTATCCCTCACACTAACCCTAACCCTAAACCTCAGCCAAACCCTTTTCCTAACCTTAACCCTAATCCTCAACCTAACCCTAAAACTAAACCTTATTCTCACCCTAACCCTAAACCTCACCTTCACCCTCACCCTCAGCCTAACCCTAACTCTAACCCTAATCCTAACCTTAACCTTCACACTCACCTTAACCGTAACCCTAACCCTGATGCTATTCCTAACCCTCACCCTCAGCCTAACCCTAAAACTAAACCTAACCCTCACCCTAAAGGTCACCCTATCCCTCAACCTAAACCTAACGCTAACGCTAAATCTCACTTTCACCCTAATCCTCACACTAACCCTTTTCCTCACAGCAACCCTAACCCTAACCCACACATTAACGCTTACCCTCACCCTAACAGTAATCCTAACCTTCACCCTACCCCTCACCCTAACCCTAAACCTAACCCTCACCCTATGCTAACCCTAACCCTCACCTTAACCCTAACCCTCACCTACACCCTCACACTCACCTACACCTTCACCCTCACCCTTAGCCTAACCCTAACCCAAACCCTAAACCTGACCCTCACCCTAAACCTAAACCTCACCCTCACCCACACCCTCACCCTAAGCCTAACCCTAACCCAAACCTAATCCTAACCCTAAACCTCACACTCCCCCTCACCCTATTTCTTACCCTAATCCTAACGCAGACTTTCACCCTAACACGAACCCTATCCCTAACCCTCAACCTAACCCTAACCCTCACACTACCCCTAATCCTAAACCTCACCTTAACCCTAACCCTAACCCTAATTCTAACCCTCAGCCTCAACCTAACCCTAACGTGAACCCCAACCCTCACCCTAACACTAACGCTGTCCCTAAACCGCACCCTCACCCTAGACCTCATACTAACCCTGACCCTCACCATAAACCTAACCCTAACCATAACCATAATCCTATCTCAACCCTAACCCTCAACCTCACCCTCACCCTCACCATCACCTTAACCCTATCCCTAAACCTAACTGTCACCCACACCCTAAAACTCACCCTCAACCGAACCCTCACCATCACCATAACCTTACCCTAAACCTCACCCTAATCCTAACCCTCATCCTAAACCTAAATCTAACGCTCACCCTCATACTAAACCTAACCCTCACCTTAACCATCACCCTAACCCTCACCCTAACCGTAAAGCTAACCCTAACAATCAATCTCACCCTAACCCTCACCCTAAACCTTATCCTCACACTAACCCTAACCCTAACCCTAACCCTCACATTAACCCTAACCCTCACCCTAACCCTAACCCTACCCCTCACCCTAGCACTCACCCTAACCATAACCTTAACCCTCACCTTCACCCTAACCCTCACCCTAACACTCATCCTCACCCTAAACATCACCCTAAACCTAACCCTCACCCTAACCCTAACCCTAATCCTCACCCTAAACCTAACCCTCACCTTAAATCTCACTCTCAACCTGATCCTCACCCTAACACTAACCCTTAGCCTTTCCTAACCACAAACCTCATCCTCACCCTAACCCTCACAGTAACCCTCAACCTCAACCTAGCCCTCACCCTAAAACTAACCCTAAACCTAACCCTCACCCTCAACCTCACCCCCACCCTCAACCTACCCCTACCCTTAACCCTAACCCTCACCCTAACCCTAACCCTAATGCTAACCCTAAACCATAAACTCACCCTAACCCTCACACTTACCCATACCCTCAACCTCAACCTCAACCTAATCGTAACACTAACCCTAACCCTAAACCTAACCCTCACCGTAACCCTCACCCTAACACTCAGGCTAACCCTAACCCTCACTCTCACCCTAACCCTCACCCTCACTCTTACCCTCATCCTAACCCTAACCTTCACACTAACCCTCACACTAAACCTAACCCTCACCCTAATCCTAAACTTAACCCTAGACCTCAACCACACCCTAGTCCTCACCCTAAACCTAAACCTAAAACTAACCATAACCCTAAAACTAAACCTAACTCTCACCCTCACCCTCGCCCTCACCATCACCCTCACACTAACCCTCACACTCACCCTCACCCTAACCCTAACCATAACCCTAACCCTCACCCTAAACCTATCTCTGACCCTCACCCTCACCCTCACCCTCACCATGAGCCTAACTCAGAACCTAAGCCTAGTCCAAAACTTAACCCTCACCCTAACCCTCAACCTAAATCTATACCTCACCCTAACACTAACCCTAAACCTAGCCCTCAACCTAACCATTAACCTCACCTTCACTCTAACCCTCACCCTGATGCTAACCCTCACCCTAACCCTAAACCTTAGCCTCACCCTCACCCTCACCCTAACCCTAACCCTCACCCTAACCCTAAACCTAAACCTAACCCTACACCTCAACATAACCCTCAACCACACCCTAACCCTAACGGTAACCGTAACCCTCACCCTAAACCTAATATTATCCTTAACCTCACCCTCACCATAAATCTCACTCTAACCCTTATCCTCACCCTAACACTAACCCTAACTCTAAAACTAATCCTCAACCTAACCCTCACCTTAACCCTAAACCTAACCCTAACCCTCACCCTATGCTCACCCTAACCCTAACATTCACCATCACCCTAACCCTCAACCTAAATCTTTCCCTCACCCTAATCCTAACCATAACCCTAAGACTAACCCTCACACTAACCCTATCCCTCACCCTAACCCTAACCCTAACCTCAGCCAAACCCTCTTCCTAAACCTCACTCTAACCCTCACCCTAACCCTAACCGTAAACCTAATTCTCACAATAACCATAAACCTCACCCTCACCCTCACCCTCACCCTTAGCCTAACCCTAACCCTAACACAAATCCTAACCCGAACCCTCACACTCACCCTCACCCTAACTGTAATCCTGACACTCACCCTAACCCCAACCTTATATCTAACCCTCAACCTAACGCTAACCCTCACCCTAAACCTTACCGTAATCCTCACCCTAACCCTAACCCTAATGCTATCCCTAACCCTCACCCTCACCCTTACCCTCATTCTAACTCTTACCCTCACCCTAACCCTCAGCCTAACCCTAAACCTCAACCTAACCCTAACCCTAACGCTCACCCTATCCCTCAACCTAACCCTAATGCTAACCCTAACCGTCACTCTCACCGTAATCCTCACACTAACACTTAACCTCACAGTAACCCTAACGCTAAACCAAACGCGCACATTAAGGATAACCCTCACCTTAAGCCTAACCCCACCCTTCACCCTACCCCTCACCCTAACCCTAACCCTAACCCTAACCTGCACTGTCTCCCTAACCCTCCCCTACACCCTCACCCTCACCGTCATCATAACCCTAACATTAACCCTAAACCTGACCCTCACCCTAACCATAAACCTCACCATCACACACACCCTCACCCTCAGCCTAAACCTAACCCTAACCCTAATCCTAACCCTAACCCTCACACTCCCGCTCAACCTAACTCTACCCCTAACCCTAACGCTGACTTTCACCCTAACACCAACCCTATCCCTAACCCTCATCCTAACCCTAACCCTCAACCTAAACCTAACCCTAAACCTCACCCTAACCCTAAACCTAACCCTAAGGCTAACCCTAACCCTCACCATCACCCTACCCCTCATCTAACCCTTACCCTCACCGTAACCCTCCCCCTAACCTCACACTAACACTAACACTAAACCTCACCCTAACCCTCACCCTAACCCTAAACCTAAAATTAACACTATACTTAACGCCCACCCTAACCCTCAACCTAACCCTCACCCTCACCCTCACCCTAAACCTCACCCTAAAACTTACCCTAACCCGAATCCTAACCCTAACCCTACCTCTATCCTTCACCCTCAACCTAACCCTAACCTGAACCCTAACCCTCACGCAAACTCTAAAGCGGTCCCTAAACCTCACTCTGACCCTAAACCTCATTATAACCCTTAACCTCACCATAACCCTAATGCTATCCCTAATCCTACCCCAACCCTAAACTTTACCCTCACCCTAACCGTCACTGTCACCTTTACCCTCACCCTAACCCTAACCGTCACCCAACCCTAAAACTCACCCTTACCCAAACCGTCACCCTCACCATAACCTTACCCTATACCTCACCCTAAACCTAACCCTCACCCTAAACCTAATTGTAACACTCA
This sequence comes from Dipodomys merriami, assembly GCF_024711535.1. Taxonomy (NCBI): domain Eukaryota; kingdom Metazoa; phylum Chordata; class Mammalia; order Rodentia; family Heteromyidae; genus Dipodomys; species Dipodomys merriami. The sequence continues at coordinate 863,254 of NW_027205949.1, forward strand.
CCCTCATACTAACCTTAACCCTCACCTTAACCCTCACCCTAACCCTGACCCTAACCCTAATGCTAACCCTAACCCTAAATCGCACCCTAACCCTCACCCTAACCCTTATCCTCACACTAACCCTAACCCTAAACCTAACCCTCACATTAAACCTAACCCTCACCCTAACCCTAACACTACTCCTCACACTCACCCTCACCCTAACCCTAACCATAAAACTAACCCACACACTAATCCGAACCATCACCCTCACCCTCACCATGACCCTCACCCTAACCCTCACCCTCACCCTCACCCTAACCATAACCATAACCCTAACCCTCACCCTAAACCTAACTCTGACCCTCACCCTCAACCTCACCCTAAGCCTAACCCTACACCTAAGCCTAAGCCTGAACATAACCCTCAACCTCACCCTCACCCAAACCTAAAACTCAGCCAAACCCTAAGCCTAACCCTAGCTCTCACCTAACCCTTGCCCTCACTGTCAATCTAAACCTAATCCTCAACCTAAACCTAACACCCACCCTAACCCTACCCCTCACCCTCACTTTCACCCTAACCCTAACCCTACCACTCACCCTAACACTCACCCTAACCTTAATCCTCACCCTAATCCTAAACTTAACCCTAGACCTCAGCCTCACCCTAGCCCTCACACTAACCCTAAGCCTAAAACAAAACATAACCCTAACCTTAAACCTAACTCTCAACCTCACCCTCATCCTCACCATCACCCTCACCCTAACCTTCACCCTCACCCTCACCCTAACCCTAACCATAACCCTAACCCTCACCCTAAACCTGACTCTGACCCTCAACCTCACCCTCATCCTAAGCCTAACCCTAAACCTAAGCCTAATCCTAAACCTAACCCTCACCCTCAACCTCACCCTAAACCTAAACCTCACCCTACACCTCAACATAACCCTCACCCTCAACCTAATTTAACGGTAACCCTAACCCTCACCCTAAGCCTATCCCTAACCCTCACCCTCACCTTAACCCTAACCCTAACCCTAACCCTCACCCTAACCCTATCCCTAACAGTAACACTAAACATCACCATAACCCTAACCCTAACACTAATGCTATCGTTAACCCTGACCCTCACCCTAAATCTCACTCTAACACTTACCCTCACCCGAACCCTAACCCTAACCATAAACTAATCCTCACCCTAACCCTCACCCTAATCCTAAACCTCTCTCTAATGCTCAGCCTAATCCTAACACTCACCGTCACCCTAATCCTCACCCTAAACCTTTCCTTCACCCTAATTCTAACCCTAACCCTAACACTCACACTAACCCTATCCCTCACCCTAACCCTAACCCTCAGCCAAACCCTCTTCCTAACCCTAACCCTAACCCTAACTCTAACCCTCACCCACACCCTAAGCCTAAACTGAACCCTAACCCTTACCCTCACACTCACTCTAACTCTAACGCTATCCCTAAACCTCACCATCACGCTAAACCCCATCCTAACCCTTACCCTGACCATAACCTTATCCATAACCCTAGCCTAATCCTGACCACAAACCTAACCCTCAACCTCACCCTAACCCTCACCGTCACCTTAATCCTCACCCTTATTCTAACTGTCACCCACACCCTAAAATTCACCCTCACCCGAACCCTCACACTCACCCGAAACTTACCCTAGTCCTCAACCTAACCCTTCCCCTCACCGTCACTCTAACCCTCACATTAACCCTAATTCTCAACCTAACCCTAACCCTCACCCTCAGCCATACCCTCACCCTAACCCTATAACTAACCCTCACCCTAACCCTCACCCTCACCCTAACCCTAAACCTCACCATACCCCTCATCCTAACCCTAACCCTAACCCTCACCCAAACCCTAACCTTCACCTTCACCCTAAACCTCACGTACACTCTCGCCCTCACCCTCAGCCTAACCCTAAAACTAACCCTAAATCTAACCCTCACCCTAACTCTAAACTTCACCCTCACCCTCATCCTAACCCTAACCCTAACCCTAACCCTCACCCTAACTCTAAACTTCACCCTCACCCTCATCCTAACCCTAACCCTAACCCTAACCCTCACCCTAACTCTCACACTAACCCTAAACCTAACCCTACCCCTCAGCCTAACCCTCACCCTAAACGTAACCCTAACCCTAATCCTCACCCTATCCCTAACCCTAACCCTAAACCTCACCCTAACCTTCACCCTCACCCTAACAATAATGCTAACCCTAACCCTCAACCTTACCCTAACCCTCGCCTTATCCCTTACCCTGACCATAACCCTATACCTCACCCTCACCCTAACCCTCATGCTAAACCTTACGCTCACCCTAATCCTCACCTAACCCTAACCTTAACCCTCACCCTAACCCCCACCCTAACCTTCACCCTAACCCTCAGGCTAACCCTAACCCTCGTTCTCACCCTAACCCTCACCCTAACCCTTATACTCACACTAACACTAATCCTAACCCTAACCCTAACCCTCACCTTAACCCTAAGTGTAAACCTCACCCTAAACCTAACCCTAACCCTAATCCTCACACTAACCATAACCCTAACACTATCCCCATCCTTCTCCCTAAACCTCACCCTAATTCAAACCCTATCCCTAACCCTCATGCTAATGCTACCCCTAACCAGAACCCACACCCTTACCCTAACACTCACAGACACCCTAACTCTCACCCTTAACATCATCCTCACCCGAACCCGAACCCTCACCCTAAACCTCACCCTCACCCTAACTTTAAAAATAATCCAAACCCTCACACTAACCCTAACCCTCACCTTCACCCTCACCCTCACACTCACCCTCAACCTAACCCTAACCCTAACACTAACAATAACCCTAACCCTCACCCTCACATTCACCCTTACCCTAACCCTAACACTAACACTAACCATAACCCTAAATCTAACCCTAACCCTCAACCTAACGCTCACCCTAACCCTCACCCTAATCCTAACACTCACTGTCACACTAACACTCACCCTAAAAATTTCCCTCACCCTAATCCTAACCCTAACCCTAAGCCTAACCCTCACACTAAACCTATCCCTCACCCTAAACCTAACCCTAACCCTTAGCCAAAGCTCTTCCTAACCCTAAATCTAAACCTAACTCTAACCCTCACCCTCACCCTTAGCCTAACCTGAATCATAACCCTTACCCTCACCCTCACCCTAACTCTAACGCTATCCCTAAACCTCACCCTCACACTAAACCTCATACTTACCCTTACCCTCACCATAACCCTAACACTAACCCTAACCCTAATCCTCACCACAAGCCTAAGCCTCACCCTCACCCTAACCCTCACTGTCACAATAACCCTCACCCATACCCTAACTGTCACTCACACCCTAAAACTCACGCTCACCTGAACCCTTACCCTCACCCAAAACTTACCCTAAACCCCAGCCTAACCCTAACCCTCACACTAAACCTAAATCTAAAGCTCACCCTCATACTAACACTAACCCTCAACTTAACCCTCACCCTAAACCTCACACTAAACTTAACGCTAAACCTAACCCTCACACTCACCCTAACCCTCATCCTAAAACTTACCCTCAACATAACCGTAACCCTAACCTTTGCCCTCACTCTAAACCTAACCTTAACCAAACCCCTAATCCTAACCCTAACCCTAACCCTCAACATAACCCTCATCCTCATCCCCACGCTAAACTTAACCGTAAACTTAACCCTCCCTCTAACTCTATCCTAAACCCTAATGCTATCCCTAAATCTCACCCTCACCCTATCCCTCACTCTAACCCTCACCTCACCCTAACCCTAACCCTTAAACTAAACCTCATCCTAACCCTCACCCTAACCCTAAATCTAACCCGAACAATGACCCTAATGCTCACCCTAAACCTCACCCTAACCCTAACCCTCACAGTGACCCTAACACTGACCCTAAACCTTTCCCTCACCTAATCCTAACCCTAACCCTAATCCCAACCCTCACTCTAACCCTAACCGTAACCCTAAACCTAACCCTCACACTAACCCTAAACCTCACCCTCACTCTCACCCTCACTATCAGCCTAACCCTAACCATAACCCTAATCCTAACCCTAACCCTCACAGACACCCTCACCCAAACTCTAACCCTAACCCTAACTCTGACCCTCACCCTAAATACAACCCTATCCCTAACCCTCAACCTAACACTAAACCTCATCCTTAATCTAACCCTAAACATCACCCTAACTCTAACCCTAACCCTAATGCTATCCCTAACCCTCACCCTCACCCTAACGCTAACACTAACACTAAACCTCACCCTAACCCACACCCTAACCCTAAACCTAAACCTAACCCTCACCCTAATGCTCACCCTAACCCTCAACTTAACCCTAAACTTCACCCTAAAACTAACCTCAGTCTAAAACTTACCCACACCCTGACACTAACCCTAATACTAACCCTAACCCTCACCCTCACCCTAAGCCTAACCTGAACTCTAACCCTCACCCTAACTCTAACACTATCCCGAAACCTAACCCTCACCCTAAACCTCATCCTAACCCATACCCTCACCATAACCCTAACCCTCCCCCTAACCTTAAACCTAACCCTAACCCTCACCTTCACCCTAACCCTCACCATCACCCTAACACTCACCCCAACCCTAACCCTCACCTAAACGCTCATCCTCACCCTAACACTCACCCTCACCCTAAACATCACCCTAACCCTAACCCTCACCCTAAACCTAACCTTAATCCTCACATAAACCTAACCCTCACCTTAAACCTCACCCTCATCCTAATCCTCAGCCTAATCCTAACCCAAAGCCTTTCCTAACTGAAACCCTCACCCTCACCCTAACCCTCACCCTAACCCTCACCCTCAACCTAGCCCTCACCGTAAAACTCACCCTAAATCTAACCCTCAACCTCAACCTCAAGCCCACCTTCAGCCTAACCCTAACCATAAACCTAATCCTAAACCTAACCCGAAACCTCACCTCAATCTCACCCTCACACTAAACCTAACCCTAACCCTAACCCTAATGCTAACACTAGCCCTCACCCCCACCCTAACCCTAATCCTAACCCTAACCCTCACCCTAAACCTAATGATAACCCTGAACCTAAACCTCACACTAACGCTCACCCTAACCCTTACACTCACCCTCAACCTCTCCCTAACACTAACACTCACTCTAACCCTAACCCTAACTCTACCCTTCAACCTAACCTTCACACTAAATCTAAGACAAACCCTAATCCTCACCCTATAGCTAAACCTAACCCTAAGCTTCACCCTAACCCTCCCCTTCACCGTAACCCTAAGGCTAACATTTAACCCTCAACCTCACACTAAACCTCGCCCTAACCCTTACTCTCACCTTAACCCTATCCCTCACCTTCACCCTAAGCTTAACCCTAACCCTAACCCTAATCCTCACACTAACCCTAACCCTCACCCTAACTGCCTCGGACAGGGTTCTGTCGGGACGACGGAGGATACCTAGGGGAGGAACCTGGAATAGGACGGGGAGATGGCAAACAGACAACTCACACACATTAGGAGTGGATGCTGAGTGCTGAGTGCTGAGTGCGATTTAATGCAGAGGATAACAAACTTTTATAGCAAAAGTCTCCATAAGAAAGGGCAAAAGGTTACATAATCTTGCTGCAGGGCTTCATTCTTGGGCAGTCACCAGCTGGTCGCCTGAAAGGGCAAAAGGTTACACAACCTTGCTGCAGGGCTTCGTCCTTGGGTGGTCACCAACTGGTCGCCTGATAGGCACTTGTTTCCAGCTTTACCTCTATTTTGAAGAAATACAATGGGTTTCGATGATTGTCACCAATTAACCACTACTTTTTTCTATAGAGGCCTTAACTGTCCCATTAAGATCTTTCCTGTTCCTTCTTTAATAGTAAGCACCAAGGAGACTTAGATTTAGCAAGTCTCTTAGTAAATGAGGAAGTTCTTTCTCCTAAGTAGTTATCTCAGCAATTGCCATACATTCTTTCTGTTCTAGCCGCACCTACAACTTTTTGTAAATTTCTTACAATTCCTTCTGCTGGAGTGACTTGTGAAACCCCCAATACTTTTATATTTACTTATAACTTGTCTACTAGCCTCCATAAGAGGGGTTTCAGGGTAGCACTTAACTCTGGTGAGTTAGTCATATTTTTAAGACACTCATCAGATATTGGAGTCGTCAACACTCTTAAGAAAGAGCTTTGAATAAGGGAACGTTGACAATGAGTAAGTACAGTGAGCAGTAGAAACAGTAAAAGATTAATAGGCACTCTTATGAGGAAAAGATAGACAGAAACACATCTTTTCCCAGGGGTTTTTCCGGCCTTTTCCCAGGAGTAGGCCTCTTAGAAGCCCTATTCTCCGAGGTAGACTTCGGTGAAGTCCCAAAACTTGGAGATAGGTTTCTGTAAAGCCCCATTCTCTGAGGTAGACTTCGGTGAAGTCCCAAAACTCAGAGATAGGTCTCGAGGCCCCTATCATGGTCTGATAGATGGTTTCCCATGCTAAGCAGACTCTACTGGGGTCGGCGTGGCATTTGCCCCTTTTTTTTTTTTTTTGCTGAGTGCTGAGTGCTGAGTGCGATTTAATGCAGAGGATAACAAACTTTTATAGCAAAAAGTCTCCATAAGAAAGGGCAAAAGGTTACATGATCTTGCTGCAGGGCTTCATTCTTGGGCGGTCACCAGCTGGTTGCCTGAAAGGGCAAAAGGTTACACAACCTTGCTGCAGGGCTTCGTCCTTGGGTGGTCACCAACTGGTCGCCTGATAGGCACTTGTTTCCAGCTTTACCTCTATTTTTAAGAAATACAATGGGTTTCGATGATTGTCACCAATTAACCACTACTTTTTTCTATAGAGGCCTTAACTGTCTCATTAAGATCTTTCCTGTTCCTTCTTTAATAGTAAGCACCAAGGAGACTTAGATTTAGCAAGTCTAACCGTACATGTCACCATAATGCTAACTTTAACCTAACCCGAAACCTAACCCACACCCTAACCCTAACACTAACCCTCACCCTAATCCTCACCCTAAACCTAAGCCTAACCTTAACCCTCACATTACCCTCAACCTTACCCTTACCCTCCCCCGAACCCTAACCCTAACCCTCAGCCTCACCCTCATCCTAACCCTAACCCTAACCATAACCCTCACCCTAACCTTTACCTTAACCCTAACCCTAATCCTCACACTAACGCTAACCCTCACCCTAAACATAACCGTAAACGTCACCCTTACCCTAACTTTAACCTAAACCTAAGCCTAACTGTCACCCTAACCCTAACACTAACCCTAAACCTCAAACTCACCCTAATCCTCACCGTCACCCTAACCCTCACTCTAACTCTAACCCTCACCCACACCCTAAGACTCACCCTAACCCTAAACCGAAAACTCAACCTAACTGTCACCCTCAACCTAAACATCACCTTAACCCTAACACTCACCCTAACATGAACCATAATCCTCACCCTCATCCTAACCTTAACACTAACCCTAACCCTAAACCTAGCCATCACCGTAACCCTCTCCCTAACACTCAGGCTAACCCTAACCCTCACTCTCACCATAACCCTCACCCTCACTCTTACCCTCACCCTAAACCTAAACTTAACCCTAACCCTCCCACTAAACCTAACCCTCACCCTAATCCTAAACTTAACCCTAGACCTCAACCTCACCCTAGTCCTCACCCTAAACCTAAACCTAAAACTAACCATAACCCTAAAACTAAACCTAACCCTCACGTTCACCCTCGCCCTCACCATCACCCTCACCCTCACCCTCATCCTAACCCTAACCCTAACCCTAACCCTCACCCTAACTCTCACACTAACCCTAAACCTAACCCTACCCCTCAGCCTAACCCTCACCCTAAACGTAACCCTAACCCTAATCCTCACCCTATCCCTAACCCTAACCCTAAACCTCACCCTAACCTTCACCCTCACCCTAACAATAATGCTAACCCTAACCCTCAACCTTACCCTAACCCTCGCCTTATCCCTTACCCTGACCATAACCCTATACCTCACCCTCACCCTAACCCTCATGCTAAACCTTACGCTCACCCTAATCCTCACCTAACCCTAACCTTAACCCTCACCCTAACCCCCACCCTAAACTTCACCCTAACCCTCAGGCTAACCCTAACCCTCGTTCTCACCCTAACCCTCACCCTAACCCTTATACTCACACTAACACTAATCCTAACCCTAACCCTAACCCTCACCTTAACCCTAAGTGTAAACCTCACCCTAAACCTAACCCTAACCCTAATCCTCACACTAACCATAACCCTAACACTATCCCCATCCTTCTCCTTAACCTCACCCTAATTCAAACCCTATCCCTAACCCTCATGCTAATGCTACCCCTAACCGGAACCCACACCCTTACCCTAACACTCACAGACACCCTAACTCTCACCCTTAACATCATCCTCACCCGAACCCGAACCCTCACCCTAAACCTCACCCTCACCCTAACTTTAAAAATAATCCAAACCCTCACACTAACCCTAACCCTCACCTTCACCCTCACCCTCACACTCACCCTCAACCTAACCCTAACCCTAACACTAACAATAACCCTAACCCTCACCCTCACATTCACCCTTACCCTAACCCTAACACTAACACTAACCATAACCCTCACCCTCACCCTAACCCTAACTCTAACCTAACACTCACCGTAACCCTCACACTAACACTCACGATAATCCTAACCCTCACTATCACCCTAACCCTCACCCTAATACTTACCTTCACCCTGACCCTCACACTAAACCCAACCCTCAATTTAACTCTACCCCTAAACCTAGCCCTAATCCTACACCTAACCCTCACACTTACCCTGACCCTAAGCCTAACCCGAACCCTCACTTGACCCTAAACCTCACCCTCAAACTTAACATCACACTAACCCTAACCCTCACCCTAAACCTAACATTAACCCTCTCCTAAACCTAACCCTCATCCTAACCTAAACCTAACCCTAAACCTCACCTTCACCCTAGCTCTGATTCTATCCGTAATCCTAACAAAAAACCTATACCTAACCCTAAAGCTCAACCTAACACTAACGCTAACACTCACCCTCACCCTAACCCTAACCCTGACTCTAACCTAACACTCACCCTAACCCTCACACTAACACTCACGATAATCCTAACCCTCACTATCACCCTAACCCTCACCCTAATACTTACCTTCACCCTAAACCTAACCCTAAGCCTCACACTAATCCCAACCATAAACTTCACCCTAACCCTTACCCTCACCCTCACCCTAAGCATTACCCTAAGCCTCACCCTCACCCTAACCCTCACCCTAAACCTTAACCTCATCCTAACCGTAACCCTAACCTTCATCCTCACACTAACCCTAAACTTAACAATAACCCCAACCCTTAAAGTAAACCTAAACTTCACCCTAAACCTAACCCTAACCCTCACCCTAACCGTCACCATCACCATCACCCTCAACCTAACCCTCACCCTCATCCTCAATCTAACCCTCACCCTCAACCTAAACATCACCCTAACCTTAACCCTCACCCTCATCCTCAATCTAACCCTCACCCTCAACCTAAACATCACCCTAACCTTAACCCTCACCCTCATCCTAACCCTAACCCTTACCCTACCCCTCACCCTAAACTTACCCTAACCCTAACGATAATCCTAACCCTCACCCTTAACCTAAACCTCACCCTAACCCTTATCCTCACACTAACCCTAACTCTAACACTAACCCTAACCCTCACACTAACCCTAACCCTCCCGCTAACCCTAAAAATACCCCTCACCCTAACCCTCACCCTGACCCTCACTCTAAAACTAACCCTCAACCTAAACTCAAACCTAACCCTCACAATTACCCTAATGCTCACACCATCACCCTAAAACTCAACCTAACCCTAACCCTCACCCACACCCTAACCCTTACCCAAATCCTAACCCCAACCCTCACCCTTACCATAACACTCACACTAACCCTCAATCTCAACCTAATCCTCACCCTAAAAATAACGCTAACCCTTACCTAACAGAAATCATCACCATCACCTTCACCCTAACCCTCACCCACACACTAAACCTAAACCTCAACCTAACCCTCTCCTTAACCCTAACGCTAACGCTAACCCTCACCCTCACCCTAACCCTCAACCTAATCCTATCTCAACACCTCACAATAAATCTCATGCTAACCCTAACCCTAACCCTAACCCTCACCATAACCCTAAACTTAAACCTAACCCTCAAGCACACCCTAACCCTAAATTCACCTGAACCCTCACCCGAACCCTAACATTCATCCTCACCCTAACGCTCACTGTCACAATAAATATCACCCCCAACATCAACCTCACCCTCACCCTAACCCTAATCCTAAATCTATCCCTCACCATCACCCTAACCCTAACCCTAACCCTAACCTTCACCCTCACCCTAAACATTACCCTAAACCTAACCCTCACCCTAAACCTAACACTCACCCTAAGCCTAACCCTCACACTAACAATAAACCTAACCCTCACCCACACCCTCACCCTCACCCTAACCTTAACAATAACCTTAATCTTAACACTAACCCTCAACCTCACCCTAACCCTAACCCTAACCCTAATGCTAACCCTAACCCTCATCTTCACTTTAAAACTTACCCTAACACTTACCCTCACCATAACCCAAACCCTAACCCTTACCCTAATCCTCACCCTATCCCTAACCCTAACCTTCACCCTCACACTTACCCTAACCCTAACCCTAACCCTCATCTTAACCCTAAACCTCACCCTCAACCTGACCCTCACCCTTACCCTTACACCTACACTAACCCTATCCCTAACACTAACCCTAACCCTATCTCTCACTAGAACACTCACCCTCACCCTAACCCTCACACTCACACTAAACATCACTAACCCTAACATTCACCCTAACCCTAACCATAACCCGCACCTTAACCCTAACCCTAATTATAACCCTAACCCTCACACTAACCCTAACCATAATCCTCACCCTCACACTCACCCTAACCCTTACCCTCACGCTCACCCTAATCCTAACACTAACCCTAACCTTAACCCACACCCTCACCTTAATCCTCACCCTAACCCTAACCCTAACACTTACCTGACTGAAAACCTCACCCTCAACCTCACCCTCACCCTAACCCTCACCCTCAACCTAGCTCTCACCTTAACCATAACCCTAACCCTAACCCTAACACTCATCCTAACCCTAACCCTCAACCTAATGCTAACCCTAAACCTCACACACTAACCCTCATCGTAACCGTTAGAGTCACCCTAACACTAACCCTAACCCTAACCCTCACACTAAACCTAACCCTCACCCTAACCCTTTCGCTAATCCTTAGCCTAACACTCAGCCTAACCCAAACCCTAACCTTAATCCTCACCCTATACTTAACCTTAACCCCAAAACTCACCCTAACCTTCACCCTAACCCTCAACCTAACCCTTACCCTCACCCTCACCCTCACCCTAACCCTCACCCTCACCCTAACCATCACCCTAACACTTACCCACATCCTAAACCTCACCCTAACCCTACCCCTTCCACTCTCCCTTATCCTCACCCTAACCCTAACCCTAACCCTAATCCTAACCCACCCCTAAACCTCACCCGAACCCGACCCCTCACCCTCACACGAACCATCATCCTCACCCTAAGCCTCACCCTACCCTGAACATCACCCATAACCTAACACACACCCTACCCCTAACATTAAACCCTAAATATCATCCACAACCTAAACCTCACCCTAACCCTAAAACTAACCCTAATCCTAACCATAACCTTCACACTAAACGTAACCCTCACCCTAATCCTAACCCTAACCCTAAACTTCACTCTCACACTGACCTTCAACCTCAGCCCAACCCAAACCCTAACCCTATTCCTAATCCTAACCCTCACCCTCAAGCTCACCCTTAACCTAACCCTAACCGTAACCCTCACACTCACCCTCACACTACACATCACACAAACCCTAACCCTCACCGTCACCCTGACCCTAACCCGCACCCTAAACCTAACCTCAGCTTAACCCTCACCCTCACCCTAATCCTCACCCAAAACCTAACCCTTACCTAAACGAAACCCTCACCGTCACCCTAACCCTCACCTTCACCCTAGCCCTCATCCTCACCCTAACCCTAACCCTCACCCTCAACCTCCACTTCCCCCTCAGCATTACCCTAACTCTAAATCTAATCTGAACCATAAACCTCAATCCCACCCTCACCCTAATCCTAAACCTAACCCTAACGCTAACCCTCACCCTCACCCTAACCCTAATCCAAACAATAATCCTAACCTAAACCTAACCCTAAAATTCACCCTAAACCTAATCTTAACCCTAAACCTCAACCTCACCCTCACCATCACACTAACCCTCCCCCTAACCCTAACCCTAACCCTCACACTTACTTTCAACCTCACCCTAAGCCTAACACTAACCCTAAACTTAATCCTAACCCTAACCCTCACAATAACCCTAACCCTAACGCAACCCCTAACAATCAAACTAACCCTAACCCTAACCCTCAACCTAAACCTCATCCTAAACCTAACCCTCACCCTAAACCTTACCCTCAACCTAATCCTATCCCTAAACATAAACCTAAACCTAACTCTCACCCGAGCACTCACCCTCACCCTAAATATCACCCTCACACTAAAAATTGCCCTAACACTAAAACTCACCATAACCCTAACCAGAACCCTCACCATAACCCTAACGCTAACACTAACCCTAACCCTAACCCTCACCCTCACCCTCACCCTCACCCTAACCCTCATCCTAACACTATCCCTCACCCTATCCCTAACACTAAAATTCACCCTCAACCTCACCCTAACCCTAAACCTAACCCTAACCCTCATCCTAACACTAACCCTAAACCTAATGCTAACCCTAAAACTCACAATCACACTAACCCTCACCCTAAACTTGACCAACACCCTAACCCTAACCCTAACCCTCACACTAAACGAACCCTCAAATTAACTCTAACCCTACGCCTTAGCCTAACACTCACCCTAAACCTAACCCAACCCTAATCCACACCCTATCCTTAACCTTAATCCAAACCCTCACCCTAACCCTCACACTCACCCTAACCCTAATGCTAACCCTGACCCTCACACTCACCCTAACCCTAACCCTAACCCTGACCCTAAACCTAACCCTCACCCTAACACTTACCCACACCCTAAACCTAACCCTAACCCTAACCCTCACCCTCACCATAACAATAACCCTAACCATCACCCTCGCCCTAACACTCACCCCAAACTTTACCCTCACCCTAAACTTTATCCTAACCCTAAACCTAACCCTCACACTAACCCTAACCCTAACCCTCAGCCTACAAATTATCCTCACCCTAATCCTAACCCTAAACCTAACCCTAACCCTAATGCTAACCCTCACACTAACCCTAACCCTAAGCCTCAGCCTAAGCCTCACCGTAACCCTAACCATGACCCTAACCCATACCCTCACCCTCACCCACACCATTACCCTAACCCTCATCCTCACACTAACCCTCAACCTAAACTTTATCCTCAAACTAACCCAAACCCTAAGCCTAAACCTAACACTCACACTAACCTTAACCCTAACCATCAGCCTAAACCTTATCCTAACCCTAAACCTAACCCACACCCTAACCCTAACCATAACCCTAATACTACCACTCACCCTCACCCTAATCCTCACACTCACCCAAACCTCACCCTAAACCTACCCCTACCCCTCTCCATAACCCTAACCCTAACCCTAACCCTCAAAGTAACCCTAACTCTACCCCTAACCCACACCCTCACATTAACCCTAAACCTAACGCTATCCCTCACGCTAACCCTAATCCTCACCCACACCCTAACCCTTACCTTCACCCTCACCCGAACCCTCACCCGAACACTCATCCTCATCCTAAACCTAACCCTCACCCTAAACATCACCCAAACCCTAACCCAAAAAATACCCCTAACCATATCCCTAACACTCACCCTCACCCTCACTCACACCTTAAACCTTACCCTCAACTTAAACCTAACCATTAACCTAGCCATAACCCTCCCACTTACCGTAACCCTCACCCTCACCCTAACCCTAACCCTAAACTTCCCCCTCACCATGACCGTAACCCTCAGCCTAAACCTAACCCTAACCCTATTCCTAATCCTAACCCTCACCATCAACCTCACCCTCACCCTAAAACTAAACCTAAACCTAACCCTCACCCACACCATCACCCACACCCTCACCCTGATCTTAAACCTAACCCTAACCCTCACCCACACCCTCACCCTCACCCTCACCCTAACCCTAACACTCACCTTAACCCTCATCCTGACCCTAAACATCACCCTAAACCTAACCCTCACCTTAACCCTAACCCTATCCCTCACCCTAAACCTAAGCTCAGCTTATCCCTCACCCTCACCCTAATCCTATCCCTCACCCTAACCCATACCTAACCGAAACCCTCACCCTCACCGTAACCATCACCCGTACCCTAGCCCTTACCCTAAACCTAACCCTAATCCTAACCCTCAAGCTCAACCTCCCCTTCCCCTTCAACCTTACCCTAAACCTAACCTTAATCCTAACCCTAACAGGCAACACCACCCTAACCCTAACCCTAACCCTAACCCTAACACTAACACTAACCCTCATCTGCACCCTCACCCTAACAATAACCCTAACCCTAGCCCTAACCATAACCCTAACCCTAAAACTCACCCTAATTCTAATCCTAACCCTAACCCTCACCCTCACCCTCACCCTCATCCTAACCCTCACCCTCACCTTGACCCTCACCATCACACTAACCATCACACTAACCCTAACCCTCACCCTAAACCTAAACCTAACCTAAATCCTCAACCTATCCTTAAACATAACCCAAACCATCTCCATAACCCTAACACTCACCCAACCCTAATGCTAAACCTAACTCTCAACCTCACCCTAAACCTCACCCTAAACTTACCTTCATCCTAACCCTAACCCTCAACCTCAAACTAACCCTCACCTAACACTTACCTTATCCTAAACCAAAACCTAACCCTCACCCTAAACCACACCCTAACCCTAACACTAACCCTAACCCTCATCCTCACACTAAACATCACCCTAACCCTTACTCTCACCATAACCCTAACACTTACCCTAACCAAAATCCTCACCCTAACCCTAACCCTCACCCACACCCTAACTCGCAACCTGACCCGAACACTTACCCTCACCCTAACACTCCCCCTAACCCTAACCTAACACTAATCCTAAACCTAACCCTCACCCTCAAACTCACCCAAACCCTAACCTTAACCCTAACCCTAACCCTCACCCTAACCCTCACAATCACCCTACAACTCCCCCTCACCCTAACCCTAACGCTAACCCTCACCATAACCTTAACCCTAACCCTAAACCTCTCCCTCTCCCTAACATTCAACCTGACCTTTATCCTCATCCTAAACCTAATGCTAAACCTTACCCTAACCCTCACACTAACCCTAACCCTAACCCTTAAACTAACCCTCATCCTAACCCTAATCCTAACCCAAACCCTAACCCTCACCCTGCCCTAAACCTAACCCTCACCCTAACCCTAACCGACACCCACACCCTCATCATCACCCTCAGCCTAATCCTCATCCTAACCCTAATCCTAAACCTCACCCTCACCCTCACCCTAACTCTAATGCTAAACCTAACCCTAACACTCACGGAAACCCTCACCCTAACCCAAACCTATCCCTATCCCTCACCCTTACCCTAACACTCTCCCTATACCTCACCCTCACCCTAACCCTAAACCAAAACCTAACCCTCACCCTAAACCACACCCTAACCCTAACACTAACCCTAACCCTCATCCTCACACTAAACATCACCCTAACCCTTACTCTCACCATAACCCTAACACTTACCCTAACCAAAATCCTCACCCTAACCCTAACCCTCACCCACACCCTAACTCGCAACCTGACCCGAACACTTACCCTCACCCTAACACTCCCCCTAACCCTAACCTAACACTAATCCTAAACCTAACCCTCACCCTCAAACTCACCCAAACCCTAACCTTAACCCTAACCCTAACCCTCACCCTAACCCTCACAATCACCCTACAACTCCCCCTAACTCTAACCCTACCCCTCTCCCTAACCCTAACCTTAACCCTCAACCTAACCCTGACCCTTCCCCTAACCCTCACGCTCACACTAAACCTAAACCTAACGCTAACTCTCAACCTAACCCTAATCCTCACCCGCACACTATCCCTCACACTCACACTCACCCTCAACCTCACCCGAACCCTCATCCTCTCCCTAAACCTCAACCTCACCCTAAACATCACCCAAAACCTAACACTCACCCTAATCCTAACCCTAACCCTAACCCTCACCCTAACCTCACCCTAATCCTTACACTCACCCAATCCTTAATCGTAACCATAACCATAACCCTCACACTAACCATAACTCTAATAACTCTAAACCTAATGTTAACCCTAACCCTAACCTTCACCCTCACCCTGACCCTCACGCTCAGCCTAACGCTAACCCTAACACTATTCCTAATTCTATCTCTCACGCACAACCAGACCCTAAACCTAACCCAAACCCTCACCCTCACCATGACCCTCACCCTCACCCTCACCCTCACGCTCACACTTACCATCAACATCACCCTAAACATCACCCTAACCCTAACCCTCACACTAACCCTAACCCTCACCGTAATGCTAAACCTCACCCTAACCCTCACACTAACCCTAACGCTAACCCTAAACCTCACCCTCACCCTAACCCTCAACCTAAATCTTATCCTCACAGTAACCATAAGTCTCACCCTAACCCTAACCCTAACCCTAAACCTAACCCTAAACCTAACCATCACCCTCACCCTAACACTCACCGTCACCCTAACCCTCACCCTAAGCCTAACCCTCAATCACACCCTAACCCTCACCCTCACCCGAACCTTCACCCTCACCCTAATACTCCCCCTCACCCTAACCCTCACCCTCACAATAAATATCAACTAATCCTACATCTCAGCCTAACCCGAACCCACTACCTAACCCTAAACCTCACCCTGACCTTCACCCTCAACCTAACCCTGACCCTAACCCTCACCCTAACCCTAAGCGTCACCCTAAACCTAACTCTCACACTAACCCTAACCCTCACACTAACCGTAACCCTAATCCTCACCCTCACCTCACCTTCATCCTAACCCTAACCCTAATCCTAATCCTAACACTAACCTTAACCCTCAACTTAACCCTAAACCTCACCCTAACCCTTACCTTCACCATAACCCTAAACCTAACCCTGAACCTACCCCTCAACCTTACCCACACGACAAACTTAACCCTGACCCTAAGCCTAACCCTAACCCTCACCCTAAGCCTAAACTTAACCGTAACCCAAACCCTCACACTAATCATAACTCTAATAACTCTAAACCTAATGTTAACCCTAACCCTAACCTTCACCCTCAACCTGACCCTCACCCTCAGCCTAACGCTAACCCTAACACTATTCCTAATTCTATCTCTCACCCACAACCAGACCCTAAACCTAACCCAAACCCTCACCCTCACCATGACCCTCACCCTCATCCTCACCAACACCCTCATCCTCACCCTAACCCTCATCCTAACACTCACCCTCACCCTCACCCTCACCCTAACCCTCACCCTAACCCTACCCTAAACCTAAACCTAACCAGCACCCTATCTCTGACCCTTATCCTAAACCTAACCCTAACCCTAAATCTCAACCTTACCCTAACCCTAAACCTAAACCTTACCCTCAACCTAACCCTCACCCTAACCCTTATCCTCACGCTAACCCTAACCCTAACCCTAACCCTCACCATCAAACTAATCCTAACCCTAAACCTAACCCTCACCCTAAACCTAACACTTACCCTAACCCTAACGCTAACCCTCACAATAACCCTCATCCTAACCCTAAAACTAATCCTAACCCTCACCCTCACTCTCACCCTAAATCTAACCCTAAACCTCACACTAACCCAAACCCTTACCCTAACCCTAACCCTACCCCTTAAACTAAGCCTCACCCTCATTCTAACCCTAACCCTAAACCTCACTCTAAACCTAAACCTAACCCTAACCTTCACCCTATCCCTAACCCTAACCCTCACCCGAACGCTAACTCTTATCCTAAACCTAATCCTAAAACTAAACCTCACCCTAAAACTAACTCTAACCTTCACCCTAAAGCTAAACCTTACCCTAACCCGAACCCTAACCCTAACCCTAAACCTCAACCTGACCCTCACCCTAAACTTAACCCTCACTCTCACACTCAGCCTAACCCTAATCCTAACCCTAACCCACACCCTCACTGCCACCCTCACAATAACCCTCACCATCAACCTCACCTTCTCCTAACCCTTAAACTAACCCTAACCCTCACCCTCACCCTAACCCTAACCCTCACCCTCACCCTCACCCTAACCCTAAACCTAACCGTAATCCTCACCCTAACCCTCACCCTCAAGCTGAACCGAACCCTCACCATCACCCTCACTCTCAAACTCACACTCACCATAACCCTCACCCTCACCCTCACCGTAAACATTACCCTAACCCTAACCTTCACCCTCACCCTAACCCTAACCCTCACCCTAACCCTAACGATAAACCTTACCCTCACGTTCACCCTAAAACTCACACTAAGGTTTTATCCTCATACTAACCCTAACTCTAACCCTAACTCTAACCTTCACACTAACCCTAACCCCCTCCCTAACCCTAATTGTAACACTCACCCTCACCCTAAGCCTCACTGTCACCATAACCCTCAACATAACCTAACCCTAAACCACACACTAGCCCTCACCCTCACCCTCACCCTCACCCGAACCGTCACCCTCACCCTAACCCTCAGCCTCACCCTAAACCTCAACCTAATCCTAAGCCTCAATCTAACCCTAACCCTAACTCTCAATCTATCCCTAACACTGAAACTAACCCTATCCCTCAACCTAATCCTCACCGTAACCCTAACCCTAATCCTTACCTAACTGAAAACCTCACCCTCTCACTCACATTCACCCTTACCCACAACCTCAGCGTAGCCCTAACCCTAACCCTAAACCTCACCCTAACCCTAACCTTAAACCTCACCCTCACCCTCACCCTAACCCTAAACCTACCCCTCACCCTACACCTCACCCTAACCCTAATCCTAACCCTAACCCTTAACATAACTCTAATCCTAAACCTCACCCTAACCCTCACCTTAACCCTAACCATAACACTAACCCTCACCCAAATCCTAATGCTAACCATAACCCTCAGCCTCACCCTAACCCTAAACCTAAACGTTATACTCACACTAACCCTAACCCTCACCCTCACCCTCACCCTCACCCTCGTCCTCATCCTAAAACTTACCCAAACCCTAATCCTAACCCTAACACTAGCCCTCACTCTAAACCTCACCCTAACCCTTATGCTCACTCTAACCTTAAACCTAACACTCACCTTCCCCCTTCCCCTAATTCTAACCCTAAACTTAACCCTCAATCTAACCCTAACACTTACTCTAACCCTAACCCTAACCCTCACCCTAACCCTAACCCTAACGCACACCCTCACCCTCACTCTCACCATAACCATAACACTAACCCTAACCTTCACCCTAAAGCTCACCCTAACCCTAACGATAAACCTTACACTCATGCTCACTCTAAAACTCCCCCTAAGCTTTATCCTCATACTAACCCTAAGTCTAACCCTAACGCTAACCGTCACACTAACCCTAACCCTCTTCCTAACCCTAACCCTACCCCCCAACCTAACCCTGACTCTAAACCTAACCGTAACCCTAACTCTCACCCTAAACCTATTCCTAACCCTCACCCTCAACCTAACCCTCACAGTCACCCTAACCCTCACCATAAACCTAAACCTAAACCACACCCTAAACCTCACCTTCACCCTCACACTCACCCGAACTGTCACCCTCACCCTAACCCTCAGCCTCACCCTAAACATCACCCTAAACCTAACCCCCAATCTAACCCTAACCCTCACCCTCACCCTAACCCTAACACTCAAACTAAACCTCACCCTCAACCTAAGCCTCACCCTAAACCTAACCCTAATCCTTACCTAACTGAAAACCTAACTCTTACCCTCACATTCACCCTAACCCACATCCTCACCGTAGCCCTCATCCTAAACCTAAAACTCACCCTAACCCCTACCCTAAACCTCACAATCCACCTCACCATAACCCTAACCCTAACCCAAACTCTTACCCTAACACTCACCCTCACCCTAAACCTCACCCTAAACCTAAATTTCAACCTAAACCTCACCCTAACCCTAAACCTCATCCTAACCATAACCCTAACCCTTACCTAAAGGAAACTCTCACCCTCGCCCTCACACTCACCCTAACACTCACCATCACCGTAGACCTCACCCTAAGCCTAAACGTCACAATAAACTTTACACTCAACTTCAACCTAACCCTAACCCTAACCCTAACCCTCACGCTAAACCTCACCATAACCATAACACTAACCCTAACGATAACCCTCACACTAACTCTAATCCTTACCCTAAACCTAACCCTAAATCTCACCCTCACCCTAACCCTCACCATCACCATAAACTTCACCCAAACCCGAATCCGAACCCTAACCCTAATCCTAACACTAACCCTCACACTCACCCTAATCCTCACCCTCAACCTCACCCTCACGTTAACCCTCACCATCACCCTAAAATTCACCCTAACCCTAACCCTCACCCTCACCATCACCCTAACATTAACCCTTATGATCACCCTCACCATCACCCTAACCCTAACCCTCACCCTAAACCTAACACTTACCCTAATCCTTACCCTAACCCTCACAAAAACAATCACCCTAACCCTAACCCTAAACCTAACCCTCACCCTCACGCTCATCCTCACCCTCACCCTAAACCTAATCCTCACCCTAACCCAAACCCATACCCTAACCCTAACCCTACCCCTCACCCTAACCCTCATGCTCAGCCTAACCCTAAACCTAAACCTCACTCTAACACTAACCCCAACACTAACCCTTAGCTTCACCTTAACCCTAACCCTAACCCTAATCATTACCTAACTGAAAACCTCACCCTCACCCTCAGACTCACCCAAACCCACACCCTCACCCTAGCCCTCACCCTAAACCTCACCCTCACCCTAACCCTAACCCTAAACCTCACCCTCACCCTAACCCTAACCCTAACGCTAACCATCACCCTAAAGCTCACCCTCAACCTAACCCTCACCCTAAAACTAACCCTCACATTAATCCTCACCCTAAACCTAATTCTAACCCTAACCCTCACCCTCACCCTAACCCTCAACCTAACCCTTAACCTCAACCTGACCCTAACCCTAACCCTAACCCTAACCCTTACACTAACCCTAACCCTTACACTAACCCTAACCCTACCTCTCACCGTAACCCTCATCCTCACCCTAACCCTAAAACTAACCCTAAACCTAACACTAACCCTCATCCTAACTCTGACCCTAACACTCACCCTAACCCTAACATTCACACTAACCCTCACATTCAACCTAATCCTCACCCTAACAATAACCCTGACTCTTACCTAACCGAAACCCTCACGTTCACCCTCATTCTCAACCTAACACTCACACTCACACTAGCCGTCATCTTAATCCTAACCCTAACCCTAACCCTAATCTTCACCCTCACCCTCACCGTCACCCTCAGCCTTACCATAACCCTAACCCAGTTCGTAACCCTTACCCTCACATTCACCCTCAAACTCACTCTTTACCTCACCCTCACCATAGCCCTCACCCTGAACCTAAACCTCAGCCTAACCCTAAACCTAAACCTCATTCTTACACTAACCCTAACCCTAACCCTAACCCTAACACTAACCCTAACCCTAACCCTAATCTTAATTCTAACCCAAATCCTAACCCTAACCCTATACCTAAAACTCACCCTGATCCTAATCCTAACCCTAACCCTCACCCTCAGTGTCACCGTCACCCTAACCCTGACACTCAACCTCACCCTCACACTAACCCTCACACTAACACTAGCCCTCACCTTTACCCTAACCCTAACCCTCATCCTGACACTCACACTCAGCCTAACACTTAACAAAACCCTAATCCTAACCCTAACCGTCACACTCACCCTAACCCTAATCCTGACAATAACCCTCACCATCACCCTCACCCTCACACTCACCCTAAACCTCACCCTCAACCTCATCCTCACCCCAACCCTCACCATCACCCTAAACTTCACCCTAACCCTAACCCTAACCCTAAACCTAACCCTAACCCTCACCCTCACCCTAAACCTAACCCTAAACCTCACTCTAAACCTAACCCTAACATTAACCCTCACCCTAAAACAAACACTAACTCTCACCCTAGCCCTAACTCTTACCCTAACCCTAACCCTAATCCTAACCCTCACCCTAACACTAACTCTAACACTCACTCTAAACCTAAAGCTTACCCTAACCCTATACCTAAACCTTACCCTCACCCTAAACCTAACCCTAACCCTAACCTTCAACCTCAACCTCACCCTAAACTTAACCCTAACTCTCACACTCACCCTAACCCTAATCCTAACCCTAACCCACACCCTCACTGACAACCTCACCCCAGCACTCACCGTCAACCTCACCTTCACCCTAACCCTCAAACTAACCCTAACCCTCACCCTCACCCTCACCTTAACCCTAACTCTAAAACTAACCCTCATCCTCACCCTAACCATCATCCTCACCCTAAACCTAAACCTCAAGATCACCCTCACCCTCACCTTCACCCTCACACTCACCCTCATCCTAAACCTCACCCTCAACTTCACCCTCAGCTTAACACTCACCCTCACCGTAAACATCAACCAAACCCTAACCCTCACCCAAAACCTAACCCTAACCCTAACCCTCTACCTAACCCTAACGATAAACCTTTCCCTCATGCTCACACTAAAACTCACCTTAAGCTTTATCCTCATACTAACCCTAACTCTAACCCTAACACTAACCGTCACACTAACCCTAACCCTAATCCTACCCCTCAACCTAACCCTCATCGTAAAGCTAACACTAACCCTAACCCTCACCCTAACCCTAATCCTAACACTCACCCTCAAACTAACCCTCACCATCACCCTAACCCTCACCATAAATCTAATCCTAAACGACACCCTAACCCTCACCCTCACCCTCACCCCAACTCTCACCCTCACTGTAACACTGAGCCTCATCCTAAACATCACCCTAAACCTAACCCTCAATCTAACCCTAACCCTAACCCTCACCCTAACCCTAACACTCAAACTAACCCTCACCCTCAACCTAAACCTTACCCTAACCATAACCCTAACCCTTACCTAACGGAAAACCTCACCCTCACCCTCACACTCAACCTAACACTCACCATCACTGTAGCCCTCACCCTAAACCTAAACGTCACACTAACCCTCACCCTTACCTTCACCCTAACCCTAACCCTAACCCAAACCCTCACTCTAACCCTCAACCTAACCCTAACCCTAACTATAACCATAACCCTCAACCTAACTCTAACCCTTACCCTCACCCTAACCCTAAGCTAAATCTCACCCTAACCCTAAACCTAACTCCAACCCTCACTCTAAACCTAAACCTAACCCTCACCCAAACCCCCACCATCACCCTAAACCTAACCCTAAACCTAACCCTCACATTAATCCTCACCCTAAACCTAATGCTAACCCTAACCCTCACCCTCACCCTAACCCTCTAACTAACCCTTACCCTCAACCTAGCCCTAACCCTAACCCTAACCCTAACCCTCACACTAACCCTAAACCTCACACTAATCCTAACTCTACCTCTCACCGTAAACCTCACCCTCACCCTAACCCTAACCCTAACACTCTACCTAACCCTAACGATAAACCTTACCCTCATGCTCACTCTAAAACTCCCCCTAAGCTTTAGCCTCATACTAACCCTGACTCTAACCCTAACTCTAACCGTCACACTAACACTTACACTCTCCCTACCCCTAATCCTACCCCTCAACCTAACCCTCATCGTAAACATAACCCTAACCCTAACCCTAACCCTCACCCTCACCCTAACCCTCACCGTCACCCTAACCCTCACCATAAACCTAACCCTAAACGACACCCCAACTCTCACCCTCACCCTCACACCAACCCTCACCCTCACCGTAACACTCAGCCTCACCCTAAACATCACCCTAAGCCTAACCTTCAATCTAACCCTAACCCTAACACTCACCCTTAAGTCAAACACTCAAACTAACCCTCACCCTCAACCTAATCCTCACCCTAACCATAACCCTAACCCTTACCTAACGGAACCCCTCACCCTCACCCTCACACTCAACCTAACACTAACCATCACTGTAGCCCTCACCCTAAACCTAAACGTCACACTAACCCTCACATTCACCTTCACCCTAACCCTAACCCCAACCCTCACTCTAACCCTCAACCTAACCCTAATATTAACTATAACCATAACCCTCAACCAAACTCTAACCCTTACCCTAACCCTAACCCTAAGCTAAATCTCACCCTAACACTAACCCTAACCCCAACCCTCACCCTCACCCTAACCCTCACCTTAACACTAACCCTAACACTAACCCTCACCCTATACCTAACACTATACCTAACCCTCACCCTCACCCTAACCGTCACCCTAACCCTTATCCTCACACTAAGCATAACCCAAACCCTAATCCTCACCCTCAACATCACCCTAACCCTAACCCTTACCCTCACCCTCACTCTCACCCTAACCATAACCCTAAATGTAACACTCACCCTAACCCTAACATTTACCCTAATCTTAACCCTAACCTTCAAAATAACTCTCACCCTAACCCTAACCCTAAACCTAACCTCATCCTCACCCACACCCTCACCCAAACCCTAATCCTAACCCTCAAAATAACCCTCTCCCTAACACTAACCCTAAACCTAACCCTCACCTTCACCCTCACCCTCACCCTAACCCTAACCCTCACCCTAACCCAAACCCTCACCCTAACCCAAACCCTCACCCTAACCCTAAACCTCACCCTCAGCCTAACCCTAAATCTATACCTCACTCTAAACCTAACCCTAACCCTAACCCTTACCCTCACCCTAACCCTAACCCTAAACCTAACCCTAATCCTTACCTAACTGTAAACCTCACCCTCACCCTCAGACTCACACTAACCCACACCCTCACCGTAGCCCTCACCCTAAACCTAAACCTCACCCTAACCCTAACCCTAAACCTCACCCTCACCCTAACCCTAAACGTAAACCTAACCCTAACCTTCACATTAACTCTCACCCTAACAATCACCCTAAACCTAACCCTCACACTAACCCTCACATTCAACCTATTCCTCACCCTAACATTAACCCTAACTCTTACCTAACCGAAACCCTCACGTTCACCCTCATTCTCAACCTAACACTCACACTCACGTTAGCCATCACCTTAACCCTAACCCTAACCCTAATCTTCACGCTCACTCTCACTGTCACCCTCAGCCTTACCAAAACCCTAACCCAATTCGTAATCCTTAACCTCATACTCACCCTCACACTCACCCTAAACCTCACACTCACCATAGCCCTCACCCTGAATCTAAACCTCACCCTAACCCTAAACTTAACCCTAACCCTCACCCTCACCCTCACACTCAGCCTAAGACTTAACCAAACCCTAAGCCTAACCCTAACCCTCACACTCACCCTAACCCTAATCCTAACAATAAACCTCACCCTCACCCTCACCCTCAACCTAACCCTCACCCTCAACCTCAACCTCACCCTAACCCTCACCATCACCTTAAATTTCACCCCAACCATAAACCTCACCCTAACCCTAAACCTAACCCTAACACTCAACCTCACCTTAACCGTAACTCTAAACCTCACTCTAAACCTAACCATAACCTTAACACTCACCCTAACCCAAAAATTAACCCTCACCCTAACCCTAACTATTAGCCTAACCCTAACCCTAACCCTCACCTTAACCCTAAATCTAACACTCAACCTAAACCTAATGCTTACCCTAACACTAAACCTAAAGTTTACCCTCACCCTTACTTAACTCTAACCCTTACCCTCAACCTCACCCTCACCCTAAACTTAACCCTAACTCTCACACTCACCCTAACCCTAATCCTAACCCTAACCCACACCCTCACTGTCACCTCACCCTAACACTCACCGTCAACCTCACCATCCCCCTAACCCTCAAACTAACCCTAATCCTCACCTCACCCTCACCCTAACCCTAACCCTAAAACTAACCCTCATCCTCACCCTAAACCTAAACCTCAAGGTCACCTTCACCCTCACCCTCACCCTCATCCTAAACCTCACCCTCAACTTCAACCTCAGCTTAAACCTCACCCTCACCGTAAACATCACCCAAACCCTAACCCTCACCCTAAACCTAACCCTAACCTTAACCCTCACCCTAACCCTAACGATAAACCTTACCCTCATGCTCAACCTAAAACTCACCATAAGCTTTATCCTCATACTAACCCTAACTCTAACCCTAATACTAACCATCACACTAACCCTAACACTCTCCCTAACCCTAATCCTACCCCTCAAACTAACCCTCATCGTAAACATAAACCTAACCCTAACTCTATCCCTAACACTAACCCTAATCCTCACCCTCACCCTAACACTCACCGTCACCCTAACCCTCACCATAAACGTAACACTAAACCACAGCCTAACCCTCACCCTCACCCTCAGCCGAACAGTCACGCTCACTGCAACCTTCAGCCTCACCCTAAACATCACCCTAACCATAACCATCAATCTAACCCTAACCCTAACCCTAATACTGAAATTAATTCTCACCATCAACCTAATCCTCACCCTAACCATAACCCTAACCCTTACCTAACTGAAAGAATCACCCTCACCCTCACACTCAACCTAACACTCACCATCATCGTAGCC
This sequence comes from Dipodomys merriami, assembly GCF_024711535.1. NCBI lineage: Eukaryota > Metazoa > Chordata > Mammalia > Rodentia > Heteromyidae > Dipodomys > Dipodomys merriami. The sequence continues at coordinate 890,360 of NW_027205949.1, forward strand.
CTCACCCTAAACCTAAACGTCACACTAACCCTCACCCTCACCTTCACCGTAAAGCTAACCCTAACCCTAACCCTCACTCTAATCCTCAACCTAACCCAAACCTTAACCATAATCATAACCCTCACCCTAACTCTAACCCTTATCCTAACCCTAATCCTAACCCTAAATCTCACCCTAACCCTAACTCTAATTCAAACCCTCACCCTCACCCTAACCCTCACCTTAACACTAACCCTAACACTAAACCTCAACCTAAACTTAAAACTAACCCTAAGCCTCACCCTCACACTAACCCTCACACTAACCCTTATCCTCACACTAACCCTAACCCAAAACCTCACCCTCACCCTCACCATCACACTAACCCTAACCCTTACCCTCACCCTCACCATCACCCTAACCCTAACCCTAAACCTAAACATCACCATAACCCTAATACTTACCCTAACCCTAACCCTAACCCTCACAATAACCCTCACCCTAACACTAACACTAAACCTAACCCTCACCCTCACCCTCACCCTCACCCTAACCCGAACCCTCACCCTAACCCAAACCCTCACCCTAACCCTAACCCTACCCCTCACCCTAAACCTCACCCTCAGCCTAACCCTAAACCTATACCTCACTCTAAACCTAAACCTAACCCTAACCATTACCCTCACCCTAACTCTAACCCTAAACCTAACCCTAATCCTTACCTAACTGAAAACCTCACCCTCACCCTCAGACTCACCCTAACCCACACACTCACCGTAGCCCTCACCCAAAACCTAAACCTCACCCTAACCCTAACCCTAAACCTCCCACACTCCCTCACCCTAAACCTAACCCTAACCCTAACCTAACCGTCACCTTTACCCTCACTCTCACCCTAACCCTACCCTAAACCTAACCCTCACATTAATCCTCACCCTATCGATAACCCTAACCCTCACCCACACCCTAATCCTCAACCTAACACTTACCCTCAACCTGACCCTATACCCTAACACTTTACCCTAACCCTCACACTAACCCTAACCCTCACACTAACACTAACCCTACCTCTCACCACAACCCTCAACTTCACCATAACCCTAAAACTAACCCTAACCCTAACCCTCACACTAATCCTCACATTCAACCTAATCCTCACCCTAACAATAACCCTAACTCTTACCTAACCAAAACCCTCGCCTTCACCCTCATTCTCACTGTAACACTCACACTCACGCTAGCCCTCACTTTAACCGTAACCCTAACCCTAACCCTAATCTTCACCCTCACCCTCACCGTCACCCTCAGCCTAACCCTAACACTTACCCTAATCCTCAACCTAACCCTCAACCTCACCCTCACCCTAACCCTAACCCTAAACCTAAACTTCACCCTCACTCTCACTGTCATCCTCAGCTTTACCATAACCCTAACCCAAATCATAACCCTTACCCTCACCGTCACCCTCACACTCACCCTAAACCACACCCTCACCATAGCATCCACCCTAAACCTAAACCTAACCCTAAATGTAACCCTAAACCTCACTCTTACCCTAACCCTAAACCTAACCCTAACAATAACCCAAATCCTAACCCTAATCCTAACCCTAACCCTCACCCTAACCCTAACGGTAACCATCACACTCACTCTAACCCTATCCCTTAACCTAACAATAACGCTCACCATCATCCTCACCCTAACCCTCACCCTAACCCTAACCCTAACCCTACCCCTCACCCTAAACTTCACCCTAAACCTAACCCACTCCCACACCCTAAACCTCATGCTAACCTGAAACTTTACCCTCACCCTAGCCCTCACCCTCACCTGAAACATCACCCTCACCCTCACCCTAATCCTAACCTTAATCCTAACCCTCAACCTAACCGTAACCCTCACCCTCAACCTCACCGTCAACCTAAAACTCACCCTAAACCTAAACCTAACCCACAACCTAACCCTCACCCGAATCCAAACCCCAACCCTCACCTGAACCCTCACCCTCAACCTAACACTCAGCCTCACACTAAACATCACCCTAACTCTAACCCTCACTCTAAACCTAACCCTAACCATAACCCAAACCCTTACCTAACCGAAAACCTCACCCTCACCCTCACACTCACCCCAACCCTCACCCTAACCGCAACCCTGTCCCTAAACCTAAACCTCAACATAACCCTAACCCTAACCCTCACCCTAACCCTAACCCTAACCCTCACCCTAAACCTCACCCTAACCCTAACTGTAACCGTAACCCTAACCCTCACCCTCACCCAAACCCTAACACTAACCCTCACCCTCACCCTCGCCCTCATACTCATCCTATCCGTTACCCTAACCGTAACCCTAACCCTAACCCTCACCTTCACCATAACCCTAACCCTAACCCCAATATTCACCGTCACTGTAACCTTCACCGTCACCCTAACCCTAACACTCACCGTCACCCTAAACATCACCCTATCCCTAACCCTCACCCTAACCCTAACCTTTACCCTAATGCTAACACTAGCCCTCACCCTCACCCAAACCCTAACCCTAACACAAATCCTCACCGTAACCTAACCCTAACCCTAACCCTAAACCTCACCCTAAAACTCACAATAACCCTAACCCTAACTATATTAATATGCCTAACCCTCACCCTACACCTAACCCCAACACTAATCCTCACCCTATCCCTAACCCTAACTCTAACCGTCACCCTAACTTCACCCTCACAGTAACCCTGAAACTACAAATAAACCTCAACCTCACCCTAAACCTTGCCCTTACCCTTACCCTCACCTTAAACCTACAGTCACCCTCACCCTAGCCCTCACCCTAACCCTTACCCTCACACTAACCCTAACCCTCACCCTAACCCTAAACCTAACTCTCAACCTAACCCTCACCCTAACCCTAACCCTTTCCCTAACGCTAACCATAACATTAACCCTCACCCTCATACTAAACAACACTCTAACACTACCCCTCACCCTAACCCTAACCCTAACCCTCACCCTAACCTTACCCCTCAACCTAACCATCACCATCCCCTAATCCTCACCCTAAATCTAACCCTAACCCTTACCTAAACGAAAACCTCACCCTCACCTTCACCCTCAACTTAACCCTCACTATAACCTTTAACCTCACCCTAAACCTAACTCTAAACTTCAACCTAAACCTAACCCTCAACATAACCCTAAACCTACCCCTCACCCTAACTCTCACCCTAACCCTCACCGTCACCCTAACCCTCAGACTTACCCGAAAGCTAAACCTTACCCTAACCCTAAACCTCACCCTAAACATCACCCTAACCCTAACCTTCACCCTCACCCTCACCCTCACAATAAACATCACCCTAACACTACCCCTCAGCCTAACCCTAACACTCTACCTAACCCTAAACCTCACCCTGACCATCACCCTAACCCTTAGCCGAACCCTAATCCTCAACCGAAAACTAACCCTCACCCTAACCCTAACCCTCACACTAACCCTAACCCGAAACCAACCCTCACCCTCACCCTCACAATACCCCTAACCCTAACCCTAATCTTAACACTAACCCTCACCCTCACCCTCACCTTAACCCTAACCCTAAGCCTAAACCACAGCTTCACTCTCACACTTACCCTCACACTCAACCTAAACCTCACCCAACCCCTACCCCTAGCATTCTCCCTAACACTCATCCTAACCCTAACCCCAACCCTAACCCTACCCCTAACCCTCACCCTCACAGTAACCATAAACCTAACGTTAGCCTTCACCCTAACCCTAATCCTCACCCACACCCTAACACTCAACCTCACCTGAACCCTCACCCTCACCCAAAACCTCATCCTCACCCTAACCCTCACCCTAAACATCACCCAAACCCTAACCCTAACAATAACCCTAACCCTAAACCTTACCCTCACCCTCACCCTAACCCTCACAGTCACCCTAACACTCACCCTAACCCTAACCCTCAACCACACCCTATACTTAACTGGAACCTGAACCCGAAACCTCACGTGAACACTCACCCTCACCCTAAACCTCACCTCACAATAAACATCAACCTCACCCTAACTCTCACCCTAACACTAACCCTAAACCTCACCCTAACCCTTAACCTCAACCTAACCCTAACCCTCACCCTGACCCTCACCCTTCCCCTAACCCTAACCCTCACCCTAAAACTACCCTAACACTAAAGCTCACCTTAAACCTAACCCTCACACTAAACCTAACCCTAACACACAACCTCACCCTCAACCTCACCCTTACCCTAATCCTAACCCTAACCCTAATTCTAATGATAAACCTAAACCTCAACATCACACTAACACTAACCCTGACCCGAAATCGAATCCTAACCCTAACCCGAACCCAAACCCGTACCCTCACCCTAATACTCACCCTCACACTAACCCTAAACCTAACCCTCACCCTCACCCTCTCCCTCACCCTAACACTCACCCTAACCCTAACCCCCCACCATAAACCTAAACTTAACCCTCAACCTCACCCTAACCCTAACTCTAACCATAACCCTCACACTAACACTCACACAAATCCTAACCCTCTCTCTCACCCTAATCTTCACCCTAATATTTACCCTCAACTAACCTTAACACTAAACCTCACACTAAACCTAACCCTTTCCCTAACTCTAACCCTAAACCAAACCCTAATCCTAAACCTAACCCTCACACTTATCCTCACCCTAAGCCTCACCCTCACAGTGAACCTCACCCTAAACATAACCCTCAAACTAAACATCACCCTTACCCTAACCCTCAACCTAAACCTAAAACTAACACTCACCCAAAATCATAACCCTCATCCTAGCCCTAACCCTCACCCTCATCTTCACACTAGCCCTCATCCTAACCCTAATCCTAACAATAACCCTAACGCTAACCCTAAGACTCACCCTAACCCTAAACAAAACTGTAAACCTCACCCTCTTCCTCACCCTCACCCTAACCTTCAACCTCAACCTACCCCTCACCCTAACCCTCACACTAAGCCTAACTCTCAACCTAAACCTAACCCTAACCCTCATACCTAAACCTAATAACCCTCACCCTCACCCAAACCCTCTACCTCAGAATAACCCTAAATTTAAACCTAATCCTAAACCTAACCCTAACCCTAACCCTAACCCTAAATTTAACCCTCACCCTCACCCTCAGCTTAACTCTAAACCTCATCGTCACATTAATCCTCACCCTAACCCTAACCCTTAACCTCATCCTAACCCTAACCCTAACCCTAACCCTAACGCTAACCCTCACCCTCAACCTAACCCTAACTCTAACAATAACCCTAACCCTCACCATATCCCTAACCCTCACCCTCACCCAAACCCTAACCATAACCATAACCCTCAACCTCAACCTCACCCTCAACCTTACCCTCAACCTAACCGTCACCCTAACCCTCACCCTCACCCTAAACATCACCCAAAACCTAATCCTCACCCTAACCCAAGCCCTATCCCTAACCCTAACTCTCACCCTAACCCTCACCCTAACCCCAACGATAGACCTAACACTCACACTCAAACTAACCCTCACCCTAACACTTATCCTAACACTAAACCTAACTCTAAACCTAACCCATAACCTCACACTAACCCTAACCCTCACCCTAACCCTAAAACTAGCGTTCACACTAACCCTCACGCTAACTCTAACCCAAAACCTTTACCTAACGGTAACCCTAATATTAGCCCTCAACCTTATACTAAACATCAAACTAACGCTAACTCTCACCCAAAACCTAAAGCTAACCCTCACCCTAACACTACCCCTCAACCTAACCCTCACCCTCCCCTAATCCTAACCCTAACTCTAACCATAACCCTTACCTATATGAAGCCCTCAATCTCACCCTCAACCTAACCATCACCCTCAACCCAGCCCTTACCCTAATCCTAACCCTACCCTTAACCCTCACCCTAAACCTAACCCTAACACTCACCCTCACCCCAAACCTCACCGTCACCCTAACACTCAACCTAATCCAAACTCTCACCCACACCCTAACCCTCACACTCACCCGAAGCATAAAACTTACTCTAACCCTAAACATCACCCTAACCCTAACCCTCACCCAAAACCTCACCTTCACTCTAACACTCACCCTCACCCTAAACTTCACCCTCAAAATAAACATCACCCTAACCCTACCCCTCAGCCTAACCCTAACCCTCTACCTAAACCTAACCCTCACCCTGACCCTCACCCTATCCCTAACCCTAACCCTACCTCTCACACTCACCCTAACCCTTACCCTAACCCTAACCCTCAACCTAAACCTAACCTAACCCTTACCCTCACCATAACCCTAAAACTAAACCTAACACTAACGCGAACCCCAACCCTCACCTTCACCCTAATCCTCACACTAACCCTTACCCTCAACATAACCCTAACCCTAACCCAACCCTAATCCTCACCGTAAACCTAACCCTTGCCCAAACCTAACTCTCACCATCACCCAAACCCTCATCCTCACCCTAACAATCACACTAACTGTAACCCTAAATCTTATCATAAACTTAACCCTCACCCTCACCGTCATCCTAAGCCTAAACCTAACCCTCAGCCTCACCCTAAACCTAACCCTCACTCTAACGCTCACCCTATCCCTATCGCTAAACCAACAGCTCACCCTCACCCTAACCCTCACCCTATCCCTTATCTTCACCCTAAGCCTCACCCTAACACTAACACTAACCCTCATATTAACCCTAATCCTCACTCTATACCTCACCCTAACCCTAACCTAACCCAAAACTTAACCCACACCCTCACCCTCAGCCCAACACTCACCCTCACCATAAACATCACCCTAACCCTAACCCTCATCCTAAACCGAACCCGAACCATTACCCTAAAACTAACCTTAACGTCACCCTATCACTAAAACTAACCCTAAACCTCACCCTCACGCTAACCCTCACCATAACCCTTATCCTCACACTAAACCTAACCATAACCCTAACCCTAACCATCACACTAACACTAATCCTCACCCTATTCTTAACCCTAACCCTAACCCTCACCCTATCCCTCACCCTCACCCTAACTATAATGCTAACCCTTACTCTCAAACTCACCCTAACCCTCACCCTAAACCTTACCCTCAACTTCACTCTAAATCTCACCCTAACACTCACACTCACTCTAACCCACAAACTAACCCTAACCCTAAGCCTAATGTTCACCCTAACCCTCACCCTCACCATAACCCTAAACCTAACCCTAACCCTTACCCTAACCGTAACCCTCACCCTCACCCTAACCATCACAATAACCATTACCCTCACACTAACCCTAGCCATAACCCTAACCCTAACCCTAACCCTCACCCTAACTCTCACCCTCACACTAAACATCACCCTAAACCTAAACCTCACACTAAACCTAACCCTAACCTTCACCCTAAACCTAACCCTCACCGTAACCCTAACATTCACACTAACACTAACCTTAAACCTCACCCTCAACCTTACCCTAACTCTAACCCTCATCCTAACACTCACCCTCACCCTCACATTCACCCTCACCCTAAGCCTAACCCTAACCCTCATCCTAACACTCACCCTCACTCTCACCCTCACCATAACCCTAACACTAACCCTAACCCAGACCCTCACCCTAATCCTCAACCTAACCCTAACCCTAAAGCTTACCTATCCAAAAACTTCACCCTCACCCTCTCCCTCACCCTAACCCTTACCCTCACCCTATCCCACACCTAACAATAAACCTCAAATTAACCCTAACACTAAACCTCACCCTCAACCTAATCCTAACCCTAAACTTAACCCTAACACTCATCCTAACCCTAACCCTAAACCTAATTCTAACCCTAAACCTAACCCTCACTCTAACCCTTACAGTCAGCCTAACCCTAACCTTATCCCTCACACTAAACCTAAGGCTCACCCTAACCCTAACATACCCCTCAGCCTAACCCTCACCCTAAACCCAACCCTAAACCAAATCCTCATCCTATCCTTAACCTCAACCCAAACCCTCACAGTAACCTTCAACCTCATCCTAACCCTCACTCATATCCTTACTCTCACCCGAACCCTAAAGCTCACCCTCAGCCTAACCATCATCCTAACAATTACCCACACCCTAACACTCACCTTAAACCGAACCATAAATCTAACCTTCAACATAACCCTCAACCTAACCCCAAACTTCACCGTCACCCTAATATTCACCCTAAACTTTACCCTGCCCTAGCACTTACCCTAACCCTCACACTAATCCTAACACTAAATCTCAGCCTAACCCTTATCCTAACACTAAACCTAACCTTAACACTCAACCTAAACCTAAACCTAACCCTAACCCTAACACTAACCCTCATCCTAACCCTAACCCTTACCCTCACCATCCACATCACCCTCAGCCTAACACTAATCCTAACCCTAATCCTAACACACACCCTCACCCTCACCCTAACTCTAAACCTAAACCTAACCCTAACACTCACCATCACCCTCACCCTAAACCTGACCATATCCCTAACCCTCACCCTAACCCCAAGCCTGACCCTATACCTCACCCTAACCCTAACCCTAACCCTCACCCTAACACTCACCGTAACCCTCACCCTCTCCCTAAAACTAACCCTCACCATCATACTCACACTAAACCTCAGCCTAATCCTTAGGTTCACCAGAACCCTAACCCTAATCCTAACCCTAATCCTCACCATAACCCTAACCCTCATGCACACCCTAACCCTCAATCGAACCTGTACCCGAACCCTCACCCTAACACTCACCCTAACTCTAACCTTAACCCTGATCTGAAAACTAACCCTCACCTTCAAACTCACCCTAACTCTAACCCTAACCCTAAACCTAACCCTCACTCTCACCCTCACCTTAATCCTCACACTCACCCTAAAACTCACCCTACCCTAACCCTACCCCTCTCCATTACTCTCAACCTAACCCTAAACCTAACCCTAATCTTCACCCTCACCCTGACCCTCAAACTCAGCCTAACTTAACCCTAACAATATTCCTATTCCTAACACTTACCCTCACATTCAACCTAAAACTCACCCTAACCCTAACACTCACCCACACCCTAAACTTACCCTAACCTCACCCTAACTTTACCCTTACTTTCACCCTAAATGTAACCTCAGCTTAACCCTCACTCTCAGCCTAATCCTCACCCTAACCCTAACCCTTACCTAAATGAAAAACTCATCCTCACCCTCACCCTAACACTAACCCTAACAATAACCCCAACTCTAACCCTAACCCTAACACTAAAACTCACCCTAAAACTAACCCTAAACCTCACCCTCACCCTTACCCTCATCTAACCCTCACACTAATCATAACCTTAACACTCAGCCTAAACCTCATCCTAACCCTAACCCTAAACCTCACCCTAACCCTAACTCTCACCTTCACTTTCACCCTCACCCTCATACTAACCCTAATTCTAACCCTAACCCTCACTCTCACCCTAACCCTCACCCTAAAAGTTACCCACATCTTAAACCTCACCCTAAACCTAACCCTAAACCTAACCCTCACCCTAACCCTCACCTAACCCTAACCATAACCCTAAACCTAACACTCACACTAACCCTAACCCTCACACTCTCCCTAAACCTCACCCTAAACATTACCTTCTATCTAACCCAAACCCTAACCCTAAACCTAACACTCACACTAACCTTAACCCTAACCCTCAGCCTAACGCTTTTCCTAACCCCAAACCTAACCCTAACCCTCACACTCACCCTAAACCTAACCCAAACCCTCACGGTAACCCTAACCATCAACCTCATCCCAACCCTCATCCTAACACTTACCCTCAACCTAACCCTATTGCTAACCCTCACCCTAACCCTAAACCTCAACCTAAACCTAAACCTGACCCTGACTCTCATCCTAGGCCTAACCCTAAACCAAACCCTTACCCTAACCCTAACCCTCACCCTAAACCTAAACCTCACCATAACAGTAACCGTCACACTAACCCTAACACTAACCCTCACCATCAACCTTACCCTAACAATATCCCTCATCCTAACTCTAACGGTAAAACTAATGCTAACCCAAAGCCTCACCCTAAACCTATCCCGACACCTCACCCTAACGCTCACCGTAACCCTAAGACTCAACCAAACCCTAACACTCACCCTCACCCTCACCCTCACCCTCACCCGAACACTCACCCTTAACCTAACCCTCACCCTCACAATAAACATGACCCTAACCCTAATAATCACCCTAGCACTAACCCTAACCCTCAAACAAAACATAAGCCTAACACACATCCTCACGCTCTACCTCACCCTTACCCTAACCCTAACACTCACCCTAACCCTAACTCTAAACCTAAGGTTAACAATAAAACTCAACCTCAGGCTAACCCTCACCCTAACCCTTACCCTCAACCTAAACCTAACCCTAACCCTCATAGTAAACAAAACCCTCAATTTAACCCTAACCCTAAACCTCACAGTAAACCTAACCCTCACCGTAAACCTAACCCTACCACTCAGCCTAATCCTCAACCTAAACCTAACCCTAACCCTAATCCTCACCCTATCCATAAACTTAACCCTAACCCTAACCCTCACCCACACCCTAAACCTAATGCTCACCCTAACCCTTACCCTCACCCTCACCCTAATATTAACCCTAACCCTCACCCTAACACTTACCCACACCCTAATCCTCACCCTAACCCTAACCCTAAACCTAAACCTCACCCTAAGACTAACCATAACCGTAAACCTAACCCTCATCCTAACCCTCATCCTAACCCTCACCCTAACCCTCACCCTAACACTAACACTAACCCTAAACTTTACCCTCAACCTAACCCAAACCCTAACCCTAAATGTAACACTCATACTAACCCTAAGCCTAACCCTCAGCCTAATCCTTATCCTAACCCTAAAACTAACCCTAACCCTAACCCACACACTCACCCTAACCCTAACCATAACCCTAAACCTCACCCTAACCCTCACCCTAACCGTCAGCATAACCCTCGTCCTATCCCTAACCCTAACCCTAACTCTCACCCTCACCCTAACCCTAAAACTTAACCTCACCCTAACCCTAACCCTAACCCTCACCCTAAACCTAACCCTCACCCTCACCCTAACCCTCATCTAAAAACTTACCCTCAACCTAACCCTATCCCTTACACTAAACCTAACCCTAACTCTCACCCGAACACTCACCCTCACCCTAACCCTCACCCTCACACTAAATATCACCCTAACCCCTCAACCTAACACTAACCCCAACCCTCACCCTAACCCTAACCTCACCGTAATCCTAACCCTCACACTAAACCTAACCCTAAACCTCACACTCACCCTAACCCTAACCCTAACACTAATCCACACCCTCACCTTATCCTCACTCTAACCCTAACCATAACCCATACCTAAACGAAAACCTCACCCTCACCCTCTCCCTCACCCTAACCCTCACGCTCACCCTAGTCCTCAACCTAACTCTAACCCTCACCCTAACCCTAATCCTAACCCTCATGGTCACCCTCACCCTAACAGGAAACCTAACACTAACCCTCATCCTAAAACTAACCATAACCCTAATTCTAACCCTAAAACTTACACTCACCCTAACCCTAACCTTAACCCTTACGGTCACCCTAACCCTAACCCTAATCCTCACACTAAACCTAACACTCAATCTACCCTATACCTACCCCTCACCCTAATCCTCACCCTAACACTAAACCTCACACTAAACCTAACCCTCACCCTAACCCTAACCCTCAAACTAACCCTAAACATAACACTCATCCTCACCCTCACCCTCACAATACACCGAACCTTAACCCTAATCCTAACACTGACTCTCAACCTCACCCTCACCCTCAGGCTAACCCCAACCATAAGCCTAACCCTCACCCTCACTCTCACCCTAACCCTCACACTCACCCTAAATGGCACCCTAACCCTAACCCTGCCCCTCTCCCTAACCCTCACCCTCACCCTCACCTTAACCATAACACCAATCCTAACCCACACCCTCAACCTAATACTCAACCTAACCCTAACCCTGAACCTTACCTAACCAAAACCTCACCCTCACCCTCAACCTCACCCTTATCCTCACCCTAGCCCACACTTAACACTAAACCTCAAACTAACCCTAACCCTAAACCTCACCCTCACCCTAATCCTAACCTTAAACTTAACCCTAACACTCATCCTAACCCTACCCTAAACCTAATGCTAACCCTAAACCTCACACTCACCCTAACCCTCACTCTAACCCTTACTGTCACCCTAACCCTTACCTTAACCCTCACACTAAGCCTAAGCCTCACCCTAACCCTAAACCTACCCCTCACCTTAACACTCACCCTAAACCTAAACCTAACCCAAATCCTCATCCTATCCTTAACCTTAACCCAAACCCTCACCCTAACCCTCACCCTCATCCTAACCTCATCCTTACCCTCACCCGAACCCTAAAGCTCACCCTCAACCTAAACATTACCCTAACACTTACCCACACCCTAACACTCACCTTAACCCGAACCATATACCTAACCTTCAACCTAAACCTCAACCTAACCCTAACCTCACCGTCACCCTAATATTCATCCTAAACTTTACCCTCACCCTAACACTTACCCTAACCCTAAACCTCAGCCAAACCCTTGTCCTAACCCTAAACCTAACCCTAACACTGAACCTAAACCTAAACCTAACCCTAACCCTAACACTAACCCTCATCCTAACCCTAACCCTTACCCTCACCCTCCACATCACCATCAGCCTAACCCTAATCCTAACACTCACCCTCAACCTCACCCTAACTCTAAACCTAAACCTAACCCTAACACTCACCATCACCCTCACCCTAAATCTAACTGTATCCCTAACCCTCACCCTAACACCAAGCCTCACCCTATACCTCACCCTCACCCTAACCCTAACCCTAACACTCACCGTAACCTTCACCTTATCCCTAAAACTATCCCTCACCATCATCCTCACACTAAACCTCAGCCTAATCCTTAAGTTCACCAGAACCTTGACCTTAAACCAAACCCTAATCCTCACCATAACCCTAACCCTCATGCACACCCAAATCCTCACCCTCACCCTCACCCGAAACCTCACCCTAACACCCACCCTAACTCTAACCTTAACCCTAATCCTAAAACTAACCCTCACCTTAAAACTCACCCTAACTCTAACCCTAACCCTAAAGCTAACCCTCACTCTCACCCTCACCTTAATCCTCACACTCACCCTAAAACTAAACCTAACCCTAACCCTACCGCTCTCCATAACTCTCAACCTAACCCTAACCTTAACCCTAACCTTCACCCTCACCCTGAACTCCACCTCAGCCTAACCTTTATTCTAATCCTATTCCTATTCCTAACACTTACCCTCACATTCAACCTAAAACTCACCCTAACCCTAACCCTCACCCACACCCTAATCCTCAACCTCACACTAAACATCACCCTAACCCTAACCCTCACCCAAACCCTATCCCCAACCCTCACCCTAACCCTAACCTCACCGTAATCCTAACCCTCACACTATCCCTAACCCTAACCCTCACACTCACCCTAACCCTAACCCTAACACTAATCCACACCCTCACCTTATCCTCACTCTACCCTAACCATAACCCTTACCTAAACGAAAACCTCACCCTCACCCTCTCCCTCACCCTAACCCTCACGCTCACCCTAGCCCTCAACCTAATGCTAACCCTCACCCTAACCCTAATCCTAACCCTCATGGTCACCCTCACCCTAACAGAAAACCTAACCCTAACCCTCATCCTAAAACTAACCATTACCCTAATTCTAACCCTAAAACTTACACTCACCTTAACCCTCACCCTAACCCTTACCGTCACCCTAACCCTAACCCTAATCCTCACACTAAACCTAACACTCAACCTACCCTATACCTACCCCTCAGCCTAACCCTCACCCTAAACCTAACCCTAAACATAATCCTCACCCTATCCCTAAACTTAACCCTAACCCTCGCACTCACCCTAAACCTACCCCTGACCCTAAACCTCACCCTAATCCTCACGCTAACCCTAAACCTCACATTAAACCTAACCCTAACCCTCAAACTAACCCTAACCCTAACATTCACTCTCACCCTCACCCTCACAATACCCCTTACCTTAACCCTAATCCTAACATTGACCCTCACACTCACTCTCAGGCTAACCCTAACCATAAGCCTCACCCTCACCCTCACTCTAACCCTAACCCTCACACTCACCCTAAACCGCACCCTACCCCTACCCCTCTCCCTAGCCTTCACCCTAACCCAAACCCTAACCCTAACACCAACCCTAACCCTACCCCTAACCCTCACCCTCACACTAACCCTAAACCTAAAGTTAACCCTCACCCTAACCCTAATCCTCACCCACACCTTAAACCTCAACCTCACCTGAACCCTCACCCTCACCCGAAATCTCATCCTCACCCTAATCCTCAACCTAAACATCACCCAAAAACTAACCATCACCCTAACCCTAACCCTAATCCTAACCCTCACCCTAACCCTCACCCTAACCGTTATCCTCACCCTACCCCTAACCCTAACACTAACCATAACTGTCACACTAGCCGTAAATCTTACACTATCCCTAACCCTAAATATAACCTTCACCCTCACCCTAAACTTCACCCTCACCCTAAATATTACCCTAACTCTAAACCTCACCCTAACCCTATAGGTGAACCTAAACCTCACCCTCCCCTAACCCTCACACTAACCCTGATCCTCACACTAACCCTAACCCTCACCATCACTTTCACCCTCACCGTCAGCCTAACAATAACACTAAACCTAATCCTATCCCTAACCTTAAACCTCACCCTAAACCTAACCCTATCCATCACCCTCAACCTCACCCTCACCCCCACCCTCAACCTAACACTCACCCTAACACCCTCACACTAACCCACAACCTCACCTTAAAAATCACCCTAACACTAACCCTTACCCTAACCTTAACCCTAACCATCACCCTCAACCTCAACCTCACCCCCACCCTCAACCTAACCCTCACCCTCACCCTCACCCACACACTATCCCACAAACTCACCTTAAACATCACCCTAACACTAACCCTCACCCTAACCCTAATCTTCACTCTAACCCTATCCCGACACCTCAACCTAACTCTCACCCGAATCCTAACACTAACCCTAACCCTAACCCTAAACCTAACCCTCACCCTCACCGTAACCCTCACCATCACCCTAACACTCACCCTAACCCTAAGCCTCAACCACACCCTAACCTTCACACTCACCCGAAACCTCACCCTCACGTGAACACTCACCCTCAACCTAAACCTCACCCTCACAATAAACATCAACCTAACCCTAACTGTCACCCTAACCCTAACCCTAACGCTCACCCTAACCCTAACCCTCAACCTAACCCTAACCCTCACCCTGACCCTCACCCTACGCCTAAACCTAACCCTCACCGTAAACCTACCCTAACACTAAACCTCAACTTAAATCGAACCCTCACCCTAACACTAACCCCCACACTAAACCTAACCCTAACACTCACACTCACTCTCAACCTCACCTTTCCCCTAACCCTAACTCTAACCCTAATCTTAATGCTAAAGCTAAACCTCCAGATCACTCTAATCCTAACGCTGACCCTCACCCTAACCCTAACCCTCACCCGAACCCGAACCCGAAACCGAACCCAAATCCTAACCCGAACCCTCACACTAACACTAAACCTAACCCTCACCCTCACCCTCTCCCTCACCCTAACCCTCACCCTAAACCTAACCCCCCACCATAACCCTAACCCTAACCCTCAACCTCACCCTAACCCTAACTCTAACCCTAACCCTAACCTTAAAACTAACACTAACACTCAAGCAAATCCTAACCCTCTCTCTCATCCTAAACTTCACCCTAATATTTACCCTCACCCAAACCTTAATCCTAATCCTCACACTAAACCTAACCCTCACCCTAATTCTAACCCTAAACCTAACCCTAATCCTAAAACTAACCCTCACACTCACCCTCACCCTAAGCCTAACCCTCACCCTCAACATCACCCTAACACTCACCCTCAAACTAAACATCACACTAACCCTAACCCTCACCCTAAACCTAACCCTAACCCTCATCCAAAACCCTAACCCTCATGCTACCCATAACCCTAAACCTCATCTTCACCCTAGCCCTCATCCTAACCCTAATCCTAACAATAACCCTAACCCTAACCCAAAAACTCGCCCTAACCCTAATCAAAACGCTAACACTCACCCTCTTCCTCACCCTCACCCTAACCTTCACCCTCACCCTAACACTCACTCTAACCCTCAGCCTCAACCTAACCCTAACCCTCACCCCTAAACCTAACCCTAACCCTCACCCTCAAACTCACTCTCACCCTAACCCTCACCCTCACCATAAACATCACCCAAACCCTAACCCTCACCTTAACCCAAACCGTAACCCTAACCCTAACCATCACCCTAATCCTCACGCTAAACCCAACGATAAACCTAACACTCACACGCAACCTAACCCTCACCCTAACACTTATCCTCACACTAACCCTAACTCTAACCCTAACCCTTACCCTCAAACTAACCCTAACCCTCACCCTAACCCTAATCTAACCCTTTCCATAACGCGAAACCAAATAGTAATCCTCACCCTCTTACTAAACATCAAACTAACCCTAACCCTCACCCTAAACCTAACGCTAACCGTCACCCAAACCCTATCCCTCAACCTAACCCTCACCCTCCACTAATCCTCACCCTCACTCTAACCCTAACCCTTACCTAAACGAAGCCTCACCCTCAACCTCACCCTCAAACTAACCCTCACACTCACCCTAGCCCTCACCCTAATCCTAACCCTACCCCTCACCCTACCCCTCACCGTAACCCTAATCCTCACCCTAAACCTAACCCTAACCCTCACCGTCACCCCAAACCTCATCGTCACCCTAACACTCAACCTAATCCAAACCCTCACCCACACCCGAACCATCACATTCATCCGAAGCCTAAAACTTACCCTAACCCTATACCTCACACTAAACATCACCCTAACCCTAACCCTCACCCGAACCCTCACACTCACCCTAACTCTCACCCTCACCCTAACCTTCACGCTCACAATAACCATCACCCAAACCCTACCCCTGAGCCTAATCCTAACCCTCTACCTAAACCTAACCCTCACCCCGACCCTCACCCTAACCCTAAAACTTACCCTCACCCTTACCCTAACCCTTACCCTAACCCTAACCTTCACCCTAAACCTAACCCTATCACTTACCAACACCATAACCCTAAACCTAACCCTAACCCTAACGCTAACCCTAACCCTAATCCTCACCATAAACATAACCCTCGCCCACACCCTAACACTCACCATCAACCGAACCCTCATCCTCACCCTAACACTCACAGGAAAGCTAACCCTAACCCTTATCATAAACTGAACCCTCACCCTCACCCTCACCCTAAGCCTAACCCTAACCCTAACCCTAAACCTCACCCTCAGCCTAAACCTAACCCTCACCCTAACGCTCACCCTATCGCTAACGCTAAACCTACACCTCACACTAACCCTCACCCTAACACTAACACTAACCCTCACATTAACCCTAATCCTCACACTATACCTCACCCTAACCCTAACCCTAACAGAAAACCTAACCCTCACACTCACCCTCACCCCAACACTCACCCTCACCATAAACATCACACTAACCTTAACCCTCATCCTAAACCAAACCCTGACCCTAACCCTAAACCTAACCCTAAACCTCACCCTAATGTCACCCTATCACTATCGCTGACCCTACACCTCATCCTCACCCTAACCCTCACAATAACCCTTATCCTCACACTAACCCTAACCATAACCATAAACCTAACCCTCACACTAAACCTAACCCTCACCCAAACCCTAACCCTACCCTTCAGCCTAACCCTCACCCTAAACCTAACCCTAACCCAAATCCTCATCCTATCCTTAACCTTAACCCAAACCCTCACCCTATCTCTCACCTTCACCCTAATCCTCACCCTTATCCTTACCCTCAGCTGAACCCTAACCCTCACCCTCAACCTAACCCTCACCCTAACACTTACCCACACGCTAACACTCACCCTAAAACGAACCATAACCCTAAACTTCACACTAAACCTCAACCTCAACCTAACCCTAAACTTCACCGTCTCACTAATATTCACCCTAAACTTTACCCTCACCCTAACACTTACCCTAACCCTAAACCTAACCCTCACACTAACCCTAACCCTAATCCTCAGCCTAACCCTTATCCTAAACCTAAACCTAACCCTAACACTCAATCTAAACTTAAACCTAACCCTAACCCTAACACTAACCCTCATCCTAACCCTAAACCTCACCCTCACCGTCCACATCACCCTCAGCCTAAACTTAATCGTAACCCTAATCCTAACACTCACCTTCACCCTCACCCTAACTCTAACCCTAAACCTAACCCTAACAGTCACAATCACCCTCACCCTAACCCTAACCGTATCCTTAACCCTAACCCTTACCCTAACCCTAACACTTACCGTAACCCTCACCCTACCCCTAACACTAACCCGACCCCTCATCCTCACACTAAACCTCAATCTAGTCCTTAAGCTCACCAGAACCCCAACCCTAATCCTAACCCTAATCCTCACCATAGCCATAACCCTCATGCACACCCTAACCCTCACCTGAACCCTCACCCTCACCCTCACCCTAACACTCACCCTAACCCTAACCTTCAACCTAACCCTAACTCTCCCCCTCACACACACCATCAGCCTAAACCTCACCATAAACCTAACCTTAACCCACACCCTATAACCCTCACCCTCAACCTCACCCTCGCCCTAACATTTATCCTCCCCCTTTCCTATTAACCCTAATCCTAATGCTCACACTAACCCTAGCCCTCACCCTAAAACTAACCCTCAACCTAATAGTAACCCTCACTCTTACCCTCACACTAACCCTAACCCTAACTCTAAACCTCGCCATCAAACTCACCCTAAGCCTAACACTAACCCTCACCCCAAATCTCACACTCACCCTACCCCTACCCCTCTCCCTAACCCTGACCCTAACCCTACGCTAACATTCACCCTAACACTTATCCTCACCCTAACACTAACCCTAACCTTCAAACTCACCCTGACCCTCACCCTCAAACTAACCCTAACCCTAACCCTATTCCGAATCCTAATCCTCACCCTCACCCTCACCCTAACACTAACCTTAACACTGACCATTACCCTCACAATAGGGATAACCCTTACCCTAATCCTAACCATAACCATAACGTTAACCGTCACCCTGACCCTCACCTGCAACCCAACACTAACGCTAACCCTATTCCTAATCCTAACCCTCACCATCACCCTCACCCTAAAATTATCCCTAACCCTAACCCTCAACCTCACCCTCACCCTAACCATCACCCTCACCCTAAACATCAACCTAACCATAACACTCACCCTATCCGTAACCCTAACCCTCGCCCTAAACCTAACCTCAGTGTAACCATCACCCTCAACCTAATCCTCACCCTAAACATAACCCTAAACCTCACCCTCAACCTCCCCTTCCCCCTCAGCTTTACCCTAACCCTAATCCCAATCCTAACCCTAACACTCAACCCCACCCTCACCCTAATCCTAACCCTAACCCTAACGCTAACCCTCACCCACACCCTCCCACTCACCCTAACGCTAACCCTAACAATAATCCTAACCCTGACCCTTAAATAAATATTAAAACTCAAACTAACCTTAATCCTACCCCTAAACATCTCCCTCACCCTCACCCTCATTCTAACCCTCACCCTCACCATCACAATTACCATCACACTAACCCTCACACTAACCCTAACACTCACCATAACCCTAACCCTCTCCTTCACTTTCACCCTCACCCTCAGCCTAACCCTAACCCTAACTGTAATCCTAACCCTAAACCTCACCCTCAAACTAATCCTCACCCTAACACTTATCCTCACACTAACCCTAACTCTAACCCTAACCCTTACCCTCACAAAATCCTTAACCCTCACCCTAACCCTAAACCTACCCGTCACCCTAACCCTAACCCTAACCCTAAACCTTTCCCACACGCTAACCCTAACAGCAACACTGACCCTCATACTAAACATCACTCAAATGCTAACACCCTAATCATAACCCTAACCCTCACCCAAAACCTACCCCTCAACCTAACCCTCACCTTCCCCTAACCCTCACACTAAGCCTAACCCTCAACTTATCCCTAATCCTCACCCTCAATTTCACCCTCACCCTCAGCCTAAACCTAACCCTAAACCTAATCCTAAACCTAACCCTCACCCTCAACCTAACCCTCACACGCACCCTCAGCCTAACCCTCAGCCTCACACTCACCCTCACACTAACCCTCAACCTCACCTTAAACATCACCCTAACCCTAACCCTAACCCTAAACCTAACGCTAACACTAACCCTCACCCTCACCCTAACCCTCAACCTAACCCTTATACTCACACTAACCCTAAGCCTAACCCTAATCCTAACCCTAACCCTATCCCGACACCTCAACCTAACTCTCACCCTAACCCTAACCCTAACACTAACCCTCACGGTCATCCTAACCCTCACCCTCACCCTAACCCTCACCGTCACCCTAACTCTCACTGTAACCCTAATTCTCAACCACAACCTAACTTTCACCCTCACCCTCACCTTCACCTTCACCCGAACACTCACCCTCACCCTAACCCTCACCCTCACAATAAACATCACGCAACAATATCCCTACACCTCACCGTAACTCTCACCCTAACCCTAACCCTAAGCCCAACCCTAAATCTCACCATAACCCTAACCTTAAATCTAAACCTCATTCTCACCCTAACCCTCACCCTCACCTCACCCTCACCCTAACCCTAACCCTAAACCTAACCCTCACCCTAACCCACATTCTAACCCTCACCCTCACCCTAACTCTAATGCAAAACCTACCTCTCACCCTCAACCTAACCCTCACCCTAAACCTCACCAGAACCCTTAACCTCACCATAACCCTAACCCTAAATCTAAACCTAATCCTCAACTTAACCCTAACCCTCGCCCACACCCAAATCCTCATCATCACCCGAAACCTCATCCTCACCCTACCACTCACACTAACCCTAAACCTAATCCTAATCCTAAACCTAACCCTCACCTTCACCCTCACCCTCAACCTAACCCTAACCCTAAACCTAAACCTCACAATCATCCTCACCCTCAACCTAACACTCACCCTCACCATAAACATCACCCTAACCCTAACCCTCACCCTCACCCTAATACGTATCCTCACCCTAACACTAACCCTAACCTTCACCCTCACCTTGACCCTCACCCTCAACCTAACCCTAACCCTAACCCTATTCTTAATCCTAACCTTCACCCTCACCCTAACCTTAAATCTACCCTAAGCCTAACCCTCACGCTCACCCTCACACTAATCCTAACCCTAACCCTAACACTAACCCTCACCCTTAACCTCCCCTTCCCCCTCAACCTTACCCTAACCCTAATCCTAACCCTAACACTCAACCCCACCCTCACCCTAACCCTAACCGTAACCCTAATGCTAACCCTTGTCCACACCCTCTTCGTAACCATAACTGTAACCCTAACAATAACCTTAACTCTAACCCTAACCCTAACCCTAAAACTCACCCTAAACCTAATCCTAACCCTAACCCTCACCCTCACGCTCACCCTTGTTCTAAACCTCACCCACACATGACCTAACACTCACACTAAACCTAACCCTCACCCTAAGCCTAACCCTAACCCTAAAGCTTACACTCACTTTCACCCTCTCCCTCAGCCTAACCCTAACCCTAACCCTACTCCTAACCCTAACCATCCCCTTCCCCCCAAAACTAACCCTAACCCTCACCCTAACCCTAACCCTAACCCTCACCCTCAACCTCACCATCACCCTCACACTAACCCTCAACCACACCCTAAACATGACCCTAAACCTAACTCTCACCCTAAACCTAACCCTAACCGAAACCCTAAACCTAACCCTCAACCTAACCCTAACGCTAACCCTAACCCTCACCCTCACCCTTACCTTCACCATAACCCATATCCTCACACTAACTCTAACCCTAACCCTATCCCTAACCCTCAACCTAACCCTAAACCGCACCCTAACCCTATCCTGACACCTCACCCTAACTCTCACCCTAACCCAAACCCTAAACCCAACCCTCACCCTAACCCTAACCCTGCACCTAACCCTCACACTCACCCTAACACTAAACCTCACCCTCAAACTCCCCTTCCCCCTCAGCCTTACCCTAACCCTAACCCCAATCCTAACCCTAACCCTCTGCACCACCCTCACCCTAACCCTCACCATCACCCTAACAATAAGCCTAACCCTAACCCTAACCCTAACCCTAAAACTCAACCTAACCCTCATCCTAACCCTAAACATCACCCTCAACCTCACCCTCATTCTAACCCTCACCCTCACCCTGACCCTCATCATTACACTAAACCTAACACTAACCCTAACCCTCACACTAACCCTAATTCTCACCCTCAATTTCACCATCACCATCAGCCTAAACCTAACCATAAACCTAATCCTAACCCTAAAACTAACCATCAACCTAATCCTCACCCTAACACTTATCCTCACACTAATCATAACTCTAACCCTAACCCTTACCCTCACACTAACCTTTACGCTCACCCTAACCCTAAACCTACCCGTCACCCTAAACCTCACCCTAATCCTAACCCTAACCTTTTCCCTAACGCTAACCCTAACAGTAACCCTCATCCTCATACTAAACATCATTCTAACGCTAACACTCACCCTAAACATAACCCTAACCCTCACCCTAACCCTTCCCCTCAACCCAACCCTCACCCTCCCCTAACCCTCATACTAACCCTAACCCTCACCCTAACCCTAACCATAACCCTAATCCTAAACCTAACCCTAAACCTCATCCTAACCCTAAACCTAACCCTCACTCTCAACCTCACCCTCACCCGCACCCTCAACCTAAGCCTCACTCTCACACTCACACTCACACTAACCCTCAACCTCACTTTAAAAATCACCCTAACCCTCACCCTCACCCTAAACCTCACACCCTTTATCCTCACACTAACCCTAACCCTAACCCTAACAATCACCCTAACCCTACCCCAACACCTCAACCTAACTCTCACCCTAATCCTAAACCTAACCCTAACCCTCACCCTAACCTTACCCCTAAACCTAACCCTCACCCTCCCCTAACCCTCACTGTCACCCTAACACTCACTCTAAAGTTAAGTGACAACCACACCCTAAACTTCAGCATCACCGAAAGCCTCACCCTCACCCGAACACTCACCCTCACCCTAACACTCACCCTCACAATAAACATCAGCCTAACCTTAAGTCTCACACTAACACTAACTCTAACCCTCAACCTAACCCTAACCCTCAGCCTAACCCTAAGCCTCACCCTGACCCTCACCCTACCCCTAACTCTAACCCTCAACCTAACCCTTATCCTAACCCTAAACCTCACCCTAAACCTAACCCTCACCATAACACTAACCTTCAGAATAAACCTAACCCTAACACTCACCCTAACCCTCAACCTCACCCTCAATCTAAACCTATCTCTCATCTTAACCCTCACACTAACACTCAGGCTAATCCTAACAGTCACTCTCACTCTAACCCTCACCCTAATATTTACACTCACCCTAACTTTAACCCTAACACCTCAGGCTTACCCTAAACCTCACCCTCAAACTAAACACCACCCTAACCCTAACCCTCACCCTAAACCTAACCCTAACCCTCACCCAAAACCCTAATCCTCATCCTATCCCTAACCCTAACCCTCATCTTCACCCTAGCCCTCATCCTAAACCTAATCCTAACAATCACCCTAACCCTGAGCCTAAAACTCACCCTAACTTTAATCCTAACGCTAACCCTCAACCTCTTCCTCACCCTCACCCTAAACTTCAACCTCAACCTCACCCTCACCCTAACACACACCCTAAACCTAACAATCAACCTAAACATAAACCTAACTCTCACCCCTAAACCTAACCATAACCCTCACCCTCACCCAAACCCTCAAGCTCAACCTAACCCTAACAACTAACCCTAATCCTAAACCTAACCCTAAAACTCACCCTCACCCTAACCCTAACCTTAACCCTCAACCCCACCCTCAGCCTAACGCTAAACCTTATCCTCACCCTAACCCTCACCCTAACCCTTACCCTCATCCTTTCCCTAACCCTAACCCTCACCCTCACCCTAACAATAACCCTAATAACCCTAACCATCACCCTAACCTAACCCTCACCCTCAACCAAACACTAACCCTCACCCAAAACCCTAATCCTCATCCTATCCCTAACCCTAACCCTCATCTTCACCCTAGCCCTCATCCTAAACCTAATCCTAACAATCACCCTAACCCTGAGCCTAAAACTCACCCTAACTTTAATCCTAAGGCTAACCCTCAACCTCTTCCTCACCCTCACCCTAAACTTCAACCTCAACCTCACCCTCACCCTAACACACACCCTAACCCTAACAATCAACCTAAACATAAACCTAACTTTCACCCCTAAACCTAACCATAACCCTCACCCTCACCCAAACCCTCAAGCTCAACCTAACCCTAACAACTAACCCTAATCCTAAACCTAACCCTAAAACTCACCCTCACCCTAACCCTAACCTTAACCCTCAACCCCACCCTCAGCCTAACGCTAAAACTTATCCTCACCCTCACCCTCACCCTCAACCTAACCCTCAATCTCACCCTCACCCTAACTCTCATCCTAACCCTCACACTAACACTCACGCTAATCCTAACACTCACTACAACTCTAAAACTCACCCTAATATTTACCCTCACACTAACCCTGACACTAAACCTAACCCTCACCCTAACTCTAACCCTTAACTTCACCCTAATCCTACACCTAACCCTAACACTCACCCTCATCCTAAGCCTAACCCTCACCTTCACCCTCACCCTAACACTCACCCTCAAATTAAACATCACCCTAACCCTTACCGTCACCCTAAACCTAACCCTAACCCTCACCCAAAACCCTAATCCTCATCCTATCCCTAACCCTAAACCTCATCTTCACCCTAGACCTCATCCTAACCCTAATCCTAACAATAAACCTAACCGTAACCCTAAAACTCACCATAACCCAAATCCTAACGCTAGCCCTCACCCTCTTCCTCACCCTCACCATAAATTTCAACCTCAACCTCACCCTCACACTAACAATCACACTAACCCTAAAACTCAACCTAAACCTAACCCTAACCCTCACACCTAAACCTAACCCTAAACCTCACCCTCAACCAAACCCTCAACCTCAGCCTAACCCTAACCCTAACCCTAATCCAAAACCTAACCCTAAAACAAAGCCTCACCCCCACCCTCAGCTTTAACCCTAAACCTTATCCTCACCTTAACCTTCACCCTAACCCTCACCCTCATCCTTTCCCTAACCCTAACCCTCACCCTCACCCTAACCCTAACCCTAACATTAACCCTAACCATCACCCTAACATTAACCCTCACCCTCACCCAAACCCTAACACTAATCGTAACCCTCACCCTCACCCTCAACATATCCCTCAACCTCACCCTCACCCTAACCCTCACCCTCACCCTAAACATCACCCTAACCCTAACACTCACCCTAACCCAAACCCTAACCCTATCTCTAAAGCGCACCCTAACACTCACCCTAATATTTATGCTCACACTAACCCTAACTCTAACCCTAACCCTTACCCTCACACTAACCCTAACCCTCACCCTAACCCTAAACCTACATCTCACCCTAACCCTCACCCTAACTCTAACCCTTTTTCCCTAATGCTAACCCTAACATTAACTCTCATCCACATACTAAACATCATCCTAACTCTAACCCTAACCCAAACCCTAACCCTAACCCTAACCCTAACATCACCCTAACCCTACAACTCTACCTAAACCTCACCCTCCCCTAATCTTCACCATAACTCTAACCCTAACCCTTACCTAAATGAAACACTCACCCTCAACTTCACCCTCAACCTAACCCTCACCATAACCCTTACCGTACCCTAAACATAACGGTAACCCTCACCCTAAACCTAACCCTCAACCTAAACCTAAATCTACCCCTCACCCTAACCCTCACCCTAACACTAACACTCACCCTAAACCTAACCCTAAACCTGAACGTCACCCTAACCCTCACCGTCAACCTAACAATCAACGTAACCCAAACGCTCACCCACACCCTAACCCTCAGACTCACCCAAAACCTAAATATTACCTTAAAAATAAACCTCACCCTAAACATCACCCTAACCCTAACCCTCACCGCACCTGAACCCTCACAATAAACATCACCCTAAACCTACCCCTCAGCCTAACCCTAACCCTCTACCTAAAACTAAGCCTCACCCTGACCCTCACCCTAACTCTTAACGTAACCCTAACCCTAACCCTCACACTAACCCTAACCCTAACCCTAACCCTCACCCTCACAATACCCCTAACACTACTCCTAACACTGACCCTCACCCTCACATTCACCCTCAACTTAACCCTAACCCTCACCCTAACCCTCATGCTAAACCTAACGCTAACCCTAACCCTCAACTTCACCGTAAACCTCACCCTAACCCTTTTCTTCACCATAACCCTAACCGTAACCCTAATCCTCACACTAACCCTAACCCTCGCCCACACCCTAACCCTCAAGATCAGACGAATCCTCATCCTCACCCGAACACTCACACTAACTCTAACCCTAACCCTTATCCTAAACATAACCCTCATCCTCAGACTCACCCTAAGCCTAACCCTAACCCTAACCCTAAACCTAACCCTCATCCTCATCCTAACCCTCACCCTAACCCTATCCCTAACCCTAACCCTAACGCTAACTCTGACCTGAACACTCACGGTCACCCTAACCATCACACTAAACATCACCCTATCCCTAACCCTCACCCTAACCCTTACCCTAATCCTAACCCTCACCCTAACCCTAACCCTCACCGAAACACTAACTCTTATATTAACCCTAACCCTAAGCCTCACCATCACCCTCACCCTCAGCCTAACCCTAACCCTCATCCTAACACTAACCTTCACCCTCACCCTCACCCTCAACCTCAACCTAACACTAACCCTAACCCTAACCCTAACCCTAACCCACACCCTCAACCTAATATTCACCCTAAACCTAGCCCTAAACCTTATCTAAGCAAAAACTTCACCCTCACCCTTACACTCACCCTAAATTTCACCCTGACCCTAGCACTCACCCTAACACTAACCCTCACCCTAATCCTAACCCTAACCCTCACCCTAACTCTAACCATAAACCTAACCCCAACACTCATCGTAACCCTAACCATAAACCTAATTCTAACCCTAAACCTCACACTCACCCTAACCGACACCCTAACACTTACCGTCACCCTAACCCTAAATCTAACCCTCACACGAAACCTAAGCCTCACCCTTAACCTAAACCTACCCTCAGCCTAACCCTCACCCAAAACCTAACCCTAATCCAAATCCTCACCCTATCCTTAACCTTAACAAAAACCCTCACCCTATCCCTCACTCTCACCCTAACCCTCACTCCTACCCTTCACCTCAGCGGAACCCTAACACTCACCCTCACCCTAACACTTACCCACAACCTAACACTCACCCTAAATCTAACCATAAACCTAAACTTCACCCTAAACCTCATTCTAACTCTAAGCCTCACCCTCACCCTAACCCTCACCCTAACCTTTACCCTCACCCTAACACTTACCCTAACCCTAACCCTAACCCTCACACTAACCCTAACTCTAACCCTCAGCCTACCCCTTATCATAAACTTAAACCTAACCCTAAACCTCACTCTAACCCTAACCCTAATGCTAACCCTAAACCTCACACTCACCCTAACCCTCACTCTAACCCTTACTGTCACCCTAACCCTTACCTTAACCCTCACACTAAGCCTAAGCCTCACCCTAACCCTAAACCTACCCCTCACCTTAACACTCACCCTAAACCTAAACCTAACCCAAATCCTCATCCTATCCTTAACCTTAACCCAAACCCTCACCCTAACCCTCACCCTCATCCTAACCTCATCCTTACCCTCACCCGAACCCTAAAGCTCACCCTCAACCTAAACATTACCCTAACACTTACCCACACCCTAACACTCACCTTAACCCGAACCATATACCTAACCTTCAACCTAAACCTCAACCTAACCCTAACCTCACCGTCACCCTAATATTCATCCTAAACTTTACCCTCACCCTAACACTTACCCTAACCCTAAACCTCAGCCAAACCCTTGTCCTAACCCTAAACCTAACCCTAACACTGAACCTAAACCTAAACCTAACCCTAACCCTAACACTAACCCTCATCCTAACCCTAACCCTTACCCTCACCCTCCACATCACCATCAGCCTAACCCTAATCCTAACACTCACCCTCAACCTCACCCTAACTCTAAACCTAAACCTAACCCTAACACTCACCGTCACCCTCACCCTAAATCTAACTGTATCCCTAACCCTCACCCTAACACCAAGCCTCACCCTATACCTCACCCTCACCCTAACCCTAACCCTAACACTCACCGTAACCTTCACCTTATCCCTAAAACTATCCCTCACCATCATCCTCACACTAAACCTCAGCCTAATCCTTAAGTTCACCAGAACCTTGACCTTAAACCAAACCCTAATCCTCACCATAACCCTAACCCTCATGCACACCCAAATCCTCACCCTCACCCTCACCCGAAACCTCACCCTAACACCCACCCTAACTCTAACCTTAACCCTAATCCTAAAACTAACCCTCACCTTAAAACTCACCCTAACTCTAACCCTAACCCTAAAGCTAACCCTCACTCTCACCCTCACCTTAATCCTCACACTCACCCTAAAACTAAACCTAACCCTAACCCTACCGCTCTCCATAACTCTCAACCTAACCCTAACCTTAACCCTAACCTTCACCCTCACCCTGAACTCCACCTCAGCCTAACCTTTATTCTAATCCTATTCCTATTCCTAACACTTACCCTCACATTCAACCTAAAACTCACCCTAACCCTAACCCTCACCCACACCCTAATCCTCAACCTCACACTAAACATCACCCTAACCCTAACCCTCACCCAAACCCTATCCCCAACCCTCACCCTAACCCTAACCTCACCGTAATCCTAACCCTCACACTATCCCTAACCCTAACCCTCACACTCACCCTAACCCTAACCCTAACACTAATCCACACCCTCACCTTATCCTCACTCTAACCCTAACCATAACCCTTACCTA
The DNA here is from genome assembly GCF_024711535.1 of Dipodomys merriami. NCBI lineage: Eukaryota > Metazoa > Chordata > Mammalia > Rodentia > Heteromyidae > Dipodomys > Dipodomys merriami. The sequence goes on from NW_027205949.1 coordinate 919,846, forward strand.
AACGAAAACCTCACCCTCACCCTCTCCCTCACCCTAACCCTCACGCTCACCCTAGCCCTCAACCTAATGCTAACCCTCACCCTAACCCTAATCCTAACCCTCATGGTCACCCTCACCCTAACAGAAAACCTAACCCTAACCCTCATCCTAAAACTAACCATTACCCTAATTCTAACCCTAAAACTTACACTCACCTTAACCCTCACCCTAACCCTTACCGTCACCCTAACCCTAACCCTAATCCTCACACTAAACCTAACACTCAACCTACCCTATACCTACCCCTCAGCCTAACCCTCACCCTAAACCTAACCCTAAACATAATCCTCACCCTATCCCTAAACTTAACCCTAACCCTCGCACTCACCCTAAACCTACCCCTGACCCTAAACCTCACCCTAATCCTCACGCTAACCCTAAACCTCACATTAAACCTAACCCTAACCCTCAAACTAACCCTAACCCTAACATTCACTCTCACCCTCACCCTCACAATACCCCTTACCTTAACCCTAATCCTAACATTGACCCTCACACTCACTCTCAGGCTAACCCTAACCATAAGCCTCACCCTCACCCTCACTCTAACCCTAACCCTCACACTCACCCTAAACCGCACCCTACCCCTACCCCTCTCCCTAGCCTTCACCCTAACCCAAACCCTAACCCTAACACCAACCCTAACCCTACCCCTAACCCTCACCCTCACACTAACCCTAAACCTAAAGTTAACCCTCACCCTAACCCTAATCCTCACCCACACCTTAAACCTCAACCTCACCTGAACCCTCACCCTCACCCGAAATCTCATCCTCACCCTAATCCTCAACCTAAACATCACCCAAAAACTAACCATCACCCTAACCCTAACCCTAATCCTAACCCTCACCCTAACCCTCACCCTAACCGTTATCCTCACCCTACCCCTAACCCTAACACTAACCATAACTGTCACACTAGCCGTAAATCTTACACTATCCCTAACCCTAAATATAACCTTCACCCTCACCCTAAACTTCACCCTCACCCTAAATATTACCCTAACTCTAAACCTCACCCTAACCCTATAGGTGAACCTAAACCTCACCCTCCCCTAACCCTCACACTAACCCTGATCCTCACACTAACCCTAACCCTCACCATCACTTTCACCCTCACCGTCAGCCTAACAATAACACTAAACCTAATCCTATCCCTAACCTTAAACCTCACCCTAAACCTAACCCTATCCATCACCCTCAACCTCACCCTCACCCCCACCCTCAACCTAACACTCACCCTAACACCCTCACACTAACCCACAACCTCACCTTAAAAATCACCCTAACACTAACCCTTACCCTAACCTTAACCCTAACCATCACCCTCAACCTCAACCTCACCCCCACCCTCAACCTAACCCTCACCCTCACCCTCACCCACACACTATCCCACAAACTCACCTTAAACATCACCCTAACACTAACCCTCACCCTAACCCTAATCTTCACTCTAACCCTATCCCGACACCTCAACCTAACTCTCACCCGAATCCTAACACTAACCCTAACCCTAACCCTAAACCTAACCCTCACCCTCACCGTAACCCTCACCATCACCCTAACACTCACCCTAACCCTAAGCCTCAACCACACCCTAACCTTCACACTCACCCGAAACCTCACCCTCACGTGAACACTCAGCCTCAACCTAAACCTCACCCTCACAATAAACATCAACCTAACCCTAACTGTCACCCTAACCCTAACCCTAACGCTCACCCTAACCCTAACCCTCAACCTAACCCTAACCCTCACCCTGACCCTCACCCTACGCCTAAACCTAACCCTCACCGTAAACCTACCCTAACACTAAACCTCAACTTAAATCGAACCCTCACCCTAACACTAACCCCCACACTAAACCTAACCCTAACACTCACACTCACTCTCAACCTCACCTTTCCCCTAACCCTAACTCTAACCCTAATCTTAATGCTAAAGCTAAACCTCCAGATCACTCTAATCCTAACGCTGACCCTCACCCTAACCCTAACCCTCACCCGAACCCGAACCCGAAACCGAACCCAAATCCTAACCCGAACCCTCACACTAACACTAAACCTAACCCTCACCCTCACCCTCTCCCTCACCCTAACCCTCACCCTAAACCTAACCCCCCACCATAACCCTAACCCTAACCCTCAACCTCACCCTAACCCTAACTCTAACCCTAACCCTAACCTTAAAACTAACACTAACACTCAAGCAAATCCTAACCCTCTCTCTCATCCTAAACTTCACCCTAATATTTACCCTCACCCAAACCTTAATCCTAATCCTCACACTAAACCTAACCCTCACCCTAATTCTAACCCTAAACCTAACCCTAATCCTAAAACTAACCCTCACACTCACCCTCACCCTAAGCCTAACCCTCACCCTCAACATCACCCTAACACTCACCCTCAAACTAAACATCACACTAACCCTAACCCTCACCCTAAACCTAACCCTAACCCTCATCCAAAACCCTAACCCTCATGCTACCCATAACCCTAAACCTCATCTTCACCCTAGCCCTCATCCTAACCCTAATCCTAACAATAACCCTAACCCTAACCCAAAAACTCGCCCTAACCCTAATCAAAACGCTAACACTCACCCTCTTCCTCACCCTCACCCTAACCTTCACCCTCACCCTAACACTCACTCTAACCCTCAGCCTCAACCTAACCCTAACCCTCACCCCTAAACCTAACCCTAACCCTCACCCTCAAACTCACTCTCACCCTAACCCTCACCCTCACCATAAACATCACCCAAACCCTAACCCTCACCTTAACCCAAACCGTAACCCTAACCCTAACCATCACCCTAATCCTCACGCTAAACCCAACGATAAACCTAACACTCACACGCAACCTAACCCTCACCCTAACACTTATCCTCACACTAACCCTAACTCTAACCCTAACCCTTACCCTCAAACTAACCCTAACCCTCACCCTAACCCTAATCTAACCCTTTCCATAACGCGAAACCAAATAGTAATCCTCACCCTCTTACTAAACATCAAACTAACCCTAACCCTCACCCTAAACCTAACGCTAACCGTCACCCAAACCCTATCCCTCAACCTAACCCTCACCCTCCACTAATCCTCACCCTCACTCTAACCCTAACCCTTACCTAAACGAAGCCTCACCCTCAACCTCACCCTCAAACTAACCCTCACACTCACCCTAGCCCTCACCCTAATCCTAACCCTACCCCTCACCCTACCCCTCACCGTAACCCTAATCCTCACCCTAAACCTAACCCTAACCCTCACCGTCACCCCAAACCTCATCGTCACCCTAACACTCAACCTAATCCAAACCCTCACCCACACCCGAACCATCACATTCATCCGAAGCCTAAAACTTACCCTAACCCTATACCTCACACTAAACATCACCCTAACCCTAACCCTCACCCGAACCCTCACACTCACCCTAACTCTCACCCTCACCCTAACCTTCACGCTCACAATAACCATCACCCAAACCCTACCCCTGAGCCTAATCCTAACCCTCTACCTAAACCTAACCCTCACCCCGACCCTCACCCTAACCCTAAAACTTACCCTCACCCTTACCCTAACCCTTACCCTAACCCTAACCTTCACCCTAAACCTAACCCTATCACTTACCAACACCATAACCCTAAACCTAACCCTAACCCTAACGCTAACCCTAACCCTAATCCTCACCATAAACATAACCCTCGCCCACACCCTAACACTCACCATCAACCGAACCCTCATCCTCACCCTAACACTCACAGGAAAGCTAACCCTAACCCTTATCATAAACTGAACCCTCACCCTCACCCTCACCCTAAGCCTAACCCTAACCCTAACCCTAAACCTCACCCTCAGCCTAAACCTAACCCTCACCCTAACGCTCACCCTATCGCTAACGCTAAACCTACACCTCACACTAACCCTCACCCTAACACTAACACTAACCCTCACATTAACCCTAATCCTCACACTATACCTCACCCTAACCCTAACCCTAACAGAAAACCTAACCCTCACACTCACCCTCACCCCAACACTCACCCTCACCATAAACATCACACTAACCTTAACCCTCATCCTAAACCAAACCCTGACCCTAACCCTAAACCTAACCCTAAACCTCACCCTAATGTCACCCTATCACTATCGCTGACCCTACACCTCATCCTCACCCTAACCCTCACAATAACCCTTATCCTCACACTAACCCTAACCATAACCATAAACCTAACCCTCACACTAAACCTAACCCTCACCCAAACCCTAACCCTACCCTTCAGCCTAACCCTCACCCTAAACCTAACCCTAACCCAAATCCTCATCCTATCCTTAACCTTAACCCAAACCCTCACCCTATCTCTCACCTTCACCCTAATCCTCACCCTTATCCTTACCCTCAGCTGAACCCTAACCCTCACCCTCAACCTAACCCTCACCCTAACACTTACCCACACGCTAACACTCACCCTAAAACGAACCATAACCCTAAACTTCACACTAAACCTCAACCTCAACCTAACCCTAAACTTCACCGTCTCACTAATATTCACCCTAAACTTTACCCTCACCCTAACACTTACCCTAACCCTAAACCTAACCCTCACACTAACCCTAACCCTAATCCTCAGCCTAACCCTTATCCTAAACCTAAACCTAACCCTAACACTCAATCTAAACTTAAACCTAACCCTAACCCTAACACTAACCCTCATCCTAACCCTAAACCTCACCCTCACCGTCCACATCACCCTCAGCCTAAACTTAATCGTAACCCTAATCCTAACACTCACCTTCACCCTCACCCTAACTCTAACCCTAAACCTAACCCTAACAGTCACAATCACCCTCACCCTAACCCTAACCGTATCCTTAACCCTAACCCTTACCCTAACCCTAACACTTACCGTAACCCTCACCCTACCCCTAACACTAACCCGACCCCTCATCCTCACACTAAACCTCAATCTAGTCCTTAAGCTCACCAGAACCCCAACCCTAATCCTAACCCTAATCCTCACCATAGCCATAACCCTCATGCACACCCTAACCCTCACCTGAACCCTCACCCTCACCCTCACCCTAACACTCACCCTAACCCTAACCTTCAACCTAACCCTAACTCTCCCCCTCACACACACCATCAGCCTAAACCTCACCATAAACCTAACCTTAACCCACACCCTATAACCCTCACCCTCAACCTCACCCTCGCCCTAACATTTATCCTCCCCCTTTCCTATTAACCCTAATCCTAATGCTCACACTAACCCTAGCCCTCACCCTAAAACTAACCCTCAACCTAATAGTAACCCTCACTCTTACCCTCACACTAACCCTAACCCTAACTCTAAACCTCGCCATCAAACTCACCCTAAGCCTAACACTAACCCTCACCCCAAATCTCACACTCACCCTACCCCTACCCCTCTCCCTAACCCTGACCCTAACCCTACGCTAACATTCACCCTAACACTTATCCTCACCCTAACACTAACCCTAACCTTCAAACTCACCCTGACCCTCACCCTCAAACTAACCCTAACCCTAACCCTATTCCGAATCCTAATCCTCACCCTCACCCTCACCCTAACACTAACCTTAACACTGACCATTACCCTCACAATAGGGATAACCCTTACCCTAATCCTAACCATAACCATAACGTTAACCGTCACCCTGACCCTCACCTGCAACCCAACACTAACGCTAACCCTATTCCTAATCCTAACCCTCACCATCACCCTCACCCTAAAATTATCCCTAACCCTAACCCTCAACCTCACCCTCACCCTAACCATCACCCTCACCCTAAACATCAACCTAACCATAACACTCACCCTATCCGTAACCCTAACCCTCGCCCTAAACCTAACCTCAGTGTAACCATCACCCTCAACCTAATCCTCACCCTAAACATAACCCTAAACCTCACCCTCAACCTCCCCTTCCCCCTCAGCTTTACCCTAACCCTAATCCCAATCCTAACCCTAACACTCAACCCCACCCTCACCCTAATCCTAACCCTAACCCTAACGCTAACCCTCACCCACACCCTCCCACTCACCCTAACGCTAACCCTAACAATAATCCTAACCCTGACCCTTAAATAAATATTAAAACTCAAACTAACCTTAATCCTACCCCTAAACATCTCCCTCACCCTCACCCTCATTCTAACCCTCACCCTCACCATCACAATTACCATCACACTAACCCTCACACTAACCCTAACACTCACCATAACCCTAACCCTCTCCTTCACTTTCACCCTCACCCTCAGCCTAACCCTAACCCTAACTGTAATCCTAACCCTAAACCTCACCCTCAAACTAATCCTCACCCTAACACTTATCCTCACACTAACCCTAACTCTAACCCTAACCCTTACCCTCACAAAATCCTTAACCCTCACCCTAACCCTAAACCTACCCGTCACCCTAACCCTAACCCTAACCCTAAACCTTTCCCACACGCTAACCCTAACAGCAACACTGACCCTCATACTAAACATCACTCAAATGCTAACACCCTAATCATAACCCTAACCCTCACCCAAAACCTACCCCTCAACCTAACCCTCACCTTCCCCTAACCCTCACACTAAGCCTAACCCTCAACTTATCCCTAATCCTCACCCTCAATTTCACCCTCACCCTCAGCCTAAACCTAACCCTAAACCTAATCCTAAACCTAACCCTCACCCTCAACCTAACCCTCACACGCACCCTCAGCCTAACCCTCAGCCTCACACTCACCCTCACACTAACCCTCAACCTCACCTTAAACATCACCCTAACCCTAACCCTAACCCTAAACCTAACGCTAACACTAACCCTCACCCTCACCCTAACCCTCAACCTAACCCTTATACTCACACTAACCCTAAGCCTAACCCTAATCCTAACCCTAACCCTATCCCGACACCTCAACCTAACTCTCACCCTAACCCTAACCCTAACACTAACCCTCACGGTCATCCTAACCCTCACCCTCACCCTAACCCTCACCGTCACCCTAACTCTCACTGTAACCCTAATTCTCAACCACAACCTAACTTTCACCCTCACCCTCACCTTCACCTTCACCCGAACACTCACCCTCACCCTAACCCTCACCCTCACAATAAACATCACGCAACAATATCCCTACACCTCACCGTAACTCTCACCCTAACCCTAACCCTAAGCCCAACCCTAAATCTCACCATAACCCTAACCTTAAATCTAAACCTCATTCTCACCCTAACCCTCACCCTCACCTCACCCTCACCCTAACCCTAACCCTAAACCTAACCCTCACCCTAACCCACATTCTAACCCTCACCCTCACCCTAACTCTAATGCAAAACCTACCTCTCACCCTCAACCTAACCCTCACCCTAAACCTCACCAGAACCCTTAACCTCACCATAACCCTAACCCTAAATCTAAACCTAATCCTCAACTTAACCCTAACCCTCGCCCACACCCAAATCCTCATCATCACCCGAAACCTCATCCTCACCCTACCACTCACACTAACCCTAAACCTAATCCTAATCCTAAACCTAACCCTCACCTTCACCCTCACCCTCAACCTAACCCTAACCCTAAACCTAAACCTCACAATCATCCTCACCCTCAACCTAACACTCACCCTCACCATAAACATCACCCTAACCCTAACCCTCACCCTCACCCTAATACGTATCCTCACCCTAACACTAACCCTAACCTTCACCCTCACCTTGACCCTCACCCTCAACCTAACCCTAACCCTAACCCTATTCTTAATCCTAACCTTCACCCTCACCCTAACCTTAAATCTACCCTAAGCCTAACCCTCACGCTCACCCTCACACTAATCCTAACCCTAACCCTAACACTAACCCTCACCCTTAACCTCCCCTTCCCCCTCAACCTTACCCTAACCCTAATCCTAACCCTAACACTCAACCCCACCCTCACCCTAACCCTAACCGTAACCCTAATGCTAACCCTTGTCCACACCCTCTTCGTAACCATAACTGTAACCCTAACAATAACCTTAACTCTAACCCTAACCCTAACCCTAAAACTCACCCTAAACCTAATCCTAACCCTAACCCTCACCCTCACGCTCACCCTTGTTCTAAACCTCACCCACACATGACCTAACACTCACACTAAACCTAACCCTCACCCTAAGCCTAACCCTAACCCTAAAGCTTACACTCACTTTCACCCTCTCCCTCAGCCTAACCCTAACCCTAACCCTACTCCTAACCCTAACCATCCCCTTCCCCCCAAAACTAACCCTAACCCTCACCCTAACCCTAACCCTAACCCTCACCCTCAACCTCACCATCACCCTCACACTAACCCTCAACCACACCCTAAACATGACCCTAAACCTAACTCTCACCCTAAACCTAACCCTAACCGAAACCCTAAACCTAACCCTCAACCTAACCCTAACGCTAACCCTAACCCTCACCCTCACCCTTACCTTCACCATAACCCATATCCTCACACTAACTCTAACCCTAACCCTATCCCTAACCCTCAACCTAACCCTAAACCGCACCCTAACCCTATCCTGACACCTCACCCTAACTCTCACCCTAACCCAAACCCTAAACCCAACCCTCACCCTAACCCTAACCCTGCACCTAACCCTCACACTCACCCTAACACTAAACCTCACCCTCAAACTCCCCTTCCCCCTCAGCCTTACCCTAACCCTAACCCCAATCCTAACCCTAACCCTCTGCACCACCCTCACCCTAACCCTCACCATCACCCTAACAATAAGCCTAACCCTAACCCTAACCCTAACCCTAAAACTCAACCTAACCCTCATCCTAACCCTAAACATCACCCTCAACCTCACCCTCATTCTAACCCTCACCCTCACCCTGACCCTCATCATTACACTAAACCTAACACTAACCCTAACCCTCACACTAACCCTAATTCTCACCCTCAATTTCACCATCACCATCAGCCTAAACCTAACCATAAACCTAATCCTAACCCTAAAACTAACCATCAACCTAATCCTCACCCTAACACTTATCCTCACACTAATCATAACTCTAACCCTAACCCTTACCCTCACACTAACCTTTACGCTCACCCTAACCCTAAACCTACCCGTCACCCTAAACCTCACCCTAATCCTAACCCTAACCTTTTCCCTAACGCTAACCCTAACAGTAACCCTCATCCTCATACTAAACATCATTCTAACGCTAACACTCACCCTAAACATAACCCTAACCCTCACCCTAACCCTTCCCCTCAACCCAACCCTCACCCTCCCCTAACCCTCATACTAACCCTAACCCTCACCCTAACCCTAACCATAACCCTAATCCTAAACCTAACCCTAAACCTCATCCTAACCCTAAACCTAACCCTCACTCTCAACCTCACCCTCACCCGCACCCTCAACCTAAGCCTCACTCTCACACTCACACTCACACTAACCCTCAACCTCACTTTAAAAATCACCCTAACCCTCACCCTCACCCTAAACCTCACACCCTTTATCCTCACACTAACCCTAACCCTAACCCTAACAATCACCCTAACCCTACCCCAACACCTCAACCTAACTCTCACCCTAATCCTAAACCTAACCCTAACCCTCACCCTAACCTTACCCCTAAACCTAACCCTCACCCTCCCCTAACCCTCACTGTCACCCTAACACTCACTCTAAAGTTAAGTGACAACCACACCCTAAACTTCAGCATCACCGAAAGCCTCACCCTCACCCGAACACTCACCCTCACCCTAACACTCACCCTCACAATAAACATCAGCCTAACCTTAAGTCTCACACTAACACTAACTCTAACCCTCAACCTAACCCTAACCCTCAGCCTAACCCTAAGCCTCACCCTGACCCTCACCCTACCCCTAACTCTAACCCTCAACCTAACCCTTATCCTAACCCTAAACCTCACCCTAAACCTAACCCTCACCATAACACTAACCTTCAGAATAAACCTAACCCTAACACTCACCCTAACCCTCAACCTCACCCTCAATCTAAACCTATCTCTCATCTTAACCCTCACACTAACACTCAGGCTAATCCTAACAGTCACTCTCACTCTAACCCTCACCCTAATATTTACACTCACCCTAACTTTAACCCTAACACCTCAGGCTTACCCTAAACCTCACCCTCAAACTAAACACCACCCTAACCCTAACCCTCACCCTAAACCTAACCCTAACCCTCACCCAAAACCCTAATCCTCATCCTATCCCTAACCCTAACCCTCATCTTCACCCTAGCCCTCATCCTAAACCTAATCCTAACAATCACCCTAACCCTGAGCCTAAAACTCACCCTAACTTTAATCCTAACGCTAACCCTCAACCTCTTCCTCACCCTCACCCTAAACTTCAACCTCAACCTCACCCTCACCCTAACACACACCCTAAACCTAACAATCAACCTAAACATAAACCTAACTCTCACCCCTAAACCTAACCATAACCCTCACCCTCACCCAAACCCTCAAGCTCAACCTAACCCTAACAACTAACCCTAATCCTAAACCTAACCCTAAAACTCACCCTCACCCTAACCCTAACCTTAACCCTCAACCCCACCCTCAGCCTAACGCTAAACCTTATCCTCACCCTAACCCTCACCCTAACCCTTACCCTCATCCTTTCCCTAACCCTAACCCTCACCCTCACCCTAACAATAACCCTAATAACCCTAACCATCACCCTAACCTAACCCTCACCCTCAACCAAACACTAACCCTCACCCAAAACCCTAATCCTCATCCTATCCCTAACCCTAACCCTCATCTTCACCCTAGCCCTCATCCTAAACCTAATCCTAACAATCACCCTAACCCTGAGCCTAAAACTCACCCTAACTTTAATCCTAAGGCTAACCCTCAACCTCTTCCTCACCCTCACCCTAAACTTCAACCTCAACCTCACCCTCACCCTAACACACACCCTAACCCTAACAATCAACCTAAACATAAACCTAACTTTCACCCCTAAACCTAACCATAACCCTCACCCTCACCCAAACCCTCAAGCTCAACCTAACCCTAACAACTAACCCTAATCCTAAACCTAACCCTAAAACTCACCCTCACCCTAACCCTAACCTTAACCCTCAACCCCACCCTCAGCCTAACGCTAAAACTTATCCTCACCCTCACCCTCACCCTCAACCTAACCCTCAATCTCACCCTCACCCTAACTCTCATCCTAACCCTCACACTAACACTCACGCTAATCCTAACACTCACTACAACTCTAAAACTCACCCTAATATTTACCCTCACACTAACCCTGACACTAAACCTAACCCTCACCCTAACTCTAACCCTTAACTTCACCCTAATCCTACACCTAACCCTAACACTCACCCTCATCCTAAGCCTAACCCTCACCTTCACCCTCACCCTAACACTCACCCTCAAATTAAACATCACCCTAACCCTTACCGTCACCCTAAACCTAACCCTAACCCTCACCCAAAACCCTAATCCTCATCCTATCCCTAACCCTAAACCTCATCTTCACCCTAGACCTCATCCTAACCCTAATCCTAACAATAAACCTAACCGTAACCCTAAAACTCACCATAACCCAAATCCTAACGCTAGCCCTCACCCTCTTCCTCACCCTCACCATAAATTTCAACCTCAACCTCACCCTCACACTAACAATCACACTAACCCTAAAACTCAACCTAAACCTAACCCTAACCCTCACACCTAAACCTAACCCTAAACCTCACCCTCAACCAAACCCTCAACCTCAGCCTAACCCTAACCCTAACCCTAATCCAAAACCTAACCCTAAAACAAAGCCTCACCCCCACCCTCAGCTTTAACCCTAAACCTTATCCTCACCTTAACCTTCACCCTAACCCTCACCCTCATCCTTTCCCTAACCCTAACCCTCACCCTCACCCTAACCCTAACCCTAACATTAACCCTAACCATCACCCTAACATTAACCCTCACCCTCACCCAAACCCTAACACTAATCGTAACCCTCACCCTCACCCTCAACATATCCCTCAACCTCACCCTCACCCTAACCCTCACCCTCACCCTAAACATCACCCTAACCCTAACACTCACCCTAACCCAAACCCTAACCCTATCTCTAAAGCGCACCCTAACACTCACCCTAATATTTATGCTCACACTAACCCTAACTCTAACCCTAACCCTTACCCTCACACTAACCCTAACCCTCACCCTAACCCTAAACCTACATCTCACCCTAACCCTCACCCTAACTCTAACCCTTTTTCCCTAATGCTAACCCTAACATTAACTCTCATCCACATACTAAACATCATCCTAACTCTAACCCTAACCCAAACCCTAACCCTAACCCTAACCCTAACATCACCCTAACCCTACAACTCTACCTAAACCTCACCCTCCCCTAATCTTCACCATAACTCTAACCCTAACCCTTACCTAAATGAAACACTCACCCTCAACTTCACCCTCAACCTAACCCTCACCATAACCCTTACCGTACCCTAAACATAACGGTAACCCTCACCCTAAACCTAACCCTCAACCTAAACCTAAATCTACCCCTCACCCTAACCCTCACCCTAACACTAACACTCACCCTAAACCTAACCCTAAACCTGAACGTCACCCTAACCCTCACCGTCAACCTAACAATCAACGTAACCCAAACGCTCACCCACACCCTAACCCTCAGACTCACCCAAAACCTAAATATTACCTTAAAAATAAACCTCACCCTAAACATCACCCTAACCCTAACCCTCACCGCACCTGAACCCTCACAATAAACATCACCCTAAACCTACCCCTCAGCCTAACCCTAACCCTCTACCTAAAACTAAGCCTCACCCTGACCCTCACCCTAACTCTTAACGTAACCCTAACCCTAACCCTCACACTAACCCTAACCCTAACCCTAACCCTCACCCTCACAATACCCCTAACACTACTCCTAACACTGACCCTCACCCTCACATTCACCCTCAACTTAACCCTAACCCTCACCCTAACCCTCATGCTAAACCTAACGCTAACCCTAACCCTCAACTTCACCGTAAACCTCACCCTAACCCTTTTCTTCACCATAACCCTAACCGTAACCCTAATCCTCACACTAACCCTAACCCTCGCCCACACCCTAACCCTCAAGATCAGACGAATCCTCATCCTCACCCGAACACTCACACTAACTCTAACCCTAACCCTTATCCTAAACATAACCCTCATCCTCAGACTCACCCTAAGCCTAACCCTAACCCTAACCCTAAACCTAACCCTCATCCTCATCCTAACCCTCACCCTAACCCTATCCCTAACCCTAACCCTAACGCTAACTCTGACCTGAACACTCACGGTCACCCTAACCATCACACTAAACATCACCCTATCCCTAACCCTCACCCTAACCCTTACCCTAATCCTAACCCTCACCCTAACCCTAACCCTCACCGAAACACTAACTCTTATATTAACCCTAACCCTAAGCCTCACCATCACCCTCACCCTCAGCCTAACCCTAACCCTCATCCTAACACTAACCTTCACCCTCACCCTCACCCTCAACCTCAACCTAACACTAACCCTAACCCTAACCCTAACCCTAACCCACACCCTCAACCTAATATTCACCCTAAACCTAGCCCTAAACCTTATCTAAGCAAAAACTTCACCCTCACCCTTACACTCACCCTAAATTTCACCCTGACCCTAGCACTCACCCTAACACTAACCCTCACCCTAATCCTAACCCTAACCCTCACCCTAACTCTAACCATAAACCTAACCCCAACACTCATCGTAACCCTAACCATAAACCTAATTCTAACCCTAAACCTCACACTCACCCTAACCGACACCCTAACACTTACCGTCACCCTAACCCTAAATCTAACCCTCACACGAAACCTAAGCCTCACCCTTAACCTAAACCTACCCTCAGCCTAACCCTCACCCAAAACCTAACCCTAATCCAAATCCTCACCCTATCCTTAACCTTAACAAAAACCCTCACCCTATCCCTCACTCTCACCCTAACCCTCACTCCTACCCTTCACCTCAGCGGAACCCTAACACTCACCCTCACCCTAACACTTACCCACAACCTAACACTCACCCTAAATCTAACCATAAACCTAAACTTCACCCTAAACCTCATTCTAACTCTAAGCCTCACCCTCACCCTAACCCTCACCCTAACCTTTACCCTCACCCTAACACTTACCCTAACCCTAACCCTAACCCTCACACTAACCCTAACTCTAACCCTCAGCCTACCCCTTATCATAAACTTAAACCTAACCCTAAACCTCACTCTAACCCTAACCCTAATGCTAACCCTAAGTCTCACAATAAACCTAAACCCTAAACCTCAGTCTAAACCTCATCCTAACCCTAACCAGAACCCTAACCCTAACCCTAACCCTAACCCTCATCCTAACACTAAACCTCACCCTCAACTTCCCCATCACCCTCAGCATAACCTTAATCATAACCCTAATCGTAAAGCTCACCCTCACCCTCACACTAACTCTAAACCTAAACCTAACGCTAACACTCACCCTCACCCTCACCCTAACCCTAAACGTATCCCTAAACCTCACCCTGATTGTAACCCTCATGCGATACCTCACCCTCACCTTCACCCTAACCCTAACCCTCAGCCTCACCTCACCTTCACTCTAAACCTCACACTCACCCTTAAACTCACCCAAACCCTAACCCTACCCCTCTCCCTAACCCTCACCCTAACCCTAACCCTCACCCTAACCCTAACAGTTCCCCTAAACCTCACCCTCACACTAACCCTAAACCTAACGCGAACCCTCACCCTAACCCTAATCCTCACCCAGACCCTAACACTCACCCTCATCTGAACCCTCACACTCACCTGAAACCTCATACTCACCATAACCCTCACCCTCACCCTAAATATCACCCAAACGCTAACCCTCACCCAAAACCTAACCATAACCCTAAACCTCACCCTCACCCAAACCCTCACCCTAACCCTAACCCTAAGCCTAACCCTCAACCTAACCCTAACACTTCCCCTAAGCCTCACCCTCACACTCACCCTAAACCTAACGCTAACCCTCACACCAATCCAAATCCTCACCCACACCCTAACACTCACCCTCACTCGAACACTAACCCTCACCCGTACCCTAATCCTCACCCTAACCCTAACCCTTATGTAAACATAATCCTCACCCTCAACCTCACACTATCCCTAACCCTCACCCTAAACCTAACCCTCAACCTCACCCTCACCCTAATCCGAACCCTAACACTAACCATAACCTTCAAACTCACTGTAACCCTTACCCTAACCCTTACCCTCATCCT